>NW_027141664.1:15000-380000 GCF_036365525.1 Heterodontus francisci
AGTCTCTCTCTCTCTCTGACTCCAGTTCCTCTTGTCAGTCTCTCTCTCTCTCTCTCTGACTCCAGTTCCTCTTGTCAGTCTCTCTCTCTCTCTCTCTCTCTCTGACTCCAGTTCCTCTTGTCAGTCTCTCTCTCTCTCTCTCTCTCTGACTCCAGTTCCTCTTGTCAGTCTCTCTCTCCTCTCTGACTCCAGTTCCTCTTGTCAGTCTCTCTCTCTCTCTCTCTTGACTCCAGTTCCTCTTGTCAGTCTCTCTCTCTCTCTCTCTCTCTGACTCCAGTTCCTCTTGTCAGTCTCTCTCTCTCTCTCTCTGACTCCAGTTCCTCTTGTCAGTCTCTCTCTCTCTCTCTCTCTGACTCCAGTTCCTCTTGTCAGTCTCTCTCTCTCTCTCTGACTCCAGTTCCTCTTGTCAGTCTCTCTCTCTCTCTCTCTCTCTCTCTGACTCCAGTTCCTCTTGTCAGTCTCTCTCTCTCTCTCTCTCTGACTCCAGTTCCTCTTGTCAGTCTCTCTCTCTCTCTCTCTGACTCCAGTTCCTCTTGTCAGTCTCTCTCTCTCTCTGACTCCAGTTCCTCTTGTCAGTCTCTCTCTCTCTCTCTGACTCCAGTTCCTCTTGTCAGTCTCTCTCTCTCTCTCTCTCTCTGACTCCAGTTCCTCTTGTCAGTCTCTCTCTCTCTCTCTCTGACTCCAGTTCCTCTTGTCAGTCTCTCTCTCTCTCTGACTCCAGTTCCTCTTGTCAGTCTCTCTCTCTCTCTCTCTCTGACTCCAGTTCCTCTTGTCAGTCTCTCTCTCTCTCTCTGACTCCAGTTCCTCTTGTCAGTCTCTCCTCTCTCTCTCTGACTCCAGTTCCTCTTGTCAGTCTCTCTCTCTCTCTCTGACTCCAGTTCCTCTTGTCAGTCTCTCTCTCTCTCTCTCTCTGACTCCAGTTCCTCTTGTCAGTCTCTCTCTCTCTCTCTCTGACTCCAGTTCCTCTTGTCAGTCTCTCTCTCTCTCTCTCTGACTCCAGTTCCTCTTGTCAGTCTCTCTCTCTCTCTCTCTCTCTCTGACTCCAGTTCCTCTTGTCAGTCTCTCTCTCTCTCTCTCTCTCTCTGACTCCAGTTCCTCTTGTCAGTCTCTCTCTCTCTCTCTCTGGACTCCAGTTCCTCTTGTCAGTCTCTCTCTCTCTCTCTGACTCCAGTTCCTCTTGTCAGTCTCTCTCTCTCTCTGACTCCAGTTCCTCTTGTCAGTCTCTCTCTCTCTCTCTCTCTCTCTGACTCCAGTTCCTCTTGTCAGTCTCTCTCTCTCTCTCTCTGACTCCAGTTCCTCTTGTCAGTCTCTCTCTCTCTCTCTCTCTCTGACTCCAGCTCCTCTTGTCAGTCTCTCTCTCTCTCTCTCTCTCTCTCTGACTCCAGTTCCTCTTGTCAGTCTCTCTCTCTGACTCCAGCTCCTCTTGTCAGTCTCTCTCTCTCTCTCTCTCTCTCTCTCTCTGACTCCAGTTCCTCTTGTCAGTCTCTCTCTCTCTCTCTCTGACTCCAGTTCCTCTTGTCAGTCTCTCTCTCTCTCTCTCTGACTCCAGTTCCTCTTGTCAGTCTCTCTCTCTCTCTCTGACTCCAGTTCCTCTTGTCAGTCTCTCTCCTCTCTCTCTGACTCCAGTTCCTCTTGTCAGTCTCTCTCTCTCTCTGACTCCAGTTCCTCTTGTCAGTCTCTCTCTCTCTCTCTCTCTCTCTCTGACTCCAGTTCCTCTTGTCAGTCTCTCTCTCTCTCTCTCTCTCTCTCTCTGACTCCAGTCCTCTTGTCAGCTCTCTCTCTCTGACTCCAGCTCCTCTTGTCAGTCTCTCTCTCTCTCTCTCTCTCTGACTCCAGCTCCTCTTGTCAGTCTCTCTCTCTCTGACTCCAGTTCCTCTTGTCAGTCTCTCTCTCTCTCTCTCTCTGACTCCAGTTCCTCTTGTCAGTCTCTCTCTCTCTCTCTGACTCCAGTTCCTCTTGTCACTCTCTCTCTCTCTCTCTCTCTCTCTGACTCCAGTTCCTCTTGTCAGTCTCTCTCTCTCTCTCTCTCTCTCTCTCTGACTCCAGTTCCTCTTGTCAGTCTCTCTCTCTCTCTCTCTCTCTGACTCCAGTTCCTCTTGTCAGTCTCTCTCTCTCTCTCTCTCTGACTCCAGCTCCTCTTGTCAGTCTCTCTCTCTCTCTCTCTGACTCCAGTTCCTCTTGTCAGTCTCTCTCTCTCTGACTCCAGCTCCTCTTGTCAGTCTCTCTCTCTCTCTCTCTCTCTGACTCCAGTTCCTCTTGTCAGTCTCTCTCTCTCTCTCTCTCTCTCTCTCTGACTCCAGTTCCTCTTGTCAGTCTCTCTCTCTCTCTCTCTCTCTCTGACTCCAGTTCCTCTTGTCAGTCTCTCTCTCTCTCTCTGACTCCAGTTCCTCTTGTCAGTCTCTCTCTCTCTCTCTCTCTCTGACTCCAGTTCCTCTTGTCAGTCTCTCTCTCTCTCTCTCTCTCTGACTCCAGTTCCTCTTGTCAGTCTCTCTCTCTCTCTCTCTGACTCCAGTTCCTCTTGTCAGTCTCTCTCTCTCTCTCTCTCTCTCTGACTCCAGTTCCTCTTGTCATCTCTCTCTCTCTCTCTCTCTCTGACTCCAGCTCCTCTTGTCAGTCTCTCTCTCTCTCTCTCTGACTCCAGTTCCTCTTGTCAGTCTCTCTCTCTCTCTCTGACTCCAGCTCTCTTGTCAGTCTCTCTCTCTCTCTCTCTCTCTCTCTCTGACTCCAGTTCCTCTTGTCAGTCTCTCTCTCTCTCTCTCTCTCTCTGACTCCAGTTCCTCTTGTCAGTCTCTCTCTCTCTCTCTCTCTCTCTGACTCCAGCTCCTCTTGTCAGTCTCTCTCTCTCTCTCTCTGACTCCAGTTCCTCTTGTCAGTCTCTCTCTCTCTCTCTCTCTCTGACTCCAGTCCTCTTGTCAGTCTCTCTCTCTCTCTCTCTCTCTCTCTCTGACTCCAGCTCCTCTTGTCAGTCTCTCTCTCTCTCTCTCTCTCTGACTCCAGTTCCTCTTGTCAGTCTCTCTCTCTCTCTCTCTCTCTCTCTGACTCCAGCTCCTCTTGTCAGTCTCTCTCTCTCTCTCTCTGACTCCAGTTCCTCTTGTCAGTCTCTCTCTCTCTCTCTCTGACTCCAGTTCCTCTTGTCAGTCTCTCTCTCTCTCTCTCTCTCTCTCTGACTCCAGTTCCTCTTGTCAGTCTCTCTCTCTCTCTCTCTCTCTGACTCCAGCTCCTCTTGTCAGTCTCTCTCTCTCTCTCTCTCTCTCTCTGACTCCAGTTCCTCTTGTCAGTCTCTCTCTCTCTCTCTCTGACTCCAGTTCCTCTTGTCAGTCTCTCTCTCTCTCTCTCTGACTCCAGTTCCTCTTGTCAGTCTCTCTCTCTCTCTCTCTGACTCCAGTTCCTCTTGTCAGTCTCTCTCTCTCTCTCTCTCTGACTCCAGTTCCTCTTGTCAGTCTCTCTCTCTCTCTCTCTCTGACTCCAGTTCCTCTTGTCAGTCTCTCTCTCTCTCTCTCTCTCTGACTCCAGTTCCTCTTGTCAGTCTCTCTCTCTCTCTCTCTCTGACTCCAGTTCCTCTTGTCAGTCTCTCTCTCTCTCTCTCTCTCTCTGACTCCAGTTCCTCTTGTCAGTCTCTCTCTCTCTCTCTCTCTGACTCCAGTTCCTCTTGTCAGTCTCTCTCTCTCTCTGACTCCAGTTCCTCTTGTCAGTCTCTCTCTCTCTCTCTCTCTCTCTGACTCCAGTTCCTCTTGTCAGTCTCTCTCTCTCTCTCTCTCTGACTCCAGTTCCTCTTGTCAGTCTCTCTCTCTCTCTCTCTCTCTCTGACTCCAGTTCCTCTTGTCAGTCTCTCTCTCTCTCTCTCTCTCTCTGACTCCAGTTCCTCTTGTCAGTCTCTCTCTCTCTCTGTCTCTGACTCCAGTTCCTCTTGTCAGTCTCTCTCTCTCTCTCTCTCTCTCTCTCTGACTCCAGTTCCTCTTGTCAGTCTCTCTCTCTCTCTCTCTCTGACTCCAGTTCCTCTTGTCAGTCTCTCTCTCTCTCTCTGACTCCAGTTCCTCTTGTCAGTCTCTCTCTCTCTCTCTCTCTCTGACTCCAGTTCCTCTTGTCAGTCTCTCTCTCTCTCTCTCTCTGACTCCAGTTCCTCTTGTCAGTCTCTCTCTCTCTCTCTCTCTGACTCCAGTTCCTCTTGTCAGTCTCTCTCTCTCTCTGTCTCTGACTGCAGTTCCTCTTGTCAGTCTCTCTCTCTCTCTCTCTCTCTCTCTCTGACTCCAGTTCCTCTTGTCAGTCTCTCTCTCTCTCTGTCTCTGACTCCAGTTCCTCTTGTCAGTCTCTCTCTCTCTCTCTCTCTGACTCCAGTTCCTCTTGTCAGTCTCTCTCTCTCTCTCTCTCTCTCTGACTCCAGTTCCTCTTGTCAGTCTCTCTCTCTCTCTCTCTCTCTCTGACTCCAGTTCCTCTTGTCAGTCTCTCTCTCTCTCTGTCTCTGACTCCAGTTCCTCTTGTCAGTCTCTCTCTCTCTCTCTCTGTCTCTGACTCCAGTTCCTCTTGTCAGTCTCTCTCTCTCTCTCTCTCTCTCTGACTCCAGTTCCTCTTGTCAGTCTCTCTCTCTCTCTGTCTCTGACTCCAGTTCCTCTTGTCAGTCTCTCTCTCTCTCTCTCTCTCTCTCTGACTCCAGTTCCTCTTGTCAGTCTCTCTCTCTCTCTCTCTCTGACTCCAGTTCCTCTTGTCAGTCTCTCTCTCTCTCTCTCTCTGACTCCAGTTCCTCTTGTCAGTCTCTCTCTCTGACTCCAGTTCCTCTTGTCAGTCTCTCTCTCTGACTCCAGTTCCTCTTGTCAGTCTCTCTCTCTCTCTCTCTGACTCCAGTTCCTCTTGTCAGTCTCTCTCTCTCTCTGTCTCTGACTCCAGTTCCTCTTGTCAGTCTCTCTCTCTCTCTCTCTCTCTCTCTGACTCCAGTTCCTCTTGTCAGTCTCTCTCTCTCTCTCTCTGACTCCAGTTCCTCTTGTCAGTCTCTCTCTCTCTCTCTCTGTCTCTGACTCCAGTTCCTCTTGTCAGTCTCTCTCTCTCTCTCTCTCTGACTCCAGTTCCTCTTGTCAGTCTCTCTCTCTCTCTCTCTGTCTCTGACTCCAGTTCCTCTTGTCAGTCTCTCTCTCTCTCTCTCTGACTGCAGTTCCTCTTGTCAGTCTCTCTCTCTCTCTGTCTCTGACTGCAGTTCCTCTTGTCAGTCTCTCTCTCTCTCTCTCTCTCTCTGACTCCAGTTCCTCTTGTCAGTCTCTCTCTCTCTCTGTCTCTGACTCCAGTTCCTCTTGTCAGTCTCTCTCTCTCTCTCTCTCTGACTCCAGTTCCTCTTGTCAGTCTCTCTCTCTGACTCCAGTTCCTCTTGTCAGTCTCTCTCTCTCTCTCTCTCTCTGACTCCAGTTCCTCTTGTCAGTCTCTCTCTCTCTCTCTCTGTCTCTGACTCCAGTTCCTCTTGTCAGTCTCTCTCTCTCTCTCTCTCTCTCTCTCTGACTCCAGTTCCTCTTGTCAGTCTCTCTCTCTCTCTCTCTCTGACTCCAGTTCCTCTTGTCAGTCTCTCTCTCTCTCTCTCTGTCTCTCTCTGACTCCAGTTCCTCTTGTCAGTCTCTCTCTCTCTCTCTCTCTGACTCCAGTTCCTCTTGTCAGTCTCTCTCTCTCTCTCTCTCTGACTCCAGTTCCTCTTGTCAGTCTCTCTCTCTCTCTCTCTGACTCCAGTTCCTCTTGTCAGTCTCTCTCTCTCTCTCTCTCTGACTCCAGTTCCTCTTGTCAGTCTCTCTCTCTCTCTCTCTCTCTCTCTCTGACTCCAGTTCCTCTTGTCAGTCTCTCTCTCTCTCTCTCTCTGACTCCAGTTCCTCTTGTCAGTCTCTCTCTCTCTCTCTCTCTGACTCCAGTTCCTCTTGTCAGTCTCTCTCTCTCTCTCTCTGTCTCTGACTCCAGTTCCTCTTGTCAGTCTCTCTCTCTCTCTCTCTCTCTCTGACTCCAGTTCCTCTTGTCAGTCTCTCTCTCTCTCTCTCTCTCTCTCTGACTCCAGTTCCTCTTGTCAGTCTCTCTCTCTCTCTCTCTCTCTCTCTCTGACTCCAGTTCCTCCTGTCAGTCTCTCTCTCTCTCTCTCTCTCTGACTCCAGTTCCTCTTGTCAGTCTCTCTCTCTCTCTCTCTCTCTCTGACTCCAGTTCCTCTTGTCAGTCTCTCTCTCTCTCTCTGTCTCTGACTCCAGTTCCTCTTGTCAGTCTCTCTCTCTCTCTCTCTCTCTGACTCCAGTTCCTCTTGTCAGTCTCTCTCTCTCTCTCTCTCTCTGACTCCAGTTCCTCTTGTCAGTCTCTCTCTCTCTCTCTCTCTCTGACTCCAGTTCCTCTTGTCAGTCTCTCTCTCTCTCTCTCTCTGACTCCAGTTCCTCTTGTCAGTCTCTCTCTCTCTCTCTCTCTCTGACTCCAGTTCCTCTTGTCAGTCTCTCTCTCTCTCTCTCTCTGACTCCAGTTCCTCTTGTCAGTCTCTCTCTCTCTCTCTCTCTGACTCCAGTTCCTCCTGTCAGTCTCTCTCTCTCTCTCTCTTTGACTCCAGTTCCTCTTGTCAGTCTCTCTCTCTCTCTCTCTCTCTGACTCCAGTTCCTCCTGTCAGTCTCTCTCTCTCTCTCTCTTTGACTCCAGTTCCTCTTGTCAGTCTCTCTCTCTCTCTCTCTCTGACTCCAGTTCCTCTTGTCAGTCTCTCTCTCTCTCTCTGACTCCAGTTCCTCTTGTCAGTCTCTCTCTCTCTCTCTCTCTCTGACTCCAGTTCCTCTTGTCAGTCTCTCTCTCTCTCTCTCTCTCTGACTCCAGTTCCTCTTGTCAGTCTCTCTCTCTCTCTCTCTCTCTGACTCCAGTTCCTCTTGTCAGTCTCTCTCTCTCTCTCTCTCTCTGACTCCAGTTCCTCTTGTCAGTCTCTCTCTCTCTCTCTCTCTCTGACTCCAGTTCCTCTTGTCAGTCTCTCTCTCTCTCTCTCTCTGACTCCAGTTCCTCTTGTCAGTCTCTCTCTCTCTCTCTCTCTCTGACTCCAGTTCCTCTTGTCAGTCTCTCTCTCTCTCTCTCTCTGACTCCAGTTCCTCTTGTCAGTCTCTCTCTCTCTCTCTCTCTGACTCCAGTTCCTCCTGTCAGTCTCTCTCTCTCTCTCTCTTTGACTCCAGTTCCTCTTGTCAGTCTCTCTCTCTCTCTCTCTCTGACTCCAGTTCCTCTTGTCAGTCTCTCTCTCTCTCTCTCTCTCTGACTCCAGTTCCTCTTGTCAGTCTCTCTCTCTCTCTCTCTCTGACTCCAGTTCCTCTTGTCAGTCTCTCTCTCTCTCTCTCTCTGACTCCAGTTCCTCTTGTCAGTCTCTCTCTCTCTCTCTCTCTCTGACTCCAGTTCCTCTTGTCAGTCTCTCTCTCTCTCTCTCTGACTCCAGTTCCTCCTGTTAGTCTCTATTTTACCTCCTTCAATCTCTCTGTTCCCGTTGCTGAGGGCAACGCTTTCCTTTGCTGTTTTCACTTCCGGAACCGCGCCATCCCGTCTTCCGTTCCCATGGAAACCAGCAAAGATGGCGTCAACGTTGAATATTGTCAATCAATGTAAACCCCGTCCCGTCTATCAATGTAAACCCCGCCCCGTCTATCAATGTAAACCCCTCCCCGTCTATCAATGTAAACCCCTCCCCGTCCATCAATGTGAACCCGGTCAACTGCCAATCAATGTAAACCCCGCCCCGTCTATCAATGTAAACCCCGCCCCATCTATCAATGTGAACCCGGTCAACTGCCAATCAATGTAAACCCCTCCCCGTCTATCAATGTAAACCCCGCCCCATATATCAATGTGAACCCGGTCAACTGCCAATCAATGTAAACCCCTCCCCGTCTATCAATGTAAACCCCTCCCCGTCTATCAATGTGAACCCGGTCAACTGCCAATCAATGTAAACCCCTCCCCGTCTATCAATGTAAACCCCTCCCCGTCTATCTATGTGAACCCGGTCAACTGCCAATCAATGTAAACCCCTCCCCGTCTATCAATGTAAACCCCGCCCCATATATCAATGTGAACCCGGTCAACTGCCAATCAATGTAAACCCCTCCCCGTCTATCAATGTAAACCCCTCCCCGTCTATCAATGTGAACCCGGTCAACTGCCAATCAATGTAAACCCCTCCCCGTCTATCAATGTAAACCCCGCCCCGTCTATCAATGTAAACCCCTCCCCGTCTATCAATGTAAACCCCTCCCCGTCTATCAATGTAAACCCCTCCCCGTCTATCAATGTAAACCCCTCCCCGTCTATCAATGTCAACCTCGCCCCGTCTTTCAATGTAAACCCCGCCCCGTCCATCAATGTGAACCCCTCCTCGTCTATCAATGTAAACCCCGCCCCGTCCATCAATGTGAGCCCCTCCCCGTCTATCAATGTAAACCCCGCCCCGTCTATCAATGTAAACCCCGCCCCGTCCATCAATGTGAGCCCCTCCCCGTCTATCAATGTGAACCCCTCCCCGTCTATCAATGTAAACCCCGCCCCGTCCATCAATGTGAGCCCCTCCCCGTCTATCAATGTAAACCCCTCCCCGTCTATCAATGTGAACCCCTCCCCGTCTATCAATGTAAACCCCTCCCCGTCTATCAATGTAAACCCCGCCCCGTCCATCAATGTGAGCCCGGCCCACTGCCAATCAATGTAAACCCCTCCCCGTCTATCAATGTAAACCCCGCCCCATCTATCAATGTAAACCCCTCCCCGTCTATCAATGTAAACCCCGCCCCATCTATCAATGTAAACCCCTCCCCGTCTATCAATGTAAACCCCTCCCCGTCTATCAATGTAAACCCCTCCCCGTCTATCAATGTAAACCCCTCCCCGTCTATCAATGTAAACCCCCAATCACTGTCAATCAATTTAAACACCAATCACTGTCTATCAATGTAAACCCCCAATCACTGTCAATCAATTTAAACACCAATCACTGTCAATCAATGTAAACACCAATCACTGTCAATCAATGTAAACTCCCAATCACTGTCAATCAATGTAAACACCAATCACTGTCAATCAATGGAAACACCAATCACTGTCAATCAATGTAAACACCAATCACTGTCAATCAATGTAAACTCCAATCACTGTCAATCAATGTAAACTCCCAATCACTGTCAATGTAAACACCCAATCACTGTCAATCAATGTAAACCCCCAATCACTGTCAATCAATGTAAACACCAATCACTGTCAATCAATGTAAACTCCAATCACTGTCAATCAATGTAAACTCCCAATCACTGTCAATGTAAACACCCAATCACTGTCAATCAATGTAAACACCAATCACTGTCAATCAATGTAAACTCCCAATCACTGTCAATGTAAACACCCAATCACTGTCAATCAATGTAAACCCCCAATCACTGTCAATCAATGTAAACACCAATCACTGTCAATCAATTTAAACACCAATCACTGTCAATCAATGTAAACACCAATCACTGTCAATCAATGTAAACACCAATCACTGTCAATCAATTTAAACACCAATCACTGTCAATCAATGTAAACCCCCAATCACTGTCAATCAATGTAAACACCCAATCACTGTCAATCAATTTAAACACCAATCACTGTCAATCATTGTAAACCCCCAATCACTGTCAATCAATGTAAACACCAATTACTGTCAATCAATGTAAACCCCCAATCACTGTCAATCAATGTAAACACCAATCACTGTCAATCAATTTAAACACCAATCACTGTCAATCATTGTAAACCCCCAATCACTGTCAATCAATGTAAACACCAATTACTGTCAATCAATGTAAACACCCAATCACAGTCAATCAATGTAAACACCAATCACTGTCAATGAATGTAAACTCTCAATCAATGTCAATCAATGTAAACCCCCAATCACTGTCAATCAATGTAAACACCAATCACTGTCAATCATTGTAAACCCCCAATCACTGTCAATCAATGTAAACACCAATTACTGTCAATCAATGTAAACACCAATCACTGTCAATCATTGTAAACCCCCAATCACTGTCAATCAATGTAAACACCAATTACTGTCAATCAATTTAAACACCAATCACTGTCAATCATTGTAAACCCCCAATCACTGTCAATCTATGTAAACACCAATTACTGTCAATCAATGTAAACACCAATCACTGTCAATCAATGTAAACCCCCAATCACTGTCAATCAATATAAACACCAATCACTGTCAATCAATGTAAACACCCAATCACTGTCAATCAATGTAAACACCCAATCACTGTCAATCAATGTAAACACCAATCACAGTCAATCAATGTAAATCCCCAATCACTGTCAATCAATGGAAACCCCCAATCACTGTCAATCAATGTAAACACCAATCACTGTCAATCAATGAAAACACCAATCACTGTCAATCAATGTAAACTCCCAATCACTGTCAATCAATGTAAACACCAATCACTGTCAATCAATGTAAACACCAATCACTGTCAATCAATGTAAATCCCCAATCACTGTCAATCAATGTAAACTCCCAATCACTGTCAATCAATGTAAACACCAATCACTGTCAATCAATGAAAACACCAATCACTGTCAATCAATGTAAACTCCCAATCACTGTCAATCAATGTAAACACCAATCACTGTCAATCAATGTAAACACCAATCACTGTCAATCAATGTAAATCCCCAATCACTGTCAATCAATGTAAACTCCCAATCACTGTCAATCAATGTAAACCCCCAATCACTGTCAATCAATGTAAACACCAATCACAGTCAATCAATGTAAACTCCCAATCACTGTCAATCAATGTAAACTCCCAATCACTGTCAATGAATGTCAATCCCCAATCACTGTCAATCAATGTAAAAACCAATCACTGTCAATCAATGTAAACACCAATCACTGTCAATCAATGTAAACACCAATCACTTTCAATCAATGTAAAAACCAATCACTGTCAATCAATGTAAACACCAATCACAGTCAATCAATGTAAACACCACTCACTGTCAATCAATTTAAAAACCAATCACAGCCAATCAATGTAAACTCCCAATCACTGTCAATCAATGTAAAAACCAATCACTGTCAATCAATGTAAACACCAATCACAGTCAATCAATGTAAACACCAATCACTGTCAATCAATGTAAACACCAATCACAGTCAATCAATGTAAACACCAATCACTGTCAATCAATTTAAACACCAATCACTGTCAATCAATGTAAACACCAATCACTGTCAATCAATGTAAACTCCCAATCACTGTCAATCAATGTAAACACCAATCACTGTCAATCAATTTAAACACCAATCACTGTCAATCAATGTAAACACCAATCACTGTCAATCAATGTAAACTCCCAATCACTGTCAATCAATGTAAACACCAATCACTGTCAATCAATTTAAACACCAATCACTGTCAATCAATGTAAACCCCCAATCACTGTCAATCAATGTAAACACCCAATCACTGTCAATCAATTTAAACACCAATCACTGTCAATCATTGTAAACCCCCAATCACTGTCAATCAATGTAAACACCAATTACTGTCAATCAATGTAAACACCCAATCACTGTCAATCAATGTAAACACCAATTACTGTCAATCAATGTAAACACCCAATCACTGTCAATCAATGTAAACACCAATCACTGTCAATGAATGTAAACTCCCAATCACTGTCAATCAATGTAAACACCAATCACTGTCAATCAATTTAAACACCAATCACTGTCAATCATTGTAAACCCCCAATCACTGTCAATCAATGTAAACACCAATTACTGTCAATCAATGTAAACACCCAATCACAGTCAATCAATGTAAACACCAATCACTGTCAATGAATGTAAACTCTCAATCACTGTCAATCAATGTAAACCCCCAATCACTGTCAATCAATGTAAACACCCAATCACTGTCAATCAATTTAAACACCAATCACTGTCAATCAATGTAAACACCCAATCACTGTCAATCAATGTAAACACCAATCACTGTCAATGAATGTAAACTCCCAATCACTGTCAATCAATGTAAACACCAATCACTGTCAATCAATGTAAACTCCCAATCACTGTCAATCAATGCAAACACCAATCACTGTCAATCAATTTAAACACCAATCACTGTCAATCAATGTAAACACCAATCACTGTCAATCAATGTAAACACCCAATCACTGTCAATCAATGTAAACACCAATCACTGTCAATGAATGTAAACTCCCAATCACTGTCAATCAATGTAAACACCAATCACTGTCAATCAATTTAAACACCAATCACTGTCAATCATTGTAAACCCCCAATCACTGTCAATCAATGTAAACACCAATTACTGTCAATCAATGTAAACACCCAATCACAGTCAATCAATGTAAACACCAATCACTGTCAATGAATGTAAACTCTCAATCACTGTCAATCAATGTAAACCCCCAATCACTGTCAATCAATGTAAACACCCAATCACTGTCAATCAATTTAAACACCAATCACTGTCAATCAATGTAAACACCCAATCACTGTCAATCAATGTAAACACCAATCACTGTCAATGAATGTAAACTCCCAATCACTGTCAATCAATGTAAACACCAATCACTGTCAATCAATGTAAACTCCCAATCACTGTCAATCAATGCAAACACCAATCACTGTCAATCAATTTAAACACCAATCACTGTCAATCAATGTAAACACCAATCACTGTCAATCAATGTAAACTCCCAATCACTGTCAATCAATGTAAACACCAATCACTGTCAATCAATTTAAACACCAATCACTGTCAATCAATGTAAACCCCCGATCACTGATAATCAATGTAAACACCCAATCACTGTCAATCAATGTAAACACCAATCACTGTCAATCAATGTAAACTCCCAATCACTGTCAATGTAAACACCCAATCACTGTCAATCAATTTAAACACCAATCACTGTCAATCAATGTAAACACCAATCACTGTCAATCATTGTAAACCCCCAATCACTGTCAATCAATGTAAACACCAATCACTGTCAATCAATGTAAACACCAATCACTGTCAATCATTGTAAACCCCCAATCACTGTCAATCAATGTAAACTCCCAATCACTGTCAATCAATGTAAACACCAATCACTGTCAATCAATGTAAACACCAATCACTGTCAATCATTGTAAACCCCCAATCACTGTCAATCAATGTAAACTCCCAATCACTGTCAATCAATGTAAACTCCCAATCACTGTCAATCATTGTAAACCCCCAATCACTGTCAATCAATGTAAACACCAATCACTGTCAATGAATGTCAACCCCCAATCACTGTCAATCAATGGAAACCCCCAATCACTGTCAATCAATGTAAACACCAATCACTGTCAATCAATGTAAACACCAATCACTGTCAATCAATTTAAACACCAATCACAGTCAATCAATGTAAACTCCCAATCACTGTCAATCAATGTAAACTCCCAATCACTGTCAATGAATGTCACTCCCCAATCACTGTCAATCAATGTAAAAACCAATCACTGTCAATCAATGTAAACACCAATCACTGTCAATCAATGTAAACACCAATCACTGTCAATCAATGTAAAAACCAATCACTGTCAATCAATGTAAACACCAATCACAGTCAATCAATGTAAACACCACTCACTCTCAATCAATTTAAACACCAATCACAGTCAATCAATGTAAACACCAATCACTGTCAATCAATTTAAACACCAATCACAGCCAATCAATGTAAACTCCCAATCACTGTCAATCAATGTAAAAACCAATCACTGTCAATCAATGTAAACACCAATCACAGTCAATCAATGTAAACACCAATCACTGTCAATCAATGTAAACACCAATCACTGTCAATCAATGTAAACACCAATCACTGTCAATCAATTTAAACACCAATCACTGTCAATCAATGTAAACACCAATCACTGTCAATCAATGTAAACTCCCAATCACTGTCAATCAATGTAAACACCAATCACTGTCAATCAATGTAAACACCAATCACTGTCAATCAATTTAAACACCAATCACTGTCAATCAATGTAAACACCAATCACTGTCAATCAATGTAAACTCCCAATCACTGTCAATCAATGTAAACACCAATCACTGTCAATCAATGTAAACTCCCAATCACTGTCAATCAATGTAAACACCAATCACTGTCAATCAATTTAAACACCAATCACTGTCAATCAATGTAAACACCAATCACTGTCAATCAATGTAAACTCCCAATCACTGTCAATCAATTTAAACACCAATCACAGCCAATCAATGTAAACTCCCAATCACTGTCAATCAATGTAAAAACCAATCACTGTCAATCAATGTAAACACCAATCACTGTCAATCAATTTAAACACCAATCACTGTCAATCAATGTAAACACCAATCACTGTCAATCAATGTAAACACCAATCCCTGTCAATCAATGTAAACTCCCAATCACTGTCAATCAATGTAAACTCCCAATCACTGTCAATCAATGTAAACACCAATCACAGTCAATCAATGTAAACACCAATCACTGTCAATCAATTTAAACACCAATCACTGTCAATCAATGTAAACACCAATCCCTGTCAATCAATGTAAACTCCCAATCACTGTCAATCAATGTAAACTCCCAATCACTGTCAATCAATGTAAACACCAATCACAGTCAATCAATGTAAACACCAATCACTGTCAATCAATTTAAACACCAATCACTGTCAATCAATGTAAACACCAATCACTGTCAATCAATGTAAACACCAATCACTGTCAATCATTGTAAACCCCCAATCACTGTCAATCAATGTAAACACCCAATCACTGTCAATCAATTTAAACACCAATCACTGTCAATCAATGTAAACACCCAATCACTGTCAATCAATGTAAACACCCAATCACTGTCAATCAATTTAAACACCAATCACTGTCAATCAATGTAAACACCAATCACAGTCAATCAATGTAAACTCCCAATCACTGTCAATCAATGTAAAAACCAATCACTGTCAATCAATGTAAACACCAATCACTGTCAATCAATGTAAACCCCCAATCACTGTCAATCAATGTAAACACCCAATCACTGTCAATCAATGTAAACACCCAATCACTGTCAATCAATTTAAACACCAATCACTGTCAATCAATGTCAACCCCCAATCACTGTCAATCAATGTAAACACCCAATCACTGTCAATCAATGTCAACCCCCAATCACTGTCAATCAATTTAAACACCAATCACTGTCAATCAATGTAAACACCCAATCACTGTCAATCAATTTAAACACCAATCACTGTCAATCAATGTCAACCCCCAATCACTGTCAATCAATTTAAACACCAATCACTGTCAATCAATGTAAATCCCCAATCACTGTCAATCAATGTAAACACGGATCACTGTCAATCAATGTAAACACCAATCACTGTCAATCAATGTAAACACGGATCACTGTCAATCAATGTAAACACCAATCACTGTCAATCAATGTAAACACCCAATCACTGTCAATCAATGTAAACCCCCAATCACTGTCAATCAATGTAAACACCCAATCACTGTCAGTCAATGGAAACACCGATCACTGTCGATCAATGTAAACACGGATCACTGTCAATCAATGTAAACACGGATCACTGTCAATCAATGTAAACACCAATCACTGTCAATCAATGTAAACCCCCAATCACTGTCAATCAATGTAAACCCCCAATCACTGTCAATCAATGTAAACACCAATCACTGTCGATCAATGTAAACACGGATCACTGTCAATCAATGTAAACACCAATCCCTGTCAATCAATGTAAACACCAATCACTGTCAATCAATGTAAACACCAATCCCTGTCAATCAATGTAAACACCCAATCACTGTCAATCAATTTAAACACCAATCACTGTCAATCAATGTAAACACCAATCCCTGTCAATCAATGTAAACACCCAATCACTGTCAATCAATGTAAACACCAATCACTGTCAATCAATGTAAACACCAATCACTGTCAATCAATGTAAACACCAATCACTGTCAATCATTGTAAACCCCCAATCACTGTCAATCAATGTAAACACCAATCACTGTCAATCAATGTAAACCCCCAATCACTGTCAATCAATGTAAACACCCAATCACTGTCAATCAATGTAAACCCCCAATCACTGTCGATCAATGTAAACACCAATCACTGTCAATCAATGTAAACCCCCAATCACTGTCGATCAATGTAAACACCCAATCACTGTCAATCAATGTAAACACCAATCACTGTCAATCAATGTAAACCCCCAATCACTGTCAATCAATGTAAACACCAATCACTGTCAATCAATGTAAACACCCAATCACTGTCAATCAATGTAAACACCAATCACTGTCAATCAATGTAAACCCCCAATCACTGTCAATCAATGTAAACACCACTCACTGTCAATCAATTTAAACACCAATCACTGTCAATCAATGTAAACCCCCAATCACTGTCGATCAATGTAAACACCCAATCACTGTCAATCAATGTAAACACCAATCACTGTCAATCAATGTAAACCCCCAATCACTGTCAATCAATGTAAACACCAATCACTGTCAATCAATGTAAACACCCAATCACTGTCAATCAATGTAAACACCCAATCACTGTCAATCAATGTAAATCCCCAATCACTGTCAATCAATGTAAACTCCCACTCACTGTCAATCAATGTAAACACCAATCACTGTCAATCAATGTAAACCCCCAATCACTGTCAATCAATGTAAACACCACTCACTGTCAATCAATTTAAACACCAATCACAGTCAATCAATGTAAACACCAATCACAGTCAATCAATGTAAACACCAATCACTGTCAATCAATTTAAACACCAATCACTGTCAATCAATGTAAACCCCCAATCACTGTCAATCAATGTAAACACCCAATCACTGTCAATCAATGTAAACCCCCAATCACTGTCGATCAATGTAAACACCAATCACTGTCAATCAATGTAAACACCCAATCACTGTCGATCAATGTAAACACCAATCACTGTCAATCAATGTAAACACCCAATCACTGTCAATCAATGTAAACCCCCAATCACTGTCGATCAATGTAAACACCAATCACTGTCAATCAATGTAAACACCAATCACTGTCAATCAATGGAAACCCCCAATCACTGTCAATCAATGTAAACACCAATCACTGTCAATCAATGGAAACCCCCAATCACTGTCAATCAATGGAAACCTCGCCCATTGTAATATGGTGTTTTCTGCGCCCGAGAATCCGTTACTCTAAGTAGAAACGCCCGAACCCCTCGATTAGATTCCAGTCTTTAACGCTCCCCCAGTTATCTGTTATTCGAGATCTAAACACCCAAAACCCTCGATTAGATTTCAGTCTGTAACTCACTCCCAGTTATCTGTTATTCTGTATATAAACCACAGAGACCCTGGCTTCGATTCCAGTCCAGCACTCACTACCGGGTATCGTTATTCTATGTATAAATCATCTGAAACACTCGATTAGATTCTAGTCTGTAACTCACTCCCAGGTATGTGTGATTCTATATCGAAACCCCACTGAGTCCCTCGATTAGATTCCAGTCTGTAACTCACTCCTGGGTATCTGTTATTCTATATATAATCCCCATTGAACCCCTCGATTAGATTCCAGTCTGTAACACACTCCCGGGTAACTGTTATTCTATATATAAACCCCCTGAACCCCTCAATTATATTCCAGTCTGTAACTCACTCCCAGCTATCTGTTATTCTATATATAAACCCCCTGAACCCCTCAATTATATTCCAGTCTGTAACTCACTCCCAGCTATCTGTTATTCTATATATAAACCCCATTGAACCCCTCGATTAGATTCTAGTCTGTAACTCACTCCTGGGTATCTGTTATTCTATATAGAAACCACCAAAATCCTCGATTAGATTCCAGTCTGTAACACACTCCTGGTTATTTGTTTTTCTATATATAAACCCCCTGAACCCCTCAATTATATTCCAGTCTGCAACACACTCCCGGGTATCTGTTATTCTATATATAAACCCCCTGATCCCCTCAATTATATTCCAGCCAGTAACTCACTCCCGCTTATCTGTTATTCTATATATAAACCCCCGAACCCCTCGATTAGATTCTAGTCTGTAACTCACTCCCGGGTATCTGTTATTCTATATATAAACTCCCGAACCCCTCGATTAGATTCTAGTCTGTAACTCACTCCCGGGTATCTGTTATTCTATATATAAACCCCCGAACCCCTCGATTAGATTCCAGTCGGTAACTCACTCCCGGGTATCTGTTATTCTATATATAAACTCCCCGAACCCCTCGATTAGATTCTAGTCTGTAACTCACTCCCGGGTATCTGTTATTCTATATATAAACTCCCCGAACCCCTCGATTAGATTCTAGTCTGTAACTCACTCCCGGGTATCTGTTATTCTATATATAAACCCCCGAACCCCTCGATTAGATTCCAGTCGGTAACTCACTCCCGGGTATCTGTTATTCTATATATAAAACCCCGAACCCCTCAATTATATTCCAGCCTGTAACTCACTCCCGGGTATCTGTTATACTATATATAAACCCCCGAACCCCTCAATTAGATTGCAGTCTGTAACTCACTCCCGGTTGTCTGTTATTCTATATATAAACTAAAGAAATCCTCCATTATATTCCAGCCTGTAACACACTCCCGGGAATCTGTTATTCTAAAAATAAACCCCCGAACCCCTCAATTATATTCCAGTCTGTAACTCACTCCCGGGTGTCTGTTATTCTATATATAAACCCCCGAACCCCTCAATTAGATTGCAGTCTGTAACTCACTCCCGGGTGTCTGTTATTCTATATAGAAACTCCCGAAACCCTCGATTAGATTCCAGTAAGTAACTCACTCCCGTGTATCTGTTATTCTATATATAAACACCCTGATCCCCTCGATTAGATTCCAGTCTGTTACTCACTCCCGGGTATCTGTTATTCTATATATAAACACCTGAAACCCTCGATTAGATTCCAGTTTGCAATTCACTCCCAAATATCTATTATTATATATAAAAACCCCAGAACATCTCGATTAGATTCCAGTCTGGAACTCACTCCCGGGTATCTGTTATTCTATATATAAACCCCACTGAATCCCTGGATTAGATTCCAGTCGGTAACTCACTCCCGGGTATCTGTTATTCTATATATAAACCCCACTGAATCCCTGGATTAGATTCCAGTCGGTAACTCACTCCTGGGTATCTGTTATTCTATATATAAACTCCCAAACCCCTCGATTAGATTCCAGTCTGTAATTCACTCCCGGGTATCTGTTATTCTATATATAAACCCCACTGAATCCCTGGATTAGATTCCAGTCGGTAACTCACTCCCGGGTATCTGTTATTCTATATATAAGTCAACAGACACCCTCGACTGGATTCCAGTCTGTAACTCAGTCCCGGGTATCTGTTATTCTATATATAAACCACCCGAAACCGCGTTAGATTCCAGTCTGTAACTCATTCCCAGGTATCTGTTATTCTATATTTAAACCCACCGAACCCCTCGATTAGATTCCAGTCTGTATCTCACTCCCTGTTATCTGTTAGTCTATATATAATCCCCCCTGAACCCCTCGATTAGATTCCAGTCTGTATCTCACTCCCTGTTATCTGTTAGTCTATATATAATCCCCCCTGAACCCCTCGATTAGATACCAGCCTGTAACTCCTTCCTGGGTATCTTTTATTCTATATGTAAACCTCATTGAACCCCTCGATTAGATTCCTGCCTGTATCTCACTCCCGGGTATCTGTTATTCTATATCTAAACCTCACTGAGCCCCTCGATTAGATTCCAGTCTGTAACTCACTCCCGGGTATCTGTTATTCTATAGATAAACCACACTGAATCCCTCGATTAGATTCCTGTCTGTAACTCACTCCCGGGTATCTGTTATTCTTTAGATAAACCACACTGAACCCCTCGATTAGATAACAGTCTGTAACTCACTCCCGGGGATCTGTTATTCTATATATAAACCCCACTGAACCCCATCGATTAGATTCCAGTCTGTAACTCACTCCTGGGTATCTGTTATTCTATATATAAACCACCCCAAACCCCTCGATTAGATTCCAGTCTGTAACTCACTCCCGGGTATCTGTTATTCTATATATAAGCCCCACTGAACTCCTCGATTAGATTCCTGTCTGTAACACACTCCCGGGTATCTGTTATTCTAAATATAAACCACCCCAAACCCCTCAATTAGATTGCAGTCTGTAACTCACTCCCGGGTATCTGTTATTCTAAATATAAACCACCCCAAACCCCTCAATTAGATTGCAGTCTGTATCTCACTCCTGGGTATCTGTTATTCTATATATAATCCCCACTGAACCCCTCGATTAGATTCCAGTCTGTATCTCACTCCTGGGTATCTTTTATTCGATATATAATCCCCACTGAACCCCTCGACGAGATTCCGGTCTGTAAGACACTCCCGGGTATCTGTTATTCTAAATATAAACCACCCCAAACCCCTCTATTAGATTCCAGTCTGTTTCTCACTCCTGGGAATCTGTTATTCTATATATAATCCTCAATGAACCCCTCGATTAGATTCCAGTCTGTATCTCACTCTTGGGTATCTGTTATTCTATACATAATCCCCACTGAACCCCTCGATTAGATTCCAGTCAGTAACTCACTGCCAGGTATCTGTTACTCTATTTTTAACCCCCAAACCCCTCGATTAGATTCCAGTCTGTAACTCACTGCCAGGTATCTGTTATTCTATATATAAACACCCAAAACCCTCGATTAGATTCCAGTCTGTAACTCACTGCCAGTTATCTGTTATTCTATATATAAACCCCCAAACCCCTCGATTAGATTCCAGTCGGTAATTCACTCCCAGGTATCTTTTTTTCTATCTATAAACCCCACTGAACCCCTCGATTAGATTCCAGACTGTAACTCACTCCCGGGTATCTGTTATTCTACATATACACCCCACTGATCCCCTCGATTAGATTCCAGTCAGTAACTCACTCCCGGGTATCTGTTCTTCTATATATAAACCCCCAAACCCCTCGATTCGATTCCAGTCAGTAACTCACTCCCGGGTATCTGTTATTCTATATATAAACCCCCGAATCCCTCGATTAGATTCCAGTCTGTAACACACACCCGGGTATCTGTTATTCTATATATAAACCCCCAAACCCATGATTAGATTCCAGTCTGTAACTCACTCCCGGGTATCTGTTGTTCTATATATAAACCCCCAAACCCCTCGATTAGATTCCAGTCTTTAACTCATTGCCAGGTAGCTGTTATTATATATATAAACCCCCAAACCCCTCGATTAGATTCCAGTCTGTAACTCACTCCCAGGTATCTGTTATTCTATATATAAACCCCCAAACCTCTCGATTAGATTCCAGTCTGTATCTCACTTCTGGGTATCTTTTATTCTATATATAATCCCCACTGAACCCCTCGATTAGATTCCAGTCTGTAACTCACTGCCAGGTATCTATTATTCTATGTATAAACCCCCAAACCCCTCGATTAGATTCCAGTCTGTAACTCACTCCTGGGTATCTTTTATTCTATATATAATCTCAACTGAACCCCTTGATTAGATTCCAGACTGTAACTCACTCCTGGGTATCTTTTATTCTGTATATAATCCTCACTGAACCCCTCGATTAGATTCCAGTCAGTAACTCACTCCTGGGTATCTTTTATTCTATATATAATCCTCACTGAACCCCTCAATTAGATTCCAGTCAGTAACTCACTCCCGAGTATCTGTTATTCTATATATAAAACCCCAAACCCCTCGATTAGATTCCAGTCTGTATCTCACTCCCGGGTATCTATTATTCTATGTATAAACCCCCAAACCCCTCGATTAGATTCCAGTCTGTAACTCACTCCCGGGTATCTGTTATTCTATATATAAACCACCCGAACCCCTCAATTAGATTCCAGTCTGCATCTCACTCCTGGGTATCTGTTATTCTATATATAATCCCCACTGAACCCCTCGATTAGATTCCAGTCTGTTACTTACTCACGGGTATCTGTTATTCTATATATAAACCACCCGAACCCCTCAATTAGATTCCAGTCTGCATCTCACTCCTGGGTATCTGTTATTCTATATATAATCCCCACTGAACCCCTCGATTAGATTCCAGTCTGTTACTTACTCACGGGTATCTGTTATTCTATATATAAACCACCCGAACCCCTCAATTAGATTCCAGTCTGTATCTCACTCCTGGGTATCTGTTATTCTATATATAATCCACACTGAACCCCTCGATTAGATTCCAGTCTGTTACTTACTCACGGGTATCTGTTATTCTATATATAAACCACCCGAACCCCTCAATTAGATTCCAGTCTGTATCTCACTCCTGGGTATCTGTTATTCTATATATAATCCCCACTGAACCCCTCTATTAGATTCCAGTCTGTGTCTCTTCCCGGGTATCTGTTATTCTAAATATAAATCCCACTGAACCCCTCGATTAGATTCCAGTCTGTATCTCACTCCTGGGTATCTGTTTTTCGATATATAATCCCCACTGAACCCCTCAATTAGATTCCAGTCTGTAACTCACTCCCGGGTATCTGTTATTCTAAATATAATCCCCACTGAACCCCTCGATTAGATTCCAGTCTGTATCTCACTCCTGGGTATCTGTTTTTCTAAATATAAATCCCACTGAACCCCTCGATTAGATTCCAGTCTGTATCTCACTCCTGGGTATCTGTTATTCTATATATAATCCCCACTGAACCCCTCTATTAGATTCCAGTCTGTATCTCACTCCTGGGTATCTGTTATTCTATATATAATCCCCACTGAACCCCTCGATTAGATTCCAGTCTGTAACTCACTCCCGGGTATCTGTTATTCTAAATATAAATCCCACTGAACCCCTCGATTAGATTCCAGTCTGTATTTCACTCCTGGGTATCTGTTATTCTATATATAATCCCCACTGAACCCCTCTATTAGATTCCAGTCTGTATCTCACTCCTGGGTATCTGTTATTCTATATATAATCCCCACTGAACCCCTCGACGAGATTCCAGTCTGTATCTCACTCCCGGGTATCTGTTATTCTATATATAAACCCCACTGAACCCCTCGATTAGATTCCAGTCTGTAACTCACTGCCAGTTATCTGTTATTCTATATATAAACCCCCAAACCCCTCGATTAGATTCCAGTCGGTAATTCACTCCCAGGTATCTGTTATTCGATATATAAACCCCACTGAACCCCTCAATTAGATTCCAGTCTGTAACTCACTCCCGGGTATCTGTTATTCTATATATGAACAACACGACCCCCATCGATTAGATTCCAGTCTGTAACGCACTCCCGGTTATCTGTTATTCGATATATAATTCACAGTGAACCCCTCGATTAGATTCCAGTCTGAATCTCACTCCTGGGTATCTGTTATCCTATATATAATCCCCACTGAACCCCTCGATTAGTTTTCAGTCTGTAACTCACTCCTGGGTATCTGTTATTCTATATATAAACCACCCCAAACCCCTCGATTAGATTCCAGTCAGTATCTCACTCCCGGGTATCTGTTATTCTATATATAAACCCCCAAACCCCTCGATTAGATTCCAGTCTGTAATTCACTCCCAGGTATCTGTTATTCTATATATGAACAACACGACCCCCATCGATTAGATTCCAGTCTGTAATTCACTCCCGGGTATCTGTTATTCTATATATAAACCCCCAAACCCCTCGATTAGATTCCAGTCTGTCACTCACTCCCAGGTATCTGTTATTCTATATATAAACCCCACTGAACCCCATCGATTAGATTCCAGTCTGTAACTCACTCCCGGGTATCTGTTACTCTATATATCAACCCCCCGAACCACTCGATTAGATTCCAGTCTGATTCTCACTCCCGGGTATCTGTTATTCTATATATAAACCCCCCCGAACCCCTCGATTAGATTCCAGTGTGTATCTCACTCCCGGGTATCAGTTATTCTATATATAAACCACCCCAAACCCCTCGATTAGATTCAAGTCTGTAACTCACTCCCGGGTATCTGTTATTCTATATATAAACCACCCCAAACCCCTCGATTAGATTCCAGTCTGTAACTCACTCCTGGGTATCTGTTATTCTATATATAAACTCCACTGAGCCCCTCGATTAGATTCCAGTCTGTAACTCACTCCTGGGTATCTGTTATTCTATATATAATCCCCACTGAGCCCCTCGATTAGATGCCAGTCTGTTACTTACTCACGGGTATCTGTTATTCTATATATAAACCACCTCAAACCCCTCGATTAGATTCCAGTCTGTATCTCACTCCTGGGTATCTGTTATTCTATATATAATCCCCACTGAACCCCTCGATTAGATTCCAGTCTGTTACTTACTCACGGGTATCTGTTATTCTATATATAAACCACCCGAACCCCTCTATTAGATTCCAGTCGGCATCTCACTCCTGGGTATCTGTTATTCTATATATAATCCCCACTGAACCCCTCGATTAGATTCCAGTCTGCATCTCACTCCTGGGTATCTGTTATTCTATATATAATCCCCACTGAACCCCTCGATTAGATTCCAGTCTGTATCTCACTCCTGGGTATCTGTTATTCTATATATAAACCACCCCAAACCCCTCTATTAGATTCCAGTCTGTATCTCTTCCCGGGTATCTGTTATTCTAAATATAAATCCCACTGAACCCCTCTATTAGATTCCAGTCTGTATCTCACTCCTGGGTATCTGTTTTTCTATATATAATCCCCACTGAACCCCTCGATTAGATTCCAGTCTGTAACTCACTCCCGGGTATCTGTTATTCTAAATATAAATCCCACTGAACCCCTCGATTAGATTCCAGTCTGTATTTCACTCCTGGGTATCTGTTATTCTAAATATAATCCCCACTGAACCCCTCTATTAGATTCCAGTCTGTATCTCACTCCTGGGTATCTGTTATTCTATATATAATCCCCACTGAACCCCTCGATTAGATTCCAGTCTGTATCTCACTCTTGGGTATCTGTTATTCTGTATTTAAACCACCCCAAACCTCTCTATTAGATTCCAGTCTGTATCTCACTCTTGGGTATCTGTTGTTCTGTATTTAAACCGCCCCAAACCCCTCGATTAGATTCCAGTCTGTATCTCACTCCTGGGTATCTGTTGTTCTATATATAATCCCCACTGAACCCCTCGATTAGATTCCAGACTGTAACTCACTCCCGGGTATCTGTTATTCTATATATAAACCCCACTGAACCCCTCGATTAGATTCCAGTCTGTATCTCACTCCTGGGTATCTTTTATTCTATATATAATCCCCACTGAACCCCTCGATTAGATTCCAGTCTGTATCTCACTCCCAGGTATCTGTTATTCTATATATAATCCCCACTGAAGCCCTCGATTAGATTCCAGTCTGTAATTCACTCCCGGGTATCTGTTATTCTATATATGAACAACACGACCCCCATCGATTAGATTCCAGTCTGTAACTCACTCCCGGTTATCTGTTATTCGATATATAATTCACAGTGAACCCCTCGATTAGATTCCAGTCTGAATCTCACTCCTGGGTATCTGTTATCCTATATATAATCCCCACTGAACCCCTCGATTAGTTTCCAGTCTGTAACTCACTCCTGGGTATCTGTTATTCTATATATAAACCACCCCAAACCCCTCGATTAGATTCCAGTCAGTATCTCACTCCCGGGTATCTGTTATTCTATATATAAACCCCCAAACCCCTCGATTAGATTCCAGTCTGTAACTCACTCCCAGGTATCTGTTATTCTATATATAAACCCCACTGAACCCCATCGATTAGATTCCAGTCTGTAACTCACTCCCGGGTATCTGTTACTCTATATATCAACCCCCCGAACCACTCGATTAGATTCCAGTCTGATTCTCACTCCCGGGTATCTGTTATTCTATATATAAACCCCCCCGAACCCCTCGATTAGATTCCAGTGTGTATCTCACTCCCGGGTATCAGTTATTCTATTTATAAACCACCCCAAACCCCTCGATTAGATTCAAGTCTGTAACTCACTCCCGGGTATCTGTTATTCTATATATAAACCACCCCAAACCCCTCGATTAGATTCCAGTCTGTAACTCACTCCTGGGTATCTGTTATTCTATATATAATCGCCACTGAACCTCTCGATTAGATTCCAGTCTGTAATTCACTCCCGGGTATCTGTTATTCTATATATAAACCCCACTGAATCCCTGGATTAGATTCCAGTCGGTAACTCACTCCCGGGTATCTGTTATTCTATATATAAGTCAACAGACACCCTCGACTGGATTCCAGTCTGTAACTCAGTCCCGGGTATCTGTTATTCTATATATAAACCACCCGAACCCGCGTTAGATTCCAGTCTGTAACTCATTCCCAGGTATCTGTTATTCTATATTTAAACCCACCGAACCCCTCGATTAGATTCCAGTCTGTATCTCACTCCCTGTTATCTGTTAGTCTATATATAATCCCCCCTGAACCCCTCGATTAGATTCCAGTCTGTATCTCACTCCCTGTTATCTGTTAGTCTATATATAATCCCCCCTGAACCCCTCGATTAGATTCCAGTCTGTATCTCACTCCCTGTTATCTGTTAGTCTATATATAATCCCCCCTGTACCCCTCGATTAGATACCAGCCTGTAACTCCTTCCTGGGTATCTTTTATTCTATATGTAAACCTCATTGAACCCCTCGATTAGATTCCTGCCTGTATCTCACTCCCGGGTATCTGTTATTCTATATCTAAACTTCACTGAGCCCCTCGATTAGATTCCAGTCTGTAACTCACTCCCGGGTATCTGTTATTCTATAGATAAACCACACTGAATCCCTCGATTAGATTCCTGTCTGTAACTCACTCCCGGGTATCTGTTATTCTTTAGATAAACCACACTGAACCCCTCGATTAGATACCAGTCTGTAACTCACTCCCGGGGATCTGTTATTCTATATATAAACCCCACTGAACCCCATCGATTAGATTCCAGTCTGTAACTCACTCCTGGGTATCTGTTATTCTATATATAAACCACCCCAAACCCCTCGATTAGATTCCAGTCTGTAACTCACTCCCGGGTATCTGTTATTCTATATATAAGCCCCACTGAACTCCTCGATTAGATTCCTGTCTGTAACACACTCCCGGGTATCTGTTATTCTATATGTAAGCCACCCAAACCCCTCGTTTAGATTCCAGTCTGTAACTCACTCCCGGGTATCTGTTATTCTAAATATAAACCACCCCAAACCCCTCAATTAGATTGCAGTCTGTATCTCACTCCTGGGTATCTGTTATTCTATATATAATCCCCACTGAACCCCTCGATTAGATTCCAGTCTGTATCTCACTCCTGGGTATCTTTTATTCGATATATAATCCCCACTGAACCCCTCGACGAGATTCCGGTCTGTAACACACTCCCGGGTATCTGTTATTCTAAATATAAACCACCCCAAACCCCTCTATTAGATTCCAGTCTGTTTCTCACTCCTGGGAATCTGTTATTCTATATATAATCCTCAATGAACCCCTCGATTAGATTCCAGTCAGTAACTCACTCTTGGGTATCTGTTATTCTATACATAATCCCCACTGAACCCCTCGATTAGTTTCCAGTCTGTAACTCACACCCGGGTATCGGTTATTCTATATATAAATCCCCAAACCCACGATTAGATTCCAGTCTGTAACTCACTCCCAGGTATCTGTTATTCTATATATAAACCCCCAAACCCCTCGATTAGATTCCAGTCTGTAACTCATTGGCAGGTATCTGTTATTCTATATATAAACCCCCAAACCCCTCGATTAGATTCCAGTCAGTAACTCACTGCCAGGTATCTGTTATTCTATATATAAACCCCCAAAACCCTCGATTAGATTCCAGTCTGTAACTCACTCCCAGGTATCTGTTATTCTATATATAAACCCCCAAACCCCTCTATTAGATTCCAGTCTGTAACTCACTCCCAGGTATCTGTTATTCTATATATAAACCCCCAAAACCCTCGATTAGATTCCAGTCTGTAACTCACTGCCAGTTATCTGTTATTCTATATATAAACCCCCAAACCCCTCGATTAGATTCCAGTCGGTAATTCACTCCCAGGTATCTTTTTTTCTATCTATAAACCCCACTGAACCCCTCGATTAGATTCCAGACTGTAACTCACTCCCGGGTATCTGTTATTCTACATATACACCCCACTGATCCCCTCGATTAGATTCCAGTCAGTAACTCACTCCCGGGTATCTGTTCTTCTATATATAAACCCCCAAACCCCTCGATTCGATTCCAGTCAGTAACTCACTCCCGGGTATCTGTTATTCTATATATAAACCCCCGAATCCCTCGATTAGATTCCAGTCTGTAACTCACACCCGGGTATCTGTTATTCTATATATAAACCCCCAAACCCATGATTAGATTCCAGTCTGTAACTCACTCCCGGGTATCTGTTATTCTATATATAAACCCCCAAACCCACGATTAGATTCCAGTCAGTAACTCACTCCCGGGTATCTGTTATTCTATATATAAACCCCCGAATCCCTCGATTAGATTCCAGTCTGTAACTCACTCCCGGGTATCTGTTGTTCTATATATAAACCCCCAAACCCCTCGATTCGATTCCAGTCAGTAACTCACTCCCGGGTATCTGTTATTCTATATATAAACCCCCGAATCCCTCGATTAGATTCCAGTCTGTAACTCACTCCCGGGTATCTGTTGTTCTATATATAAACCCCCAAACCCCTCGATTAGATTCCAGTCTTTAACTCATTGCCAGGTAGCTGTTATTATATATATAAACCCCCAAACCCCTCGATTAGATTCCAGTCTTTAACTCATTGCCAGGTAGCTGTTATTATATATATAAACCCCCAAACCCCTCGATTAGATTCCAGTCTGTAACTCACTCCCAGGTATCTGTTATTCTATATATAAACCCCCAAACCTCTCGATTAGATTCCAGTCAGTACCTCATTGCCAGGTATCTGTTATTCTATATATAAACCCCCAAACCCCTCGATTAGATTCCAGTCTGTATCTCACTTCTGGGTATCTTTTATTCTATATATAATCCCCACTGAACCCCTCGATTAGATTCCAGTCTGTAACTCACTCCTGGGTATCTTTTATTCTATACATAATCTCAACTGAACCCCTCGATTAGATTCCAGACTGTAACTCACTCCAGGGTATCTTTTATTCTGTATATAATCCTCACTGAACCCCTCGATTAGATTCCAGTCTGTATCTCACTCCTGGGTATCTTTTATTCTGTATATAATCCTCACTGAACCCCTCGATTAGATTCCAGTCTGTATCTCACTCCTGGGTATCTTTTATTCTATATATAATCCTCACTGAACCCCTCGATTAGATTCCAGCCAGTAACTCACTCCCAAGTATCTGTTATTCTATATATAAACCCCCAAACCCCTCGATTAGATTCCAGTCTTTAACTCACTGCCAGGTATCTATTATTCTATGTGTAAACCCCCAAACCCCTCGATTAGATTCCAGTCTGTAACTCACTCCTGGGTATCTTTTATTCTATATATAATCTCAACTGAACCCCTTGATTAGATTCCAGACTGTAACTCACTCCTGGGTATCTTTTATTCTGTATATAATCCTCACTGAACCCCTCGATTAGATTCCAGTCAGTAACTCACTCCTGGGTATCTTTTATTCTATATATAATCCTCACTGAACCCCTCAATTAGATTCCAGTCAGTAACTCACTCCCGGGTATCTGTTATTCTATATATAAAACCCCAAACCCCTCGATTAGATTCCAGTCTGTATCTCATTCCCGGGTATCTATTATTCTATGTATAAACCCCCAAACCCCTCGATTAGATTCCAGTCTGTAACTCACTCCCGGGTATCTATTATTCTATGTATAAACCCCCAAACCCCTCGATTAGATTCCAGTCTGTAACTCACTCCCGGGTATCTATTATTCTATGTATAAACCCCCAAACCCCTCGATTAGATTCCAGTCTGTAACTCACTCCCGGGTATCTATTATTCTATATATAAACCCCCAAACCCCTCGATTAGATTCCAGTCAGTAACTCACTCCTGGGTATCTTTTATTCTATATATAATCCTCACTGAACCCCTCAATTAGATTCCAGTCAGTAACTCACTCCCGAGTATCTGTTATTCTATATATAAAACCCCAAACCCCTCGATTAGATTCCAGTCTGTATCTCACTCCCGGGTATCTATTATTCTATGTATAAACCCCCAAACCCCTCGATTAGATTCCAGTCTGTAACTCACTCCCGGGTATCTGTTATTCTATATATAAACCACCCGAACCCCTCAATTAGATTCCAGTCTGTAACTCACTCCCAGGTATCTGTTATTCTATATATAAACCCCCAAACCCCTCGATTAGATTCCAGTCAGTAACTCACTGCCAGGTATCTGTTATTCTATATATAAACCCCCAAACACCTCGATTAGATTCCAGTCAGTAACTCACTGCCAGGTATCTGTTATTCTATATATAAACCCCCAAACTCCTCGATTAGATTCCAGTCTGTAACTCACTGCCAGGTATCTGTTATTCTATATATAAACCCCCAAACTCCTCGATTAGATTCCAGTCTGTAACTCACTCCCAGGTATCTGTTATTCTATATATAAACCCCCAAAACCCTCGATTAGATTCCAGTCTGTAACTCACTGCCAGTTATCTGTTATTCTATATATAAACCCCCAAACCCCTCGATTAGATTCCAGTCGGTAATTCACTCCCAGGTATCTTTTTTTCTATCTATAAACCCCACTGAACCCCTCGATTAGATTCCAGACTGTAACTCACTCCCGGGTATCTGTTATTCTACATATACACCCCACTGATCCCCTCGATTAGATTCCAGTCAGTAACTCACTCCCGGGTATCTGTTCTTCTATATATAAACCCCCAAACCCCTCGATTCGATTCCAGTCAGTAACTCACTCCCGGGTATCTGTTATTCTATATATAAACCCCCGAATCCCTCGATTAGATTCCAGTCTGTAACTCACACCCGGGTATCTGTTATTCTATATATAAACCCCCAAACCCACGATTAGATTCCAGTCTGTAACTCACTCCCGGGTATCTGTTGTTCTATATATAAACCCCCAAACCCCTCGATTAGATTCCAGTCTTTAACTCATTGCCAGGTAGCTGTTATTATATATATAAACCCCCAAACCCCTCGATTAGATTCCAGTCTGTAACTCACTCCCAGGTATCTGTTATTCTATATATAAACCCCCAAACCTCTCGATTAGATTCCAGTCAGTACCTCATTGCCAGGTATCTGTTATTCTATATATAAACCCCCAAACCCCTCGATTAGATTCCAGTCTGTATCTCACTTCTGGGTATCTTTTATTCTATATATAATCCCCACTGAACCCCTCGATTAGATTCCAGTCTGTAACTCACTCCTGGGTATCTTTTATTCTATACATAATCTCAACTGAACCCCTCGATTAGATTCCAGACTGTAACTCACTCCTGGGTATCTTTTATTCTGTATATAATCCTCACTGAACCCCTCGATTAGATTCCAGTCTGTATCTCACTCCTGGGTATCTTTTATTCTGTATATAATCCTCACTGAACCCCTCGATTAGATTCCAGTCTGTATCTCACTCCTGGGTATCTTTTATTCTATATATAATCCTCACTGAACCCCTCGATTAGATTCCAGCCAGTAACTCACTCCCAAGTATCTGTTATTCTATATATAAACCCCCAAACCCCTCGATTAGATTCCAGTCTTTAACTCACTGCCAGGTATCTATTATTCTATGTGTAAACCCCCAAACCCCTCGATTAGATTCCAGTCTGTAACTCACTCCTGGGTATCTTTTATTCTATATATAATCTCAACTGAACCCCTTGATTAGATTCCAGACTGTAACTCACTCCTGGGTATCTTTTATTCTGTATATAATCCTCACTGAACCCCTCGATTAGATTCCAGTCAGTAACTCACTCCTGGGTATCTTTTATTCTATATATAATCCTCACTGAACCCCTCAATTAGATTCCAGTCAGTAACTCACTCCCGAGTATCTGTTATTCTATATATAAAACCCCAAACCCCTCGATTAGATTCCAGTCTGTATCTCACTCCCGGGTATCTATTATTCTATGTATAAACCCCCAAACCCCTCGATTAGATTCCAGTCTGTAACTCACTCCCGGGTATCTGTTATTCTATATATAAACCACCCGAACCCCTCAATTAGATTCCAGTCTGCATCTCACTCCTGGGTATCTGTTATTCTATATATAATCCCCACTGAACCCCTCGATTAGATTCCAGTCTGTTACTTACTCACGGGTATCTGTTATTCTATATATAAACCACCCGAACCCCTCAATTAGATTCCAGTCTGCATCTAACTCCTGGGTATCTGTTATTCTATATATAATCCCCACTGAACCCCTCGATTAGATTCCAGTCTGTTACTTACTCACGGGTATCTGTTATTCTATATATAAACCACCCGAACCCCTCAATTAGATTCCAGTCTGTATCTCACTCCTGGGTATCTGTTATTCTATATATAATCCCCACTGAACCCCTCTATTAGATTCCAGTCTGTATCTCTTCCCGGGTATCTGTTATTCTAAATATAAATCCCACTGAACCCCTCGATTAGATTCCAGTCTGTATCTCACTCCTGGGTATCTGTTTTTCTATATATAATCCCCACTGAACCCCTCAATTAGATTCCAGTCTGTAACTCACTCCCGGGTATCTGTTATTCTAAATATAATCCCCACTGAACCCCTCGATTAGATTCCAGTCTGTATCTCACTCCTGGGTATCTGTTTTTCTAAATATAAATCCCACTGAACCCCTCGATTAGATTCCAGTCTGTATCTCACTCCTGGGTATCTGTTATTCTATATATAATCCCCACTGAACCCCTCTATTAGATTCCAGTCTGTATCTCACTCCTGGGTATCTGTTATTCTATATATAATCCCCACTGAACCCCTCGATTAGATTCCAGTCTGTAACTCACTCCCGGGTATCTGTTATTCTAAATATAAATCCCACTGAACCCCTCGATTAGATTCCAGTCTGTATTTCACTCCTGGGTATCTGTTATTCTATATATAATCCCCACTGAACCCCTCTATTAGATTCCAGTCTGTATCTCACTCCTGGGTATCTGTTATTCTATATATAATCCCCACTGAACCCCTCGACGAGATTCCAGTCTGTATCTCACTCCCGGGTATCTGTTATTCTATATATAAACCCCACTGAACCCCTCGATTAGATTCCAGTCTGTAACTCACTGCCAGTTATCTGTTATTCTATATATAAACCCCCAAACCCCTCGATTAGATTCCAGTCGGTAATTCACTCCCAGGTATCTGTTATTCTATATATAAACCCCACTGAACCCCTCAATTAGATTCCAGTCTGTAACTCACTCCTGGGTATCTGTTATTCTATATATGAACAACACGACCCCCATCGATTAGATTCCAGTCTGTAACTCACTCCCGGTTATCTGTTATTCGATATATAATTCACAGTGAACCCCTCGATTAGATTCCAGTCTGAATCTCACTCCTGGGTATCTGTTATCCTATATATAATCCCCACTGAACCCCTCGATTAGTTTCCAGTTTGTAACTCACTCCTGGGTATCTGTTATTCTATATATAAACCACCCCAAACCCCTCGATTAGATTCCAGTCAGTATCTCACTCCCGGGTATCTATTATTCTATGTATAAACCCCCAAACCCCTCGATTAGATTCCAGTCTGTAACTCACTCCCGGGTATCTATTATTCTATATATAAACCCCCAAACCCCTCGATTAGATTCCAGTCAGTAACTCACTCCTGGGTATCTTTTATTCTATATATAATCCTCACTGAACCCCTCAATTAGATTCCAGTCAGTAACTCACTCCCGAGTATCTGTTATTCTATATATAAAACCCCAAACCCCTCGATTAGATTCCAGTCTGTATCTCACTCCCGGGTATCTATTATTCTATGTATAAACCCCCAAACCCCTCGATTAGATTCCAGTTTGTAACTCACTCCCGGGTATCTGTTATTCTATATATAAACCACCCGAACCCCTCAATTAGATTCCAGTCTGTAACTCACTCCCAGGTATCTGTTATTCTATATATAAACCCCCAAACCCCTCGATTAGATTCCAGTCAGTAACTCACTGCCAGGTATCTGTTATTCTATATATAAACCCCCAAACCCCTCGATTAGATTCCAGTCAGTAACTCACTGCCAGGTATCTGTTATTCTATATATAAACCCCCAAACTCCTCGATTAGATTCCAGTCTGTAACTCACTGCCAGGTATCTGTTATTCTATATATAAACCCCCAAACTCCTCGATTAGATTCCAGTCTGTAACTCACTCCCAGGTATCTGTTATTCTATATATAAACCCCCAAAACCCTCGATTAGATTCCAGTCTGTAACTCACTGCCAGTTATCTGTTATTCTATATATAAACCCCCAAACCCCTCGATTAGATTCCAGTCGGTAATTCACTCCCAGGTATCTTTTTTTCTATCTATAAACCCCACTGAACCCCTCGATTAGATTCCAGACTGTAACTCACTCCCGGGTATCTGTTATTCTACATATACACCCCACTGATCCCCTCGATTAGATTCCAGTCAGTAACTCACTCCCGGGTATCTGTTCTTCTATATATAAACCCCCAAACCCCTCGATTCGATTCCAGTCAGTAACTCACTCCCGGGTATCTGTTATTCTATATATAAACCCCCGAATCCCTCGATTAGATTCCAGTCTGTAACTCACACCCGGGTATCTGTTATTCTATATATAAACCCCCAAACCCACGATTAGATTCCAGTCTGTAACTCACTCCCGGGTATCTGTTGTTCTATATATAAACCCCCAAACCCCTCGATTAGATTCCAGTCTTTAACTCATTGCCAGGTAGCTGTTATTATATATATAAACCCCCAAACCCCTCGATTAGATTCCAGTCTGTAACTCACTCCCAGGTATCTGTTATTCTATATATAAACCCCCAAACCTCTCGATTAGATTCCAGTCAGTACCTCATTGCCAGGTATCTGTTATTCTATATATAAACCCCCAAACCCCTCGATTAGATTCCAGTCTGTATCTCACTTCTGGGTATCTTTTATTCTATATATAATCCCCACTGAACCCCTCGATTAGATTCCAGTCTGTAACTCACTCCTGGGTATCTTTTATTCTATACATAATCTCAACTGAACCCCTCGATTAGATTCCAGACTGTAACTCACTCCTGGGTATCTTTTATTCTGTATATAATCCTCACTGAACCCCTCGATTAGATTCCAGTCTGTATCTCACTCCTGGGTATCTTTTATTCTGTATATAATCCTCACTGAACCCCTCGATTAGATTCCAGTCTGTATCTCACTCCTGGGTATCTTTTATTCTATATATAATCCTCACTGAACCCCTCGATTAGATTCCAGCCAGTAACTCACTCCCAAGTATCTGTTATTCTATATATAAACCCCCAAACCCCTCGATTAGATTCCAGTCTTTAACTCACTGCCAGGTATCTATTATTCTATGTGTAAACCCCCAAACCCCTCGATTAGATTCCAGTCTGTAACTCACTCCTGGGTATCTTTTATTCTATATATAATCTCAACTGAACCCCTTGATTAGATTCCAGACTGTAACTCACTCCTGGGTATCTTTTATTCTGTATATAATCCTCACTGAACCCCTCGATTAGATTCCAGTCAGTAACTCACTCCTGGGTATCTTTTATTCTATATATAATCCTCACTGAACCCCTCAATTAGATTCCAGTCAGTAACTCACTCCCGAGTATCTGTTATTCTATATATAAAACCCCAAACCCCTCGATTAGATTCCAGTCTGTATCTCACTCCCGGGTATCTATTATTCTATGTATAAACCCCCAAACCCCTCGATTAGATTCCAGTCTGTAACTCACTCCCGGGTATCTGTTATTCTATATATAAACCACCCGAACCCCTCAATTAGATTCCAGTCTGCATCTCACTCCTGGGTATCTGTTATTCTATATATAATCCCCACTGAACCCCTCGATTAGATTCCAGTCTGTTACTTACTCACGGGTATCTGTTATTCTATATATAAACCACCCGAACCCCTCAATTAGATTCCAGTCTGCATCTAACTCCTGGGTATCTGTTATTCTATATATAATCCCCACTGAACCCCTCGATTAGATTCCAGTCTGTTACTTACTCACGGGTATCTGTTATTCTATATATAAACCACCCGAACCCCTCAATTAGATTCCAGTCTGTATCTCACTCCTGGGTATCTGTTATTCTATATATAATCCCCACTGAACCCCTCTATTAGATTCCAGTCTGTATCTCTTCCCGGGTATCTGTTATTCTAAATATAAATCCCACTGAACCCCTCGATTAGATTCCAGTCTGTATCTCACTCCTGGGTATCTGTTTTTCTATATATAATCCCCACTGAACCCCTCAATTAGATTCCAGTCTGTAACTCACTCCCGGGTATCTGTTATTCTAAATATAATCCCCACTGAACCCCTCGATTAGATTCCAGTCTGTATCTCACTCCTGGGTATCTGTTTTTCTAAATATAAATCCCACTGAACCCCTCGATTAGATTCCAGTCTGTATCTCACTCCTGGGTATCTGTTATTCTATATATAATCCCCACTGAACCCCTCTATTAGATTCCAGTCTGTATCTCACTCCTGGGTATCTGTTATTCTATATATAATCCCCACTGAACCCCTCGATTAGATTCCAGTCTGTAACTCACTCCCGGGTATCTGTTATTCTAAATATAAATCCCACTGAACCCCTCGATTAGATTCCAGTCTGTATTTCACTCCTGGGTATCTGTTATTCTATATATAATCCCCACTGAACCCCTCTATTAGATTCCAGTCTGTATCTCACTCCTGGGTATCTGTTATTCTATATATAATCCCCACTGAACCCCTCGACGAGATTCCAGTCTGTATCTCACTCCCGGGTATCTGTTATTCTATATATAAACCCCACTGAACCCCTCGATTAGATTCCAGTCTGTAACTCACTGCCAGTTATCTGTTATTCTATATATAAACCCCCAAACCCCTCGATTAGATTCCAGTCGGTAATTCACTCCCAGGTATCTGTTATTCTATATATAAACCCCACTGAACCCCTCAATTAGATTCCAGTCTGTAACTCACTCCTGGGTATCTGTTATTCTATATATGAACAACACGACCCCCATCGATTAGATTCCAGTCTGTAACTCACTCCCGGTTATCTGTTATTCGATATATAATTCACAGTGAACCCCTCGATTAGATTCCAGTCTGAATCTCACTCCTGGGTATCTGTTATCCTATATATAATCCCCACTGAACCCCTCGATTAGTTTCCAGTCTGTAACTCACTCCTTGGTATCTGTTATTCTATATATAAACCACCCCAAACCCCTCGATTAGATTCCAGTCAGTATCTCACTCCCGGGTATCTGTTATTCTATATATAAACCCCCAAACCCCTCGATTAGATTCCAGTCTGTAATTCACTCCCAGGTATCTGTTATTCTATATATGAACAACACGACCCCCATCGATTAGATTCCAGTCTGTAATTCACTCCCGGGTATCTGTTATTCTATATATAAACCCCCAAACCCCTCGATTAGATTCCAGTCTGTCACTCACTCCCAGGTATCTGTTATTCTATATATAAACCCCACTGAACCCCATCGATTAGATTCCAGTCTGTAACTCACTCCCGGGTATCTGTTACTCTATATATCAACCCCCCGAACCACTCGATTAGATTCCAGTCTGATTCTCACTCCCGGGTATCTGTTATTCTATATATAAACCCCCCCGAACCCCTCGATTAGATTCCAGTGTGTATCTCACTCCCGGGTATCAGTTATTCTATATATAAACCACCCCAAACCCCTCGATTAGATTCAAGTCTGTAACTCACTCCCGGGTATCTGTTATTCTATATATAAACCACCCCAAACCCCTCGATTAGATTCCAGTCTGTAACTCACTCCTGGGTATCTGTTATTCTATATATAAACCCCACTGAGCCCCTCGATTAGATTCCAGTCTGTAACTCACTCCTGGGTATCTGTTATTCTATATATAATCCCCACTGAGCCCCTCGATTAGATTCCAGTCTGTTACTTACTCACGGGTATCTGTTATTCTATATATAAACCACCCCAAACCCCTCGATTAGATTCCAGTCTGTATCTCACTCCTGGGTATCTGTTATTCTATATATAATCCCCACTGAACCCCTCGATTAGATTCCAGTCTGTTACTTACTCACGGGTATCTGTTATTCTATATATAAACCACCCGAACCCCTCAATTAGATTCCAGTCTGCATCTCACTCCTGGGTATCTGTTATTCTATATATAATCCCCACTGAACCCCTCGATTAGATTCCAGTCTGCATCTCACTCCTGGGTATCTGTTATTCTATATATAATCCCCACTGAACCCCTCGATTAGATTCCAGTCTGTATCTCACTCCTGGGTATCTGTTATTCTATATATAAACCACCCCAAACCCCTCTATTAGATTCCAGTCTATAACTCACTCCTGGGTATCTGTTTTTCTATATATAATCCCCACTGAACCCCTCTATTAGATTCCAGTCTGTATCTCTTCCCGGGTATCTGTTATTCTAAATATAAATCCCACTGAACCCCTCGATTAGATTCCAGTCTGTATCTCACTCCTGGGTATCTGTTATTCTATATATAATCCCCACTGAACCCCTCGATTAGATTCCAGTCTGTATCTCACTCCTGGGTATCTGTTATTCTATATATAAACCACCCCAAACCCCTCTATTAGATTCCAGTCTGTAACTCACTCCTGGGTATCTGTTTTTCTATATATAATCCCCACTGAACCCCTCGATTAGATTCCAGTCTGTATCTCTTCCCGGGTATCTGTTATTCTAAATATAAATCCCACTGAACCCCTCTATTAGATTCCAGTCTGTATCTCACTCCCGGGTATCTGTTATTCTAAATATAATCCCCACTGAACCCCTCGATTAGATTCCAGTCTGTATTTCACTCCCGGGTATCTGTTATTCTAAATATAAATCCCACTGAACCCCTCGATTAGATTCCAGTCTGTATCTCACTCCTGGGTATCTGTTATTCTATATATAATCCCCACTGAACCCCTCTATTAGATTCCAGTCTGTATCTCACTCCTGGGTATCTGTTATTCTATATATAATCCCCACTGAACCCCTTGATTAGATTCCAGTCTGTATCTCACTCTTGGGTATCTGTTATTCTGTATTTAAACCACCCAAAACCTCTCTATTAGATTCCAGTCTGTATCTCACTCTTGGGTATCTGTTGTTCTGTATTTAAACCGCCCCAAACCCCTCGATTAGATTCCAGTCTGTATCTCACTCCTGGGTATCTGTTGTTCTATATATAATCCCCACTGAACCCCTCGCTTAGATTCCAGACTGTAACTCACTCCCGGGTATCTGTTATTCTATATATAAACCCCACTGAACCCCTCGATTAGATTCCAGTCTGTATCTCACTCCTGGGTATCTTTTATTCTATATATAATCCCCACTGAACCCCTCGATTAGATTCCAGTCTGGATCTCACTCCTGGGTATCTTTTATTCTATATGTAATCCCCACTGAACCCCTCGATTAGATTCCAGTCTGTATCTCACTCCTGGGTATCTGTTATTCTATATATAATCCCCACTGAAGCCCTCGATTAGATTCCAGTCTGTAATTCACTCCCGGGTATCTGTTATTCTATATATGAACAACACGACCCCCATCGATTAGATTCCAGTCTGTAACTCACTCCCGGTTATCTGTTATTCGATATATAATTCACAGTGAACCCCTCGATTAGATTCCAGTCTGAATCTCACTCCTGGGTATCTGTTATCCTATATATAATCCCCACTGAACCCCTCGATTAGTTTCCAGTCTGTAACTCACTCCTGGGTATCTGTTATTCTATATATAAACCACACCAAACCCCTCGATTAGATTCCAGTCAGTATCTCACTCCCGGGTATCTGTTATTCTATATATAAACCCCCAAACCCCTCGATTAGATTCCAGTCTGTAATTCACTCCCAGGTATCTGTTATTCTATATATGAACAACACGACCCCCATCGATTAGATTCCAGTCTGTAATTCACTCCCGGGTATCTGTTATTCTATATATAAACCCCCAAACCCCTCGATTAGATTCCAGTCTGTCACTCACTCCCAGGTATCTGTTATTCTATATATAAACCCCACTGAACCCCATCGATTAGATTCCAGTCTGTAACTCACTCCCGGGTATCTGTTACTCTATATATCAACCCCCCGAACCACTCGATTAGATTCCAGTCTGATTCTCACTCCCGGGTATCTGTTATTCTATATATAAACCCCCCCGAACCCCTCGATTAGATTCCAGTGTGTATCTCACTCCCGGGTATCAGTTATTCTATTTATAAACCACCCCAAACCCCTCGATTAGATTCAAGTCTGTAACTCACTCCCGGGTATCTGTTATTCTATATATAAACCACCCCAAACCCCTCGATTAGATTCCAGTCTGTAACTCACTCCTGGGTATCTGTTATTCTATATATAATCGCCACTGAACCTCTCGATTAGATTCCAGTCTGTAACTCACTCCCGGGTATCTGTTATTCTATATATAAACCCCCAAACCCCTCGATTCGATTCCAGTCAGTAACTCACTCCCGGGTATCTGTTATTCTATATATAAACACCCAAACCCCTCGATTAGATTCCAGTCTGTAACTCACACCCGGGTATCTGTTCTTCTATATATAAACCCCCAAACCCCTCGATTAGATTCCAGTCTGTAACTCACTCCCGGGTATCTGTTATTCTATATATAAACCCCACTGAACCCCGCGATTAGATTCCAGTCAGTAACTCACTCCCGGGTATCTGTTACTCTATATATAAACCCCCAAACCCCTCGATTAGATTCCAGTCTGTAACTCATTGCCAGGTATCTGTTATTCTATATATAAACCCCCAAACCCCGCGATTAGATTCCAGTCAGTAACTCACTCCCGGGTATCTGTTACTCTATATATAAACCCCCAAACCCCTCGATTAGATTCCAGTCTGTAACTCATTGCCAGGTATCTGTTATTCTATATATAAAGCCCCAAACCCCGCGATTAGATTCCAGTCAGTAACTCACTCCCGGGTATCTGTTACTCTATATATAAACCCCCAAACCCCTCGATTAGATTCCAGTCAGTAACTCACTCCCGGGTATCTGATACTCTATTTTTAATCCCCAAAACCCTCGATTAGATTCCAGTCTGTAACTCATTGGCAGGTATCTGTTATTCTATATATAAACCCCCAAACTCCTCGATTAGATTCCAGTCTGTAACTCACTCCCAGGTATCTGTTATTCTATATATAATCCCCACTGAACCCCTCGATTAGATTCCAGTCTGGATCTCACTCCTGGGTATCTTTTATTCTATATGTAATCCCCACTGAACCCCTCGATTAGATTCCAGTCTGTATCTCACTCCTGGGTATCTGTTATTCTATATATAATCCCCACTGAAGCCCTCGATTAGATTCCAGTCTGTAATTCACTCCCGGGTATCTGTTATTCTATATATGAACAACACGACCCCCATCGATTAGATTCCAGTCTGTAACTCACTCCCGGTTATCTGTTATTCGATATATAATTCACAGTGAACCCCTCGATTAGATTCCAGTCTGAATCTCACTCCTGGGTATCTGTTATCCTATATATAATCCCCACTGAACCCCTCGATTAGTTTCCAGTCTGTAACTCACTCCTGGGTATCTGTTATTCTATATATAAACCACACCAAACCCCTCGATTAGATTCCAGTCAGTATCTCACTCCCGGGTATCTGTTATTCTATATATAAACCCCCAAACCCCTCGATTAGATTCCAGTCTGTAATTCACTCCCAGGTATCTGTTATTCTATATATGAACAACACGACCCCCATCGATTAGATTCCAGTCTGTAATTCACTCCCGGGTATCTGTTATTCTATATATAAACCCCCAAACCCCTCGATTAGATTCCAGTCTGTCACTCACTCCCAGGTATCTGTTATTCTATATATAAACCCCACTGAACCCCATCGATTAGATTCCAGTCTGTAACTCACTCCCGGGTATCTGTTACTCTATATATCAACCCCCCGAACCACTCGATTAGATTCCAGTCTGATTCTCACTCCCGGGTATCTGTTATTCTATATATAAACCCCCCCGAACCCCTCGATTAGATTCCAGTGTGTATCTCACTCCCGGGTATCAGTTATTCTATTTATAAACCACCCCAAACCCCTCGATTAGATTCAAGTCTGTAACTCACTCCCGGGTATCTGTTATTCTATATATAAACCACCCCAAACCCCTCGATTAGATTCCAGTCTGTAACTCACTCCTGGGTATCTGTTATTCTATATATAATCGCCACTGAACCTCTCGATTAGATTCCAGTCTGTAACTCACTCCCGGGTATCTGTTATTCTATATATAAACCCCCAAACCCCTCGATTCGATTCCAGTCAGTAACTCACTCCCGGGTATCTGTTATTCTATATATAAACACCCAAACCCCTCGATTAGATTCCAGTCTGTAACTCACACCCGGGTATCTGTTCTTCTATATATAAACCCCCAAACCCCTCGATTAGATTCCAGTCTGTAACTCACTCCCGGGTATCTGTTATTCTATATATAAACCCCACTGAACCCCGCGATTAGATTCCAGTCAGTAACTCACTCCCGGGTATCTGTTACTCTATATATAAACCCCCAAACCCCTCGATTAGATTCCAGTCTGTAACTCATTGCCAGGTATCTGTTATTCTATATATAAACCCCCAAACCCCGCGATTAGATTCCAGTCAGTAACTCACTCCCGGGTATCTGTTACTCTATATATAAACCCCCAAACCCCTCGATTAGATTCCAGTCTGTAACTCATTGCCAGGTATCTGTTATTCTATATATAAAGCCCCAAACCCCGCGATTAGATTCCAGTCAGTAACTCACTCCCGGGTATCTGTTACTCTATATATAAACCCCCAAACCCCTCGATTAGATTCCAGTCAGTAACTCACTCCCGGGTATCTGATACTCTATTTTTAATCCCCAAAACCCTCGATTAGATTCCAGTCTGTAACTCATTGGCAGGTATCTGTTATTCTATATATAAACCCCCAAACTCCTCGATTAGATTCCAGTCTGTAACTCACTCCCAGGTATCTGTTATTCTATATATAATCCCCACTGAACCCCTCGATTAGATTCCAGTCAGTAACTCACTCCCGGGTATCTGTTATTCTATATATAAACTCCACTGAACCCCTCGCTTAGATTCCAGTTGGTAACTCACTCCCAGGTATCTTTAATTCTATATATAAACCCCCAAACCCCATCGATTAGATTCCAGTCTGTAACTCACTCTCAGGTATCTTTAATTCTATATATAAACCCCCAAACCCCATCGATTAGATTCCAGTCTGTAACTCACTCCCAGGTATCTGTTACTCTATTTTTAACCCCCACACCCCTTGATTAGATTCCAGGCTGTAACTCACTCCCAGGTATCTGTTATTCTATATATAAACCCCACTGAACCCCTCGATTAGATTGCAGTCTGTAACTCACTCCCAGGTATCTGTTACTCTATTTTTAACCCCCACACCCCTCGATTAGATTCCAGTCTGTAACTCACTCCCAGGTATCTGTTATTCTATATATAAACCCCACTGAACCCCTCGATTAGATTCCAGTCTGTAACTCACTCCCAGGTATCTGTTACTCTATTTTTAACCCCCACACCCCTCGATTAGATTCCAGTCTGTAACTCACTCCCAGGTATCTGTTATTCTATATATAAACCCCACTGAACCCCTCGATTAGATTCCAGTCTGTAACTCACTCCCAGGTATCTGTTATTCTATATATAAACCCCACTGAACCCCTCGATTAGATTCCAGTCTGTAACTCACTCCCAGGTATCTGTTATTCTATATATAAACCCCACTGAACCCCTCGATTAGATTCCAGTCTGTAACTCACTCCCGGTTATCTGTTATTCTCTACATAAACCCCAAACCCCTCAAATAGATTCCAGTCTGTAGCTGACTCCCGGGTATGTTATTCTATATAGAAACCCCCGTGAACCCCTCGATTAGATTCCACTCTGTAACTTACACCCGGCTATCTGTTATTCTATATATAAACCCCTAAACCACCCCCTGAACCCCTCGATTAGATTCCACTCTGTAACTCACTCCCAGGTATCTGTTATTCTATATATAAACCCCACTGAACCCCTTGATTAGATTCCAGTTGGTAACTCACTCCCAGGTACCTTTAATTCTGTATATGAACAACACAACCCCCATCGATTAGATTCCAGTCTGTAACTCACTCCCGGGTATCTGTTATTCTACATATAAACCCCACTGAACCCCTCGATTAGATTCCAGTCTGTAACTCACTCCCGGGTATCTGTTATTCTATATATAAACCCCACTGAACCCCTCGATTAGATTCCAGTCTGTAACTCACTCCCGGTTATCTGTTATTCTCTACATAAACCCCAAACCCCTCAAATAGATTCCAGTCTGTAGCTGACTCCCGGGTATGTTATTCTCTAGAAACCCCAGTGAACCCCTCGATTAGATTCCACTCTGTAACTTACACCCGGCTATCTGTTATTCTATATATAAACCCCTAAACCACCCCACAAACCCCTCGATTAGATTCCAGTTTGTAACTCACTCCCGGGTATCTGTTATTCTATATATAAACCCCCAAACCCCTCGATTAGATTCCAGCCTGTAACTCACACCCGGGTATCTGTTATTCTATATATAAACCCCACTGAACCCCTCGATTAGATTCCACTCTGTAACTCACTCCCGGATATCTGTTGTTTTATAAATAAATCCCACTGAACCCCTGGATTGGATTCCGCCTTTCCCCATCGCCCTGGAAATTTTACCTGTCGAGATAATTATCCAATTTCTTCGAAAGCCTCGATGGAAGCTGCCTCCAGTACACTCTCAGGCAGTGTATTTCTGATCAAGTGCTGCTTGATGGCACTGTTGATGACACCTTCCATCACTTTACTGATGATTGAGAGTAGGCTGATGGGGCGGTAATTGGCCGGGTTGGATTTGTCCTGCTTTTTGTGTACAGGACATACCTGGGCAATTTTCCACATTGCTGGGTAGATGCCAGTGTTGTAACTGTACTGGAACAGCTTGGCTAGGGGCGTGGCAAGTTCTGGAGCACAGGTCTTCAGTACTATTGCCGGAATATTGTCAGGGCCCATAGCCTTTGCAGTATCCAGTGTCTTCAGTCGTTTCTTGATATCACACGGAGTGAATCAAATTGATTGAAGTTTGGCATCTGTGATGGTGGGGACTTCAGGAGGAGGCCGAGATGGATCATCAACTCGGCACTTCTGGCTGAAGATTGTTGCAAATGCTTCAGCCTTATCTTTCGCACTGATTGCTGGGCTCCCCCATCATTGAGGATGGGGATATTTGTGGAGGCACCTCCTCCAGTTAGTTGTTTAATTGTCCACCACCATTCACGGCTGGATGTGACAGGACTGCAGAGCTTAGATCTGATCCGTTGGTTATGGGATCGCTTAGCTCTGTCTATCACATGCTGCTTCCGCAGTTTGGCACGCAGATAGTCCTGTGTTGTAGCTTCACCAGGCTGACACCTCATTTTGAGGTATGCCTGGTGCTGCTCCTGGCATGCCCTCCTGCACTCTTCATTGAACCAGGTTTGGTCTCCTGGCTTGATGGTAATGGTAGAGTGGGGGATATGCCGGGCCATGAGGTTACAGATTGTGGTAGAGTACAATTCTGCTGCTGCTGATGGCCCACAGCACCTCATGGATGCCCAGTTTTGCATTGCTAGATCTGTTCGAAATCTATCCCATTTAGCACGGTGATAGTGCCACACAACACGATGGAGGGTATCCTCAATGTGAAGGCGGGACTTTGTCTCCACAAGGACTGTACGGTGGTCACTCCTACCAATACAGTCATGGACAGAAGCATCTGCGGCAGGCAGATTAGTGAGGACGAGGTCAAGTATGTTTTCCCCTTGTGTTGGTTCCCTCACCACCTGCCGCAGACCCAGTCTAGCAGCTATGTCTTTTAGGACTCGGCCAGCACGGTCAGTAGTGGTGCTACCGAGCCACTCTTGGTGATGGACATTGAAGTCCCCCACCCAGAGTACATTTTGTGCACTTGCCACCCTCAGTACTTCCTCCAAGTGGTGTACAACATGGAGGAGTACTGAGTCATCAGCTGAGGGAGGGCGGTAGGTGGTAATCAGTAGGAGGTTACCTTGCCCATGTTTGACCTGAAGCCATGAGACTTCATGGGGTCCGGAGTGGATGTTGAGGACTCCCAGGGCAACTCCCTCCCTACTGTACACCACTGTGCCACCACCTCTGGTGGGTCTGTCCTGCCGGTGGGACTGGACATACCCGGGGATGGTGATGGCAGGGTCTGGGACATTGTCTGTAAGGTATGATTCCGTGAGTATGACTATGTCAGGCTGTTGCTTGACTAGTCTGTGGGACAGCTCTCCCAACTTTAGCACAAGCCCCCAGATGTTAGTAAGGAGGACTTTGCAGGGTCGACAGGGCTGGGTTTACCGTTGTCATTTCCGGTGCCTAGGTCGATGCCGAGTGGTCCGTCCGGTTTCATTCCTTTTTATTGACTTTATAGCGGCTTGCTAGGCCATTTCAGAGGGCATATAAGAGTTAACCATATTGCTGTGGGTCTGGAGTCACATGTAGGCCAGACCAGGTAAGGACAGCAGATTTCCTTCCCTAAAGGACATTAGTGAACCAGATGGGTTTTTACAACAATCGACAATGGTTTCATGGCCATCATTAGACCAGCTTTTAATTCCAGATTTATTAATTAAATTCAAGTTCCACCTTCTGCTGTGGTGGGATTCGATCCCATGTCCCCAGATCAATCCCCTGCGTCTCTGGGTTACTCATCCAGTGATAATACCACTATGCCATTGCCTACCCTTGGCCTCTGGATTATTAGCCCAATAACATTATCACTACACTACCACCTCCCTCTTTGGAGGCCCAGCACACTGCGGGTGGAGGCCTTCCTGCCCTCTAACAGTGCATCATGTCAGTGTCACCATCCACCTGAACAGGTGGATGAGGCCTTGCCTTGACTGAAGCAGGGCTCCCTATTAACATAAAAACCTACCCCTCTGTCTTCAGGCTGCTGCTTAGTCAGTTAATTTGCATATTGTTTATACTGTGAGGGCTTTGATAAACATAATTTATGACACAATTACCATACTCACCTTGTAGTTTTTTTATAAGTAAAATAACTTATTTTTTTAAATTATTCATTCATGGGATGTGGGTGTCACTGGCCAGGCCAGCATTTATTGCACATCCCTAATTACCCTTGAGAAGGTGGTGGTGAGCTGCCTTCTTGAACCGATGTAGTCTATGTGGGGTAGGTATACCCACAGTGCTGTTAGGAAGGGAGTTCCAGGATTTTGACCCAGCGACAGTGAAGGAACGGTGATATAGTTCCAAGTCAGGATGGTTTGTGACTTGGAGGGGAACTTGCAGGTGGTGGTGTTCCCATGCATTTGCTGCACTTGTCCTTCGAGGTGGTAGAGGTCGCGGGTTTGGAAGTTGCTATCGAAGGAGTCTTGGTGCATTGCTGCAGTGCATCTTGTAGATGGTACACACTGCTGCCACTGTGCGTTGGTGATGGAGGGAGTGAATGTTTGTAGATGGGGTGCCAATCAAACGGGCTGCTTTGTCCTGGATGGTGTCGAGCTTCTTGAGTGTTGTTGGAGCTGCATCCATCCAGGCAAGTGGAGAGTATTCCATCACACTCCTGACTTGTGCCTTGTAGATGGTGGACAGGCTCACAGCAGAATTCCCAGTCTCTGACCTACCCTTGTAGCCACAGTACTTATATGGCTAGTCCAGTTCATTTCTGGTCAATGGTAACCCCCAGGATGTTGATAGTGGGGGATTCAGTGATGGTAATGCCATTGAATGTCAACAGGAGATGAATTAAATTCTTTCTTGTTGGAGATGGTCATTGCCTGGCACTTGTGTGGCGCGAATGTTACTTGCTCTGTATCAGCCCAAGCCTGGATATTGTCCAGGTCTTGCTGCATTTCTACACGGACTGCTTCAGTATCTGAGGAGTCGCGAATGGTGCTGAACATTGTGCAATCATCAGAGAACATCCCCACTTCTGACCTTATGATTGAAGGAAGGTCATTGATGAAGCAGCTGAAGATGGTTGGGCCTAGGACACTACCCTGAGGAACTCCTGCAGTGATGTCCTGGAGCTCAGATGATTGACCTCCAACAACCACAACCATCTTCCTTTGTGCTAAGTATTGAGCAGAGAGTTTTCCCCCTGATTCCCATTGACTCCAGTTTTGCTAGATCTCCTTGATGCCATACTCGATCAAATGCTGCCTTGATGTCAAGGGCAGTCACTCTCACCTCACCTCTTGAGTTCAGCTCTCTTGTCCATGTTTGGACCAAGGCTGTGATGAGGTCAGGAGCTGAGTGGCCCTGGCGGAACCCAAACTGAGCATCACTGAGTGGTAAGTGCTGCTTGATGGCACTGTTGATGACACCTTCCATCACTTTACTGATGATTGAGAGTAGGCTGATGGGGTGGTAATTGGCCGAGTTGGATTTGTCCTGCTTTTTGTGTACAGGACATACCTGGGCAATTTTCCACATTGCTGGGTAGATGCCAATGATGTAGCTGTACTGGAACAGTTTGGCTAGGGGCGTGACTAGTTCAGAAACACAAATCTTCAGTACTATTACCGGAATATTGTCAGGGCCCATAGCCTTTGCAGTATCTAGTGCCTTTAGTCGTTTCTTGGATATCACGTGGAGTGAATCGAATTGGCTGAAGACAGGTATCTGTGACGCTGGGGACTTCAGGAGGAGGCCGAGATGGATCATCAACTCGGCACTTCTGGCTGAAGTTGGATGCAAATGCTTCAGCCTTATCTTTTGTGCTGGGCTCCCCCATCATTGAGTTTGGGGATATTTGTGGAGCCTCCTCCTCCAGTTAATCGTCAACCACCATTCACGACTGGATGTGGCAGGACTGCAGAGCTTAGATTTAATCCTTTGGTTGTGGGATCGCCTAGCCCTGTATATTGCATGCTGCTTACGCAGTTTGGCACGCAGATAGTCCTGTGTTGTAGCTTCACCAGGTTGACACCTCATTTTGAGGTATGCCTGGTGCTGCTCCTGGCATGCCCTCCTGCACTCTTCATTGAACCAGGGTTAGTCCCCCGGTCTGATGGTAATGGTAGAGTGGGGGATATGCCGGGCCATGAGGTTACAGATTGTGGTTGAGTATAATTCTGCTGCTGCTGATGGCCCACAGCACCTCATGGATGCCCAGTTTTGAGTTGCAAAATCTGTTTGAAATCTATCCCATTTAGCACGGTGATAGTGCCACACAACACGATGGCGGGTATTGTTACAAGGTTTTTGTTTGTTTAATTAAAAACTTAGAATTCTATGTGTTTTGAAAAACTGAAAAAGGATTTTTCAGTGGACATTGAGGCACTTGCAAATAGTTTAAATTTTTGGATGTTTGTACACTAGGCCAGGAAAGCAGGCAATTTCAAGGAAGCCAGCAAGGGGTTTGACCTCATCAGAGCATCTCTGAATGACAAGGGAGACTCTATGTCTGGACATGTGAAATGTTTAGGAAGGTTAGCTTTCACTTTGGACCTTTTAAAAAGCCAGTGAGTTGGACAAAGAGCAGGCATTTGAAATTTGTTTTTCGACCTGTCTGTAGATCAGAGAGGAAGACCCAGAAAAATGTTAGCTCACTCTGTAAAGGAATTCTGCATTTCTTGAGAAGAAACCCTGTATTTCAAAGGTGACAGATTCCTATTGCCTCCTGTCTCTGACAAATCCCTGCATCAAGTGTGGTTCCTGTTGCCTCCTGTGTTTTAAGCAATCCTGAAATCTGAAGAAATCTTCTACTGCTAGACTGCTGCTGTAAAACCTAAGATGACCTGTTGCTACACCCCTGATGAAAGACCTATGTGAAGCCTGCTGCAGTTGAATTGCCTTGAACACCTACCCATCAAAGACTGTTCATCAACCTCATCTGGAGAGTCTTTGAGTGGCATCCAACTATTCGACTCTTGGACACCTCACCAAACCGAAGCACTTCCTACCAGAACGAGGCAAACTAAGTTATTTTATTATTCCTTGCATTCCTATGAAACAGCTGTAAATCAAAAATCCTTTTTCTCTGGTTAACCGTTTTTTTTCAGTGTATGTGAGTGTGCATGAGAGCTAGGGAACTAAGGAGCTTTTCATATATAGAGCGACCTCATTATTGGTTAAGACTTGTTTTAATAATGGTTAATGTTGTTGATTCAAGATACCTGGTTGGTTTGCTTTATTCTGGGGGACAAATAGAGAATGTAATTGGCTGTTTCTCGGTAGGAAAAATTTATTGATGTCATGTGATCTGTGGAGACATGGGACTGAATTAACAGTGCAATCCTCCCGCCTCAGTCATAATAGCATCCTCAAAGTGAAGGCAGGACTTTGTCTCTACAAGGACTGCGTAGTGATCACTCATACCAATACTGTCAAGGACAGTTGAATCTGTGACAGGTAGATTGGTGAGGACAAGGTCAAGTAAGTTTTTCTTGTTAGTTCCCTCACCACCTACTACAGACCCAGTCTAACAGCTATGTAGTTTAGGACTTGACCAGCTCGGTCAGTAGTGGTGCTACTGAACTACTGTTGGTGATGCACATTGAAGTCCCCCACCCAGAGTATATTCTGTGCCCTTGCTACCCTCAGTGCTTCTTCCAATTGGTGTTCAACATGGAGAAGTACTGATTCATCAGCCGAGGGGTGGCGGGGGTGGGGGGCGGCGGGCAGTAGGTGGTAATCAGCAGGCGGTTTCCTTATCCACGTTTGACCTGATGCCATGAGACTTTAAGGGGTCTGGAGTCATGTTGAGGACTCCCAGGGCAACTCCCTCCTGACTGTATACCACTGTGCCACCACCTCTGTGGGTCTGCCCTGCAGGTGGGACAGGACATACCCAAGGATGGTGATGTCTGGGACATTGTCTGTAAGGTATGATCCCATGAGTATGACTATGTCAGGCTGCTGCTTGACTAGTCTGTGGGACAGCTCTCCCAACTTTGGCACAAGCCCCCAGATGTTAGTAAGGAGGACTTTGCAGGGTCGACCGTTGTCCATTCCGGTGCCTAGGTCGATACCGGGTGGTCCGTCTGTTTTCATTCCTTTTCTTAGGCTTTGTAGTGGTTTAATTCAACTGAGTGGCTTGCTAGGCCATTTCAGAGGGCATTTAAGAGTCAACCATATTGCTGTGGGTCTGGAGTCACATGTAGGCCAGACCAGGTAAGGACAGCAGATTTCCTTCCCTAAAGGACATTAGTGAACCAGATGGGTTTTTATAACAATTGACAATGGTTTCATGTCCATCATTAGACTAGCTTTTAATTCCAGATTTATTAATTAAATTCAAATTCCACCTTCTGCTGTGGTGGGATTCGAACCCCTGTCCCCAGAGCAGGTGGGATTCGAAGCCCTGTCCCCTGGGCTTCTGGAATACTAGTCCAGTGACATTACCACTATGCCACTGCCTCCACCCCCCAAGGAGAAGTTTATTAGTTCAGATCTCTGCTTTACTAATATAATATATAATAAAAGCAAAATACTGCAGATGCTGGAAATCTGAAATAAAAACAAGAAATGCTGGAAGTACTCAGCAGGTCTGGCAGCATCTGTGGAGAGAGAAGCAGAGTTAACGTTTCAGGTCAGTGACCCTTCATCAGAATTGAACAAAAGAACAAAGAAAATTACAGCACAGGAACAGGCCCTTCGGCCCTCCAAGCCTGCGCCGATCCAGATCCTCTATCTAAACATGTCGCCTATTTTCTAAGGGTCTGTATCTCTTTGCTTCCTGCCCATTCATGTATCTGTCTAGATACATCTTAAAAGACGCTATCGTGCCCGCGTCTACCACCTCCGCTGGCAACGCGTTCCAGGCACCCACCACCCTCTGCGTAAAGAATTGCTTTACTAATTTCGTTTCTAACCAGTATTCTTCTATACCTGTCGAGAACTGCATTAGATATCAGGTCCTAGTCTCTCAGTATTACCTGTGGGATATATTTTGTTTTAACTCTCCTCATCTCTGATGGCTTTGAGAATTGAAATGAAAATGTAGTGAAGCCAGACTCCTGAAAATGATAGTGTTTGTCATCAGGCCCTATGTGTGTGAAGAAATCTCTCGGAATAAATTCAACTAGAGTTGACAGCTCCGCTCACAGTCCCGAGTTTGTTATGTTAAAGGTTTTGTGTTCCTGCCTCTAAAGGGCCGGTGACTCCGGGAACAGGACACAGACACGGCTCGCACACGTGTGACAGGTATGGACATTCCCAGTTTTCCTAATTGTCTTTTGTCTCACTGGTTCCATTCTTATCCATCTATTCATAGCAGGAGTATCACCTGCAATGACTTCTCTTCCTGTTCCCGTACTGTTATCCCTGGTATGCCCCTAGGATCTATCCTTGGCTCCCTCCTATTTCTCATCGGGACATGCTGTCCCGCAGCAATATCATCCAAAAACACGGCGTTAGTTTCCATATGAACGCTGGTGACACCCAGCTCTATCTCACCACCACCATCTCTCTTGACACCTCCACTGTCTCTAAATGATCAGACTGCCTCTAAATGATCAGACTGCCTATCTAACATCCAGTACTGGATAAGCAGAAATTTCCTCCAATTAAATATTGCAAAGACTGAAGTCATTGTCTTTGGTCCCTGCTCCAAACACCACTCCCGGACGACCAACTCCATCCCTCTCTCTGGCAACTGTCTGATGCTGAACCAGACTGTTCACAACTTCAGTCTCATATTTGACCCTGAGATGAGCTTCTGACCACATATCTACACCATCAATAAGATCACCTATTTCCACCTCAGTAACATCGCCCAGGTCCACCCCTGTCTCAGCTGAAGCCCCCATTCATGCCTTTGCTACTTTGAGACTTGACTATTCCAACACATTCCTGGCCGGGCTACCATCATCCACCCTCCGTAAACTTGAGGTCGTCCAAAACTCTGCTGCCCGTGTCCCGTTCATCCATTATCCCTGTGCTCACTGATCTTCATGGGATTCCAATTCGGAAACTCCTCAATTTTAAATTCTCATCCTTATTTTCAAATCCCTCCAGCCCCACAACCCTCCAAGACCTCTGCACTCCTCTAATTCCGACCTTAAGCATCCCCGATTTTAATCGCTCCACCATTGGTAGCTACACCTTCAGTTACCTAGGCCCTAAGCTCTGGAATTCACTCCCTAAACCTCTCCATCTCTTTCTCTTCCTTGAAGACTCTCTTTAAAACACATTTCTTTGACTATTTCTTGATGAAACCCATTCTAATAATTCACAGTACAATCAGACAAAGATCTGAGATTGTTACAGCAGAGGATATTAGACATTAAAACGCCTGAACTCATTTACTGTCAGTTAGTTAGTGTGATTGGCTGCAGGTCATTGTCTGGGCAGAGGTCCTGTGATGAGCTGGATTTCCACTCTCAGCTGTATCTAACTCAGAATGGACAATGACCTGTGACCCTGTCACCCTGCCATACAGTTCAGGAAACAGGGTGTCCCACACACTGATTCTCAACAATCCAGACCAACACCCCTGGTGTAATACTGAGGGAGTGCTGCACTGTCGGAGGGTCAGTACTGAGGGAGTGCTGCACTGTCGGAGGGTCAGTACTGAGGGAGTGCTGCACTGTTGGAGGGTCAGTACTGAGGGAGTGCTGCACTGTCGGATGGTCAGTACCGAGGGAGTGCTGCACTGTCGGAGGGTCAGTACCGAGGGAGTGCTGCACTGTCGGAGGGTCAGTACTGAGGGAGTGCTGCACTGTCGGAGGGTCAGTACCGAGGGAGTGCTGCACTGTCAAAGGTGTCATCTTTCGAGATGAGTTGTTAAATTTAGGTCCTGTCTGCCCTCTCCGACAGATGTGGACAATCTCCTGGATACTATTCCGAAGAGGAGTAGGGGAGTTCTCCCTGGTTTCCAGGCCAATATTTATCCCTCAGTCAAGATGACTAAAAAAATGGCTGATGTGGCCATTTATCACATTGCTGTTTGTGGGAGCTTGCTGGCAGTAAATTGGCTGCTGTGTTTCCTATCTTACAACAGTGACTACACTTCAAAAAATAATTTATTGGTTGTAAAGAGCTTTGGGGTGTCCTGTGATGCGACAGGTGCTATATAAATGTAAGTCTTTATTTATGGCATTCCCTTAGTTTCAGAACAGTGGAGAGAACAAGAGCAATGGATCCAGGTGGCCGCAGGACAGGAAGCTCCAGGGGAAGGTGCTGATCACCTGGAGGCTGGAGAGATACCAGGAGTCTCCCGGACCTCTGGAGCTCATCCACACCTGACAGTGGTGGGAGGTGTGGGAGATGGTGCCATTCTGGCTGCTCCAGGTCCTGGAGAATACCTGGGGAGTGGAGGTGGGGCTCCCCCAACGCAACCTGCTCGAGTGGCTCCTGGAGCTGGAGTCAGCAGCCGGATGCTCATTGCCAGTGGTGGTCCTTCTGCCGAGCCAACTGGAAGACAGGATAGCGAGGGACCTGTCTCTTGAAGCCAACAGGCATAGAGAATCTAGCAAGTCTTCTAGGCACTCGGCGGAGCCAGTCACTCAGAGAGTTCAGCTTCATCCTGAACAAAGGGATGAGTACCTACAAGGCGGCCTCAGTTTAGCTGAACCCCGACAATCTCGGCTGACTCCAGTTGATCTTGTAGGCTGTGACCTCCGGGCTCATTGTCAGATACTGGACAGCAAGGAATTCTGTGCAATACCCTTCATGACGGCTGAGTCCAGTAACAAGGACACCACCTCCTTCCACATCCCCTTGGAGACGGTATTGATAGATTTCTCAACATACAACTTTACAGTGCAGCAGGCCAATCAGCCCATCATGTCTGTGCTGGCTCTTTTACAGCGCTGTCCAGTTTAATCCCACACCCCTGCTCTTTCCCCAGATCCCTGCAGATTAATCCTCATCAAATACATGTCCACTTGTCTTTTGAACGTTTCTATGGATTCTGATTCCACCATCCTTTCAGGTAGTGTGTTCCAGATTAAAACAACTTCTGGATCAGGAAATTATCTGAATTTCCCTCGCTGATTATTTTCACACTTTCCGGAGGAAACACTTTCTCCCTATTTCTTCAATCAAAACCCCTAGGAATTTTGAATATCTCTATCAGGTGTCCCCCTTACCCTTCTACACGATATAGAGAACAATTCCAGTTTTCCAATCTTCCACATAACTGAACAGCCTCATCTCTGGTATCATCACTGGTTAACCTCCTCTGTACCCGCTCCCAGGTGTTGAAACCTTTCCCAAGCTCTGGTGCCCAGGATTGTATCCGATCCTCCAGCTGAGGCCTAACCGGTGGTTTGTAAAGGTTTACCACAACTTTATAAAAGTTTGTCATAACTTCCTTGTTTTAGTATTCAGTGCCCCTATTTAGAAAGCCAAGTATTCCACAGGCTTTCTTAAAAGCCTTCTCAATTTGCCTTGCCACCTTCAAGAATTTGTGTATACACCCTCCTCAATACAGTACACAGGAACACGAGGAGGCCATTCAGCCCCTCAAGCCTGTTTGACGATTCAATGAGATCATGCCTGATCTGTGACCTAGCTCCATATCCCTGCCTTTTCCCGATATCACTTCATACCTCTGGATAACAAAAATCTATCGATCTCAGATTGAAAATGAGATTATGCTGTTGCTCCTTGTTGTTTCTCCCACTTAGCTGCATTAAACCGTATCCGCTGCCTCTCTGCCCATTTCACCAGTCTGTCTATGCCCTCTTGAAGTCCACTACTGTCCTGCTCACTGTTTACTGTGCTGCAGATATCTGGAGGACTGAGGAGACATGGGTGGCCTGGCCTCTCGGAGAGATGTCTTCTGTTCTTCCGCGAGGTGGAGACAATCCAGTCGGTACGCCACAACAGTTGCAACCAGGGGCTTCTGGAGTTGAAGCTATGTGCCATCACTGATTCCTTCTTCATGTCCCAGAAGGAGCCCAAGTAAGCAGTGGTGAAAAGGAAAGCCTCCTCTCAGGGTCAGGGGAAGGGACATGCGAAGGGAGGGAGACCATTCAGCCTCTCCAGCCTGTTTCTTTTATTTTAATTTTATTTTATTTAGAGATACAGCACTGAAACAGGCCCTTCAGCCCACCGAGTCTGTGCCGACCATCAACCACCCATTTATACTAATCCTACACTAATTCCATATTCCTACCACATCCCCACCTGTCCCTATATTCTCCTACCACCTACCTATACTAGGGGCAATTTATAATGGCCAATTTACCTATCAACCTGCAAGTCTTTGGCATGTGGGAGGAAACCGGAGCACCCGGAGGAAACCCACACAGACACAGGGAGAACTTGCAAACCCCACACAGGCAGTACCCGGAATTGAACCCGGGTCGCTGGAGCTGTGAGGCTGCGGTGCTAACCACTGCGCCACTGTGCCGCCCCATTTCGTTATTCAATTAAATCATGGCTGATCTGTAGCTTAACTCCATCCACCCACCTTGGTTCCATAACCGTGAATGGCCTTGCCAATCTATTCCTTGCAGTCTTGAAAGCTTCAACTGATCCCCAGACTCAATAATGTTTGGGGGAGACAGTTTGAGATTGTCACTACCCTTTGTGTGAAGAAGTGCTTCCTGACATCACGCTGAATGGCCTATCTCTAATTTTAAGGTTTTGCCCCCTTGTTCTAGACTCCCCACAAAAACGAAATAGTTTCCATCTAGCCTAGCGAAGCTTTTAATCATTTAAACATCTTGTTTCGATTACACCTGAATTTTCTATATTCAATGGAATACAAGTTTCGTCTGTTTTCATAACTTAATGCTTTTAGTCCTGGTATCATTCTGCTGAATCTACTTTGCACCACCTCCCAGGCCAGTGTGGTGCCCAGAAGTGAATGCAGTTACTTCAGAGCTTTATATAACTGGATTATAACTTTCACCCTTTGGTATTCCAGCCCGCTGAGACAAAGGCCAAGGTCCCTTTAGCCTTTTTAATTATTGTTGTATTTGAAGCTCCTGGTTTTGCTGTGCTCTGTTTTTACACGATTGTATTGCAATTTCACCAGTTCTTTCTGCTTGAGTGTGAATAGTTACAGCATCAATATTTTATTCTGTGGAATCTGACTCACATTGACAGTGGATTTAAGTGTTGTGACAATTGTGTGATGCACTGACCTCTGCCCTGCAGCTTCACACTTGTTCCCTTTAGCAGGTTTGGCATCTACCCCACCCATTCAGAAATGGCATCCTTGTTTTCAAATCTCTCCATAGCCTCAACCCATCCCTTTCTCTGTAACTTCCTCCAGCCCTACCACCCTCCGAGATCTCTGCACTCTTCCAATTTTGGCCTCTTGCACATCCCCAACTTTGCTGACAGTTTTGAACAGGAATGTAGATCTAAATAGGGGGTGGGATGCAAATTATTAGAAATTGTAAGAAGCTGAGAAAGTCCAACTGTATTTTTTAATTAAACAAAGTCCAAGCGTTGGAAATATGTTGACATCTTTTAAAACATCTCAACTAAACTCCTCGGATAGGTAGTTGTGCAGCAACTTGTGAGGGGAGCAGGGCACACAGAAGCTACCCATATGGACAATCTCAAACACACAAATGCCTCTGAGAGTATGTTACAGGCACCAAGCCCAGTTCTGCTTCCCCACCAGTATTCATGGCCAGAAAATATCCAATCTTGACATGTCTTTACAAAAGTGGCAGCCAATAGGAATGGAATATAGGAATTCTGGGTGTATTGAGATAGCTAAAATGGGAGTCAATGGGAGTGGAATATTGGAATTCCAGGGATGGATTGAGGTTGATAAAATGGACTCAAGGAGTGGAATACTGGAAATCCAGGGATGGATGTAATTAATAAAATGGGAGTGAAATACTGGATTCCATGGATGGATTGTGATTGGTAAAATGGGAGTCAATAGGACTGGAATATTGGAATTCCAGTGTGTATGGAGATTGATAAAATGGGAGTCAATGTGGAGTGGAACATTGGACTTCCAGGGTATTGGGATTAATGAAATGGTGTCAACTGGAATGGAATATAGGAATTGCAGTGTGTATTGGGATTGGTGAAATGGTGTCAATGGGAATGGCATATAGGAATTCCAGTGTCTATTGGGATTGGTGAAAGGGAGTCAATGGGAATGGCATATAGGAATTCCAGTGTCTATTGGGATTGGTGAAAGGGAGTCAATGGGAATGGAATATAGGAATTCCAGTGTCTATTGGGATTGGTGAAAGGGAGTCAATGGGAATGGCATATAGGAATTCCAGTGTGTATTGGCATTGGTGAAAGGGAGTCAATGGGAATGGAATATAGGAATTCCAGTGTCTATTGGGATTGGTGAAAGGGAGTCAATGGGAATGGCATATAGGAATTCCAGTGTGTATTGGGATTGGTGAAAGGGAGTCAATGGGAATGGCATATAGTAATTCCAGTGTCTATTGGGATTGGTGAAAGGGAGTCAATGGGAATGGCATATAGGAATTCCAGTGTGTATTGGCATTGGTGAAATGGAGTCAATGGGAATGGAATATAGGAATTCCAGTATATCTTGAGATTGGTGAAAGGGAGACAATGGGAATGGCATATAGGAATTCCAGTATATCTTGAGATTGGTGAAAGGGAGACAATGGGAATGGCATAGAGGAATTCCAGTGTATCTTGAGATTGGTGAAAGGGAGTCAACGGGAATGGAATATAGGAATTCCAGTGTGTATTGGGATTGGTGAAATGGAGTCAATGGGAATGGCATATAGGAATTCCAGTGTATCTTGAGATTGGTGAAAGGGAGTCAACGGGAATGGAATATAGGAATTCCAGCGTGTATTGGCATTGGTGAAATGGTGTCAATGGGGATGGAATATAGGAATTCCAGTGTGTATTGGCATTGGTGAAAGGGAGTCAATGGGGATGGCAAATGGGAATTACAGTGTCCATTGGGATTGGTGAAATGGAGTCAATGGGATTGGCATATGGGAATTCCAGTGTGTATTGGGATTGGTGAAAGGGAGTCAATGGGAATGGAATATAGGAATTCCAGTGTGTATTGGCATTGGTGAAAGGGAGTCAATGGGAATGGAATATAGGAATTCCAGTGTGTATTGGGATTGGAGAAATGGAGTCAATGGGAATGGCATATAGGAATTCCAGTATATCTTGAGATTGGTGAAAGGGAGACAATGGGAATGGCATAGAGGAATTGCAGTGTGTATTGGCATTGGTGAAATGGTGTCAATGGGAATGGAATATAGGAATTCCAGTGTGTATTGGGATTGGTGAAATGGAGTCAATGGGAATGGCATATAGGAATTCCAGTGTATCTTGAGATTGGTGAAAGGGAGTCAATGGGAATGGAATATAGGAATTCCAGTGTGTATTGGCATTGGTGAAATGGAGTCAATGGGAATGGCATATAGGAATTCCTGTATATCTTGAGATTGGTGAAAGGGAGTCAATGGGAATGGAATATAGGAATTCCAGTGTGTATTGGGATTGGTGAAAGGGAGTCAATGGGAATGGAATATAGGAATTCCAGTGTCCATTGGGATTGGTGAAATGGTGTCAATGGGGATGGCAAATGGGAATTACAGTGTCCATTGGGATTGGTGAAATGGAGTCAATGGGAATGGCAAATGGGAATTCCAGTGTCCATTGGGATTGGTGAAATGGAGTCAATGGGAATGGCATATGGGAATTCCAGTGTGTATTGGGATTGGTGAAATGGAGTCAATGGCAATGGCATACGGGAGTTCCGGTGTGTATTGGGATTGGTGAAATGGAGTCAATGGGAATGGCATATGGGAATTCCAGTGTGTCCTGAGATTGGTGAAAGGGAGTCAGTGGGAATGGCATATAGGAATTCCAGTGTGTATTGGGATTGATGAAATGCTGTCAATGGGAATGGCATAAAGGAATTCCGGTGTGTATTGGGATTGGTGAAATGGAGTCAATGTGAATGGCATATAGGAATTCCGGTGTGTATTGGGATTGGTGAAGGGGAGTCAATGACAATGGCATATGGGAGTTCCGGTGTGTATTGGGATTGGTGAAATGGAGTCAATGGCAATGGCATACGGGAGTTCCGGTGTGTATTGGGATTGGTGAAGGGGAGTCAATGGGAATGGCATATGGGAATTCCAGTGTGTCCTGAGATTGGTGAAAGGGAGTCAGTGGGAATGGCATACGGGAATTCCAGTGTGTCTTGAAATTGGTGAAAGGGTGTTAATGGGAATGGCATTGAGGAATTCCATTGTGTCTTGAGATTGGTGAAAGGAAGACAATAGAGTGGAATATTGGAATTCCAGGTTTGGATTGGGATTGATAGAATGTGAATCAATGGGAACGGTATACTGAAATTATGGGTGTATTGAGATTGGAAATTGGAAGTCAACTGGAATGGAATATTTCCAGGGAAAGATTGAGATTGATAAAATGGGAGTGAATACCAATAGAATACTGAAGTTATGCGGATATTGAAATTGGTAAAATCGGAGTCAATGGGAGTGGAAAATTGGAATTCCAGGGATGGATTGATATTGGTAAAGTGGAGTCAATGGGAGTGAAATATCGGAATTGCAGGGAAGGACAGAAATTGGTAAAATGGAGTCAATGGGAGAGGTATTTTGGAATTCCAGGGATGGATTGATATTGGTAAAGTGGAGTCAATGGGAATGAAATATCGGAATTGCAGGGAAGGACAGAAATTGGTAAAATGGAGTCAATGGGAGTGGTATTTTGGAATTCCAGGGATGGATTACAATTGTGAAAATGGGAGCCAATGAGAGTGGAACATTGAAATTCTAGTGTGATTTAATGTTGTTAAAATGGGAGTCAATGGGGGGTGGGATTTGGGATTAGGACTGGGCTTTATAAAATTGGAATGAAAAGGGATTAAGCATGGATTTTGGATCCCTGAATACTGTAGGGGGACGGGAATTCTGAGGAATGCCAGCAGCTTCTATTGAAAGGAAGGGAAGGTCAGTCATCCAGCTGGCACAGCAGTGCCACCCCACGTGACACCCAGTGATTCGGAGGCAAAAGGGTGGGCAGATTGACAGCGATTACAAAGTTGGTGGAGTGACCAGTGGATGAGAGGGTCCCAGCTCGCCGTGAGGTCCTGTACAGTGGACACTCATAATATTCATCCAATTCCTGTGCCTCACCAACCAGCTCTGCAGATCTTCTTTGACTGCCCATCTGAAATAAGACAATTTGCTTTTTAAAACACAATAACTGCAGGTTCCATTAACTAACAAGGTGCTTTCAAACATCAGCAACTAACACATTGCTTTCAAACACCAGTAACTAACACATTGCTTTCAAACATCAGTAACTAACACATTGCTTTCAAACATCAGTAACTAACACACTGCTTTCAAACATCAGTAACTAACACACTGCTTTCAAACATCAGTAACTAACACACTGCTTTCAAACATCAGTAACTAACACAGTGCTTTCAAACATCAGTAACTAACACAGTGCTTTCAAACATCAGTAACTAACACAGTGCTTTCAAACATCAGTAACTAACACACTGCTTTCAAACATCAGTAACTAACACACTGCTTTCAAACATCACTAACTAACACACTGCTTTCAAACATCAGTAACTAACACAGTGCTTTCAAACATCAGTAACTAACACACTGCTTTCAAACATCAGTAACTAACACACTGCTTTCAAACATCAGTAACTAACACAGTGCTTTCAAACATCAGTAACTAACACACTGCTTTCAAACATCAGTAACTAACACACTGCTTTCAAACATCAGTAACTAACACACTGCTTTCAAACATCAGTAACTAACACATTGCTTTCAAACATCAGTAACTAACACACTGCTTTCAAACATCAGTAACTAACACACTGCTTTCAAACATCAGTAACTAACACACTGCTTTCAAACATCAGTAACTAACACAGTGCTTTCAAACATCAGTAACTAACACACTGCTTTCAAACATCAGTAACTAAAACACTGCTTTCAAACATCAGTAACTAACACACTGCTTTCAAACATCAGTAACTAACACACTGCTTTCAAACATCAGTAACTAACACACTGCTTTCAAACATCAGTAACTAACGCACTGCTTTCAAACATCAGTAACTAACGCACTGCTTTCAAACATCAGTAACTAACGCACTGCTTTCAAACATCAGTAACTAACGCACTGCTTTCAAACATCAGTAACTAACGCACTGCTTTCAAACATCAGTAACTAACGCACTGCTTTCAAACATCAGTAACTAACGCACTGCTTTCAAACATCAGTAACTAACGCATTGCTTTCAAACATCAGTAGCTAACACAGTGCTTTCAAACATCAGTAACTAACACAGGGCTTTCAAACATCAGTAACTAACACACTGCTTTCAAACATCAGTAACTAACGCATTGCTTTCAAACATCAGTAACTAACGCACTGCTTTCAAACATCAGTAACTAACGCACTGCTTTCAAACATCAGTAACGAACACACTGCTTTCAAACATCAGTAACTAACACACTGCTTTCAAACATCAGTAACTAACACACTGCTTTCAAACATCAGTAACTAACACACTGCTTTCAAACATCAGTAACTAACACACTGCTTTCAAACATCAGTAACTAACACAGTGCTTTCAAACATCAGTAACTAACACAGTGCCTTCAAACATCAGTAACTAACACACTGCTTTCAAACATCAGTAACTAACACACTGCTTTCAAACATCAGTAACTAACACAGTGCTTTCAAACATCAGTAACTGACACATTGCTTTCAAACATCAGTAACTAACGCACTGCTTTCAAACATCAGTAACTAACACAGTGCTTTCAAACATCAGTAACTAACACACTGCTTTCAAACATCAGTAACTAACACACTGCTTTCAAACATCAGTAACTAACACACTGCTTTCAAACATCAGGAACTAACACACTGCTTTCAAACATCAGTAACTAACACACTGCTTTCAAACATCAGTAACTAACACAGTGCTTTCAAACATCAGTAACTAACACAGTGCCTTCAAACATCAGTAACTAACACACTGCTTTCAAACATCAGTAACTAACACAGTGCTTTCAAACATCAGTAACTAACAGTGCCTTCAAACATCAGTAACTAACACACTGCTTTCAAACATCAGTAACTAACACAGTGCTTTCAAACATCAGTAACTAACACACTGCTTTCAAACATCAGTAACTAACACAGTGCTTTCAAACATCAGTAACTAACACATTGCCTTCAAACATCAGTAACTAACACACTGCTTTCAAACATCAGTAACTAACACAGTGCTTTCAAACATCAGTAACTAACACAGTGCTTTCAAACATCAGTAACTAACACACTGCTTTCAAACATCAGTAACTAACACACTGCTTTCAAACATCAGTAACTAACACAGTGCTTTCAAACATCAGTAACTAACACAGTGCTTTCAAACATCAGTAACTAACACACTGCTTTCAAACATCAGTAACTAACACACTGCTTTCAAACATCAGTAACTAACACAGTGCTTTCAAACATCAGTAACTAACACACTGCTTTCAAACATCAGTAGCTAACACAGTGCTTTCAAACATCAGTAACTAACACAGTGCTTTCAAACATCAGTAACTAATACACTGCTTTCAAACATCAGTAACTAACACAGTGCTTTCAAACATCAGTAACTAACACAGTGCTTTCAAACATCAGTAACTAACACACTGCTTTCAAACATCAGTAACTAACGCACTGCTTTCAAACATCAGTAACTAACACATTGCTTTCAAACATCAGGAACTAACACACTGCTTTCAAACATCAGTAACTAACACAGTGCTTTCAAACATCAGTAACTAACACATTGCTTTCAAACATCAGTAACTAACACATTGCTTTCAAACATCAGTAACTAACACACTGCTTTCAAACATCAGTAACTAACACAGTGCTTTCAAACATCAGTAACTAACACATTGCTTTCAAACATCAGTAACTAACGCACTGCTTTCAAACATCAGTAACTAACACAGTGCTTTCAAACATCAGTAACTAACACATTGCTTTCAAACATCAGTAACTAACGCACTGCTTTCAAACATCAGTAACTAACACATTGCTTTCAAACATCAGTAACTAACACACTGCTTTCAAACATCAGTAACTAACACAGTGCTTTCAAACATCAGTAACTAACACATTGCTTTCAAACATCAGTAACTAACACACTGCTTTCAAACATCAGTAACTAACACATTGCTTTCAAACATCAGTAACTAACACAGTGCTTTCAAACATCAGTAACTAACACATTGCTTTCAAACATCATTAACTAACACACTGCTTTCAAACATCAGTAACTAACACACTGCTTTCAAACATCAGTAACTAACACATTGCTTTCAAACATCAGTAACTAACACACTGCTTTCAAACATCAGTAACTAACGCACTGCTTTCAAACATCAGTAACTAACACATTGCTTTCAAACATCAGTAACTAACACAGTGCTTTCAAACATCAGTAACTAACACTTTGCTTTCAAACATCAGTAACTAACACGGTGCTTTCAAACATCAGTAACTAACACACTGCTTTCAAACATCAGTAACTAACACACTGCTTTCAAACATCAGTAACTAACACATTGCTTTCAAACATCAGTAACTAACACACTGCTTTCAAACATCAGTAACTAACACTTTGCTTTCAAACATCAGTAACTAACACAGTGCTTTCAAACATCAGTAACTAACACATTGCTTTCAAACATCAGTAACTAACACAGTGCTTTCAAACATCAGTAACTAACACTTTGCTTTCAAACATCAGTAACTAACACAGTGCTTTCAAACATCAGTAACTAACACATTGCTTTCAAACATCAGTAACTAACACACTGCTTTCAAACATCAGTAACTAACACAGTGCTTTCAAACATCAGTAACTAACACAGTGCTTTCAAACATCAGTAACTAACACTTTGCTTTCAAACATCAGTAACTAACACACTGCTTTCAAACATCAGTAACTAACACAGTGCTTTCAAACATCAGTAACTAACACTTTGCTTTCAAACATCAGTAACTAACACATTGCTTTCAAACATCAGTAACTAACACTTTGCTTTCAAACATCAGTAACTAACACAGTGCTTTCAAACATCAGTAACTAACACAGTGCTTTCAAACATCAGTAACTAACACACTGCTTTCAAACATCAGTAACTAACACAGTGCTTTCAAACATCAGTAACTAACACTTTGCTTTCAAACATCAGTAACTAACACAGTGCTTTCAAACATCAGTAACTAACGCACTGCTTTCAAACATCAGTAACTAACACATTGCTTTCAAACATCAGTAACTAACACACTGCTTTCAAACATCAGTAACTAACACACTGCTTTCAAACATCATTAACTAACACACTGCTTTCAAACATCAGTAACTAACACACTGCTTTCAAATATCAGGAACTGACACATTGCTTTCAAACATCAGTAACTAACACACTGCTTTCAAACATCAGTAACTAACACAGTGCTTTCAAACATCAGTAACTAACACATTGCTTTCAAACATCAGTAACTAACGCACTGCTTTCAAACATCAGTAACTAACACACTGCTTTCAAACATCAGTAACTAACACACTGCTTTCAAACATCAGTAACTAACACACTGCTTTCAAACATCAGTAACTAACACACTGCTTTCAAACATCAGTAACTAACACACTGCTTTCAAACATCAGTAACTAACACAGTGCTTTCAAACATCAGTAACTAACACAGTGCTTTCAAACATCAGTAACTAACACAGTGCTTTCAAACATCAGTAACTAACACACTGCTTTCAAACATCAGTAACTAACACACTGCTTTCAAACATCAGTAACTAACACAGTGCTTTCAAACATCAGTAACTAACACAGTGCTTTCAAACATCAGTAACTAACGCACTGCTTTCAAACATCAGTAACTAACACACTGCTTTCAAACATCAGTAACTAACACACTGCTTTCAAACATCAGTAACTAACACACTGCTTTCAAACATCAGTAACTAACACACTGCTTTCAAACATCAGTAACTAACACACTGCTTTCAAACATCAGTAACTAACACAGTGCTTTCAAACATCAGTAACTAACACATTGCTTTCAAACATCAGTAACTAACACACTGCTTTCAAACATCAGTAACTAACACAGTGCTTTCAAACATCAGTAACTAACACACTGCTTTCAAACATCATTAACTAACACACTGCTTTCAAACATCAGTAACTAACACACTGCTTTCAAACATCAGGAACTGACACATTGCTTTCAAACATCAGTAACTAACACACTGCTTTCAAACATCAGTAACTAACACAGTGCTTTCAAACATCAGTAACTAACACATTGCTTTCAAACATCAGTAACTAACACACTGCTTTCAAACATCAGTAACTAACGCACTGCTTTCAAACATCAGTAGCTAACACACTGCTTTCAAACATCAGTAACTAACACACTGCTTTCAAACATCAGTAACTAACACAGTGCTTTCAAACATCAGTAACTAACACATCGCTTTCAAACATCAGTAACTAACACACTGCTTTCAAACATCAGTAACTAACGCACTGCTTTCAAACATCAGTAACTAACGCACTGCTTTCAAACATCAGTAACTAACGCACTGCTTTCAAACATCAGTAACTAACACAGTGCTTTCAAACATCAGTAACTAACGCACTGCTTTCAAACATCAGTAACTAACACAGTGCTTTCAAACATCAGTAACTAACGAACTGCTTTCAAACATCAGTAACTAACACAGTGCTTTCAAACATCAGTAACTAAGACATTGCTTTCAAACATCAGTAACTAACGCACTGCTTTCAAACATCAGTAACTAACACAGTGCTTTCAAACATCAGTAACTAACACATTGCTTTCAAACATCAGTAACTAACGCACTGCTTTCAAACATCAGTAACTAACGCACTGCTTTCAAACATCAGTAACTAACACATTGCTTTCAAACATCAGTAACTAACACATTGCTTTCAAACATCAGTAACTAACACACTGCTTTCAAACATCAGTAACTAACACAGTGCTTTCAAACATCAGTAACTAACACAGTGCTTTCAAACATCAGTAACTAACACAGTGCTTTCAAACATCAGTAACTAACACAGTGCTTTCAAACATCAGTAACTAACGCACTGCTTTCAAACATCAGTAACTAACGAACTGCTTTCAAACATCAGTAACTAACGAACTGCTTTCAAACATCAGTAACTAACACACTGCTTTCAAACATCAGTAACTAACACATTGCTTTCAAACATCAGTAACTAACACAGTGCTTTCAAACATCAGTAACTAACACAGTGCTTTCAAACATCAGTAACTAACACAGTGCTTTCAAACATCAGTAACTAACACACTGCTTTCAAACATCAGTAACTAACACACTGCTTTCAAACATCAGTAACTAACACATTGCTTTCAAACATCAGTAACTAACGCACTGCTTTCAAACATCAGTAACTAACGCACTGCTTTCAAACATCAGTAACTAACGCACTGCTTTCAAACATCAGTAACTAACACAGTGCTTTCAAACATCAGTAACTAACGCACTGCTTTCAAACATCAGTAACTAACACAGTGCTTTCAAACATCAGTAACTAACGAACTGCTTTCAAACATCAGTAACTAACACAGTGCTTTCAAACATCAGTAACTAACACATTGCTTTCAAACATCAGTAACTAACACATTGCTTTCAAACATCAGTAACTAACGCACTGCTTTCAAACATCAGTAACTAACGCACTGCTTTCAAACATCAGTAACTAACACATTGCTTTCAAACATCAGTAACTAACACATTGCTTTCAAACATCAGTAACTAACACACTGCTTTCAAACATCAGTAACTAACACAGTGCTTTCAAACATCAGTAACTAACACAGTGCTTTCAAACATCAGTAACTAACACAGTGCTTTCAAACATCAGTAACTAACACAGTGCTTTCAAACATCAGTAACTAACACAGTGCTTTCAAACATCAGTAACTAACACAGTGCTTTCAAACATCAGTAACTAACACACTGCTTTCAAACATCAGTAACTAACACACTGCTTTCAAACATCAGTAACTAATACACTGCTTTCAAACATCAGTAACTAACACACTGCTTTCAAACATCAGTAACTAACACAGTGCTTTCAAACATCAGTAACTAACACACTGCTTTCAAACATCAGTAACTAACACAGTGCTTTCAAACATCAGTAACTAACACACTGCTTTCAAACATCAGTAACTAACACAGTGCTTTCAAACATCAGTAACTAACACACTGCTTTCAAACATCAGTAACTAACACACTGCTTTCAAACATCAGTAACTAACACATTGCTTTCAAACATCAGTAACTAACACATTGCTTTCAAACATCAGTAACTAACACATTGCTTTCAAACATCAGTAACTAACACTTTGCTTTCAAACATCAGTAACTAACACAGTGCTTTCAAACATCAGTAACTAACACTTTGCTTTCAAACATCAGTAACTAACACAGTGCTTTCAAACATCAGTAACTAACACACTGCTTTCAAACATCAGTAACTAACACACTGCTTTCAAACATCAGTAACTAACACACTGCTTTCAAACATCAGTAACTAACACACTGCTTTCAAACATCAGTAACTGACACACTGCTTTCAAACATCAGTAACTAACACACTGCTTTCAAACATCAGTAACTAACACACTGCTTTCAAACATCAGTAACTAACACAGTGCTTTCAAACATCAGTAACTAACACTTTGCTTTCAAACATCAGTAACTAACACAGTGCTTTCAAACATCAGTAACTAACACAGTGCTTTCAAACATCAGTAACTAACACTTTGCTTTCAAACATCAGTAACTAACACACTGCTTTCAAACATCAGTAACTGACACACTGCTTTCAAACATCAGTAACTAACACACTGCTTTCAAACATCAGTAACTAACACACTGCTTTCAAACATCAGTAACTAACACAGTGCTTTCAAACATCAGTAACTAACACTTTGCTTTCAAACATCAGTAACTAACACAGTGCTTTCAAACATCAGTAACTAACACACTGCTTTCAAACATCAGTAACTAACACACTGCTTTCAAACATCAGTAACTAACACAGTGCTTTCAAACATCAGTAACTAACACAGTGCTTTCAAACATCAGTAACTAACGCACTGCTTTCAAACATCAGTAACTAACGCACTGCTTTCAAACATCAGTAACTAACGCACTGCTTTCAAACATCAGTAACTAACACAGTGCTTTCAAACATCAGTAACTAACACAGTGCTTTCAAACATCAGTAACTAACGCACTGCTTTCAAACATCAGTAACTAACACAGTGCTTTCAAACATCAGTAACTAACACATTGCTTTCAAACATCAGTAACTAACACAGTGCTTTCAAACATCAGTAACTAACACATTGCTTTCAAACATCAGTAACTAACACACTGCTTTCAAACATCAGTAACTAACACAGTGCTTTCAAACATCAGTAACTAACACATTGCTTTCAAACATCAGTAACTAACACGGTGCTTTCAAACATCAGTAACTAACACATTGCTTTCAAACATCAGTAACTAACGCACTGCTTTCAAACATCAGTAACTAACACATTGCTTTCAAACATCAGTAACTAACACAGTGCTTTCAAACATCAGTAACTAACACATTGCTTTCAAACATCAGTAACTAACACACTGCTTTCAAACATCAGTAACTAACACAGTGCTTTCAAACATCAGTAACTAACACAGTGCTTTCAAACATCAGTAACTAACACAGTGCTTTCAAACATCAGTAACTAACACAGTGCTTTCAAACATCAGTAACTAACGCACTGCTTTCAAACATCAGTAACTAACACACTGCTTTCAAACATCAGTAACTAACGAACTGCTTTCAAACATCAGTAACTAACGAACTGCTTTCAAACATCAGTAACTAACGAACTGCTTTCAAACATCAGTAACTAACACACTGCTTTCAAACATCAGTAACTAACACATTGCTTTCAAACATCAGTAACTAACACAGTGCTTTCAAACATCAGTAACTAACACACTGCTTTCAAACATCAGTAACTAACACAGTGCTTTCAAACATCAGTAACTAACACAGTGCTTTCAAACATCAGTAACTAACACAGTGCTTTCAAACATCAGTAACTAACGCACTGCTTTCAAACATCAGTAACTAACACAGTGCTTTCAAACATCAGTAACTAACACATTGCTTTCAAACATCAGTAACTAACACAGTGCTTTCAAACATCAGTAACTAACACATTGCTTTCAAACATCAGTAACTAACACACTGCTTTCAAACATCAGTAACTAACACAGTGCTTTCAAACATCAGTAACTAACACATTGCTTTCAAACATCAGTAACTAACACGGTGCTTTCAAACATCAGTAACTAACACACTGCTTTCAAACATCAGTAACTAACGCACTGCTTTCAAACATCAGTAACTAACACACTGCTTTCAAACATCAGTAACTAACACACTGCTTTCAAACATCAGTAACTAACACACTGCTTTCAAACATCAGTAACTAACACATTGCTTTCAAACATCAGTAACTAACGCACTGCTTTCAAACATCAGTAACTAACACATTGCTTTCAAACATCAGTAACTAACACATTGCTTTCAAACATCAGTAACTAACACACTGCTTTCAAACATCAGTAACTAACACAGTGCTTTCAAACATCAGTAACTAACACAGTGCTTTCAAACATCAGTAACTAACACAGTGCTTTCAAACATCAGTAACTAACACAGTGCTTTCAAACATCAGTAACTAACGCACTGCTTTCAAACATCAGTAACTAACACACTGCTTTCAAACATCAGTAACTAACGAACTGCTTTCAAACATCAGTAACTAACACAGTGCTTTCAAACATCAGTAACTAACACATTGCTTTCAAACATCAGTAACTAACGAACTGCTTTCAAACATCAGTAACTAACACACTGCTTTCAAACATCAGTAACTAACACATTGCTTTCAAACATCAGTAACTAACACAGTGCTTTCAAACATCAGTAACTAACACAGTGCTTTCAAACATCAGTAACTAACACAGTGCTTTCAAACATCAGTAACTAACACACTGCTTTCAAACATCAGTAACTAACACACTGCTTTCAAACATCAGTAACTAACACATTGCTTTCAAACATCAGTAACTAACGCACTGCTTTCAAACATCAGTAACTAACGCACTGCTTTCAAACATCAGTAACTAACGCACTGCTTTCAAACATCAGTAACTAACACAGTGCTTTCAAACATCAGTAACTAACGCACTGCTTTCAAACATCAGTAACTAACACAGTGCTTTCAAACATCAGTAACTAACGAACTGCTTTCAAACATCAGTAACTAACACAGTGCTTTCAAACATCAGTAACTAACACATTGCTTTCAAACATCAGTAACTAACACATTGCTTTCAAACATCAGTAACTAACGCACTGCTTTCAAACATCAGTAACTAACGCACTGCTTTCAAACATCAGTAACTAACACATTGCTTTCAAACATCAGTAACTAACACATTGCTTTCAAACATCAGTAACTAACACACTGCTTTCAAACATCAGTAACTAACACAGTGCTTTCAAACATCAGTAACTAACACAGTGCTTTCAAACATCAGTAACTAACACAGTGCTTTCAAACATCAGTAACTAACACAGTGCTTTCAAACATCAGTAACTAACACAGTGCTTTCAAACATCAGTAACTAACACAGTGCTTTCAAACATCAGTAACTAACACACTGCTTTCAAACATCAGTAACTAACACACTGCTTTCAAACATCAGTAACTAATACACTGCTTTCAAACATCAGTAACTAACACACTGCTTTCAAACATCAGTAACTAACACAGTGCTTTCAAACATCAGTAACTAACACACTGCTTTCAAACATCAGTAACTAACACACTGCTTTCAAACATCAGTAACTAACACACTGCTTTCAAACATCAGTAACTAACACATTGCTTTCAAACATCAGTAACTAACACATTGCTTTCAAACATCAGTAACTAACACATTGCTTTCAAACATCAGTAACTAACACTTTGCTTTCAAACATCAGTAACTAACACAGTGCTTTCAAACATCAGTAACTAACACTTTGCTTTCAAACATCAGTAACTAACACAGTGCTTTCAAACATCAGTAACTAACACACTGCTTTCAAACATCAGTAACTAACACACTGCTTTCAAACATCAGTAACTAACACACTGCTTTCAAACATCAGTAACTAACACACTGCTTTCAAACATCAGTAACTGACACACTGCTTTCAAACATCAGTAACTAACACACTGCTTTCAAACATCAGTAACTAACACACTGCTTTCAAACATCAGTAACTAACACAGTGCTTTCAAACATCAGTAACTAACACTTTGCTTTCAAACATCAGTAACTAACACAGTGCTTTCAAACATCAGTAACTAACACAGTGCTTTCAAACATCAGTAACTAACACTTTGCTTTCAAACATCAGTAACTAACACACTGCTTTCAAACATCAGTAACTGACACACTGCTTTCAAACATCAGTAACTAACACACTGCTTTCAAACATCAGTAACTAACACACTGCTTTCAAACATCAGTAACTAACACAGTGCTTTCAAACATCAGTAACTAACACTTTGCTTTCAAACATCAGTAACTAACACAGTGCTTTCAAACATCAGTAACTAACACACTGCTTTCAAACATCAGTAACTAACACACTGCTTTCAAACATCAGTAACTAACACAGTGCTTTCAAACATCAGTAACTAACACAGTGCTTTCAAACATCAGTAACTAACGCACTGCTTTCAAACATCAGTAACTAACGCACTGCTTTCAAACATCAGTAACTAACACTTTGCTTTCAAACATCAGTAACTAACACAGTGCTTTCAAACATCAGTAACTAACACAGTGCTTTCAAACATCAGTAACTAACACAGTGCTTTCAAACATCAGTAACTAACGCACTGCTTTCAAACATCAGTAACTAACACAGTGCTTTCAAACATCAGTAACTAACACATTGCTTTCAAACATCAGTAACTAACACAGTGCTTTCAAACATCAGTAACTAACACATTGCTTTCAAACATCAGTAACTAACACACTGCTTTCAAACATCAGTAACTAACACAGTGCTTTCAAACATCAGTAACTAACACATTGCTTTCAAACATCAGTAACTAACACGGTGCTTTCAAACATCAGTAACTAACACATTGCTTTCAAACATCAGTAACTAACGCACTGCTTTCAAACATCAGTAACTAACACATTGCTTTCAAACATCAGTAACTAACACAGTGCTTTCAAACATCAGTAACTAACACATTGCTTTCAAACATCAGTAACTAACACACTGCTTTCAAACATCAGTAACTAACACAGTGCTTTCAAACATCAGTAACTAACACAGTGCTTTCAAACATCAGTAACTAACACAGTGCTTTCAAACATCAGTAACTAACACAGTGCTTTCAAACATCAGTAACTAACGCACTGCTTTCAAACATCAGTAACTAACACACTGCTTTCAAACATCAGTAACTAACGAACTGCTTTCAAACATCAGTAACTAACGAACTGCTTTCAAACATCAGTAACTAACGAACTGCTTTCAAACATCAGTAACTAACACACTGCTTTCAAACATCAGTAACTAACACATTGCTTTCAAACATCAGTAACTAACACAGTGCTTTCAAACATCAGTAACTAACACACTGCTTTCAAACATCAGTAACTAACACAGTGCTTTCAAACATCAGTAACTAACACAGTGCTTTCAAACATCAGTAACTAACACAGTGCTTTCAAACATCAGTAACTAACGCACTGCTTTCAAACATCAGTAACTAACACAGTGCTTTCAAACATCAGTAACTAACACATTGCTTTCAAACATCAGTAACTAACACAGTGCTTTCAAACATCAGTAACTAACACATTGCTTTCAAACATCAGTAACTAACACACTGCTTTCAAACATCAGTAACTAACACAGTGCTTTCAAACATCAGTAACTAACACATTGCTTTCAAACATCAGTAACTAACACGGTGCTTTCAAACATCAGTAACTAACACACTGCTTTCAAACATCAGTAACTAACGCACTGCTTTCAAACATCAGTAACTAACACACTGCTTTCAAACATCAGTAACTAACACACTGCTTTCAAACATCAGTAACTAACACACTGCTTTCAAACATCAGTAACTAACACATTGCTTTCAAACATCAGTAACTAACGCACTGCTTTCAAACATCAGTAACTAACACATTGCTTTCAAACATCAGTAACTAACACATTGCTTTCAAACATCAGTAACTAACACACTGCTTTCAAACATCAGTAACTAACACAGTGCTTTCAAACATCAGTAACTAACACAGTGCTTTCAAACATCAGTAACTAACACAGTGCTTTCAAACATCAGTAACTAACACAGTGCTTTCAAACATCAGTAACTAACGCACTGCTTTCAAACATCAGTAACTAACACACTGCTTTCAAACATCAGTAACTAACGAACTGCTTTCAAACATCAGTAACTAACGAACTGCTTTCAAACATCAGTAACTAACGAACTGCTTTCAAACATCAGTAACTAACGAACTGCTTTCAAACATCAGTAACTAACACACTGCTTTCAAACATCAGTAACTAACACACTGCTTTCAAACATCAGTAACTAACACATTGCTTTCAAACATCAGTAACTAACACAGTGCTTTCAAACATCAGTAACTAACACAGTGCTTTCAAACATCAGTAACTAACACAGTGCTTTCAAACATCAGTAACTAACACACTGCTTTCAAACATCAGTAACTAACACACTGCTTTCAAACATCAGTAACTAACACATTGCTTTCAAACATCAGTAACTAACGCACTGCTTTCAAACATCAGTAACTAACGCACTGCTTTCAAACATCAGTAACTAACGCACTGCTTTCAAACATCAGTAACTAACACAGTGCTTTCAAACATCAGTAACTAACGCACTGCTTTCAAACATCAGTAACTAACACAGTGCTTTCAAACATCAGTAACTAACGAACTGCTTTCAAACATCAGTAACTAACACAGTGCTTTCAAACATCAGTAACTAACACATTGCTTTCAAACATCAGTAACTAACACATTGCTTTCAAACATCAGTAACTAACGCACTGCTTTCAAACATCAGTAACTAACGCACTGCTTTCAAACATCAGTAACTAACACATTGCTTTCAAACATCAGTAACTAACACATTGCTTTCAAACATCAGTAACTAACACACTGCTTTCAAACATCAGTAACTAACACAGTGCTTTCAAACATCAGTAACTAACACAGTGCTTTCAAACATCAGTAACTAACACAGTGCTTTCAAACATCAGTAACTAACACAGTGCTTTCAAACATCAGTAACTAACACAGTGCTTTCAAACATCAGTAACTAACACAGTGCTTTCAAACATCAGTAACTAACACAGTGCTTTCAAACATCAGTAACTAACACACTGCTTTCAAACATCAGTAACTAACACACTGCTTTCAAACATCAGTAACTAATACACTGCTTTCAAACATCAGTAACTAACACACTGCTTTCAAACATCAGTAACTAACACAGTGCTTTCAAACATCAGTAACTAACACACTGCTTTCAAACATCAGTAACTAACACAGTGCTTTCAAACATCAGTAACTAACACACTGCTTTCAAACATCAGTAACTAACACAGTGCTTTCAAACATCAGTAACTAACACACTGCTTTCAAACATCAGTAACTAACACACTGCTTTCAAACATCAGTAACTAACACATTGCTTTCAAACATCAGTAACTAACACATTGCTTTCAAACATCAGTAACTAACACATTGCTTTCAAACATCAGTAACTAACACTTTGCTTTCAAACATCAGTAACTAACACAGTGCTTTCAAACATCAGTAACTAACACTTTGCTTTCAAACATCAGTAACTAACACAGTGCTTTCAAACATCAGTAACTAACACACTGCTTTCAAACATCAGTAACTAACACACTGCTTTCAAACATCAGTAACTAACACACTGCTTTCAAACATCAGTAACTAACACACTGCTTTCAAACATCAGTAACTGACACACTGCTTTCAAACATCAGTAACTAACACACTGCTTTCAAACATCAGTAACTAACACACTGCTTTCAAACATCAGTAACTAACACAGTGCTTTCAAACATCAGTAACTAACACTTTGCTTTCAAACATCAGTAACTAACACAGTGCTTTCAAACATCAGTAACTAACACAGTGCTTTCAAACATCAGTAACTAACACTTTGCTTTCAAACATCAGTAACTAACACACTGCTTTCAAACATCAGTAACTGACACACTGCTTTCAAACATCAGTAACTAACACACTGCTTTCAAACATCAGTAACTAACACACTGCTTTCAAACATCAGTAACTAACACATTGCTTTCAAACATCAGTAACTAACACAGTGCTTTCAAACATCAGTAACTAACACTTTGCTTTCAAACATCAGTAACTAACACAGTGCTTTCAAACATCAGTAACTAACACACTGCTTTCAAACATCAGTAACTAACACAGTGCTTTCAAACATCAGTAACTAACACTTTGCTTTCAAACATCAGTAACTAACACACTGCTTTCAAACATCAGTAACTGACACACTGCTTTCAAACATCAGTAACTAACACATTGCTTTCAAACATCAGTAACTAACACACTGCTTTCAAACATCAGTAACTAACACATTGCTTTCAAACATCAGTAACTAACGCACTGCTTTCAAACATCAGTAACTAACACTTTGCTTTCAAACATCAGGAACTGACACATTGCTTTCAAACATCAGTAACTAACACAGTGCTTTCAAACATCAGTAACTAACACAGTGCTTTCAAACATCAGTAACTAACACTTTGCTTTCAAACATCAGTAACTAACACAGTGCTTTCAAACATCAGTAACTAACACACTGCTTTCAAACATCAGTAACTAACACAGTGCTTTCAAACATCAGTAACTAACGCACTGCTTTCAAACATCAGTAACTAACACACTGCTTTCAAACATCAGTAACTAACACACTGCTTTCAAACATCAGTAACTAACACTTTGCTTTCAAACATCAGTAACTAACACACTGCTTTCAAACATCAGTAACTAACACACTGCTTTCAAACATCAGTAACTAACACATTGCTTTCAAACATCAGTAACTAACACACTGCTTTCAAACATCAGTAACTAACACATTGCTTTCAAACATCAGTAACTAACACACTGCTTTCAAACATCAGTAACTAACACACTGCTTTCAAACATCATTAACTAACACACTGCTTTCAAACATCAGTAACTAACACAGTGCTTTCAAACATCAGTAACTAACACACTGCTTTCAAACATCAGTAACTAACACACTGCTTTCAAACATCATTAACTAACACACTGCTTTCAAACATCAGTAACTAACACACTGCTTTCAAACATCATTAACTAACACACTGCTTTCAAACATCAGTAACTAACACAGTGCTTTCAAACATCAGTAACTAACACACTGCTTTCAAACATCAGTAACTAACACACTGCTTTCAAACATCATTAACTAACACACTGCTTTCAAACATCAGTAACTAACACACTGCTTTCAAACATCATTAACTAACACACTGCTTTCAAACATCAGTAACTAACACAGTGCTTTCAAACATCAGTAACTAACACACTGCTTTCAAACATCAGTAACTAACGCACTGCTTTCAAACATCAGTAACTAACACATTGCTTTCAAACATCAGTAACTAACACATTGCTTTCAAACATCAGTAACTAACACAGTGCTTTCAAACATCAGTAACTAACACACTGCTTTCAAACATCAGTAACTAACACAGTGCTTTCAAACATCAGTAACTAACACTTTGCTTTCAAACATCAGTAACTAACACAGTGCTTTCAAACATCAGTAACTAACACACTGCTTTCAAACATCAGTAACTAACACAGTGCTTTCAAACATCAGTAACTAACGCACTGCTTTCAAACATCAGTAACTAACACACTGCTTTCAAACATCAGTAACTAACACATTGCTTTCAAACATCAGTAACTAACACACTGCTTTCAAACATCAGTAACTAACACACTGCTTTCAAACTTCAGTAACTAACACACTGCTTTCAAACATCAGTAACTAACACACTGCTTTCAAACATCAGTAACTAACACACTGCTTTCAAACATCAGTAACTAACGCACTGCTTTCAAACATCAGTAACTAACACATTGCTTTCAAACATCAGTAACTAACACACTGCTTTCAAACATCAGTAACTAACACACTGCTTTCAAACTTCAGTAACTAACACACTGCTTTCAAACATCAGTAACTAACACACTGCTTTCAAACATCAGTAACTAACACACTGCTTTCAAACATCAGTAACTAACACATTGCTTTCAAACATCAGGAACTAACACACTGCTTTCAAACATCAGTAACTAACACACTGCTTTCAAACATCAGTAACTAACACACTGCTTTCAAACATCAGTAACTAACACATTGCTTTCAAACATCAGTAAATAACACAGTGCTTTCAAACATCAGTAACTAACACAGTGCTTTCAAACATCAGTAACTAACACAGTGCTTTCAAACATCAGTAACTAACACAGTGCTTTCAAACATCAGTAACTAACACACTGCTTTCAAACATCAGTAACTAACACAGTGCTTTCAAACATCAGTAACTAACACACTGCTTTCAAACATCAGTAACTAACACATTGCTTTCAAACATCAGTAACTAACACAGTGCTTTCAAACATCAGTAACTAACACAGTGCTTTCAAACATCAGTAACTAACACACTGCTTTCAAACATCAGTAACTAACACAGTGCTTTCAAACATCAGTAACTAATACACTGCTTTCAAACATCAGTAACTAACACACTGCTTTCAAACATCAGTAACTAACACACTGCTTTCAAACATCAGTAACTAACACAGTGCTTTCAAACATCAGTAACTAATACACTGCTTTCAAACATCAGTAACTAACACAGTGCTTTCAAACATCAGTAACTAATACACTGCTTTCAAACATCAGTAACTAACACACTGCTTTCAAACATCAGTAACTAACACACTGCTTTCAAACATCAGTAACTAACACACTGCTTTCAAACATCAGTAACTAACACACTGCTTTCAAACATCAGTAACTAACACACTGCTTTCAAACATCAGTAACTAATACACTGCTTTCAAACATCAGTAACTAACACACTGCTTTCAAACATCAGTAACTAACACAGTGCTTTCAAACATCAGTAACTAACACACTGCTTTCAAACATCAGTAACTAATACACTGCTTTCAAACATCAGTAACTAACACACTGCTTTCAAACATCAGTAACTAACACAGTGCTTTCAAACATCAGTAACTAATACACTGCTTTCAAACATCAGTAACTAACACACTGCTTTCAAACATCAGTAACTAATACACTGCTTTCAAACATCAGTAACTAACACACTGCTTTCAAACATCAGTAACTAACACAGTGCTTTCAAACATCAGTAACTAACACTTTGCTTTCAAACATCAGTAACTAACACACTGCTTTCAAACATCAGTAACTAACACACTGCTTTCAAACATCAGTAACTAATACACTGCTTTCAAACATCAGTAACTAACACACTGCTTTCAAACATCAGTAACTAACACAGTGCTTTCAAACATCAGTAACTAACACAGTGCTTTCAAACATCAGTAACTAACACACTGCTTTCAAACATCAGTAACTAACACAGTGCTTTCAAACATCAGTAACTAACACATCGCTTTCAAACATCAGTAACTAACACAGTGCTTTCAAACATCAGTAACTAACACAGTGCTTTCAAACATCAGTAACTAACACACTGCTTTCAAACATCAGTAACTAACACAGTGCTCTCAAACATCAGTAACTAACACAGTGCTTTCAAACATCAGTAACTAACACACTGCTTTCAAACATCAGTAACTAATACACTGCTTTCAAACATCAGTAACTAACACATTGCTTTCAAACATCAGTAACTAACACTTTGCTTTCAAACATCAGTAACTAACACAGTGCTTTCAAACATCAGTAACTAACACAGTGCTTTCAAACATCAGTAACTAACACACTGCTTTCAAACATCAGTAACTAACACAGTGCTTTCAAACATCAGTAACTAACACTTTGCTTTCAAACATCAGTAACTAACACAGTGCTTTCAAACATCAGTAACTAACACAGTGCTTTCAAACATCAGTAACTAACGCACTGCTTTCAAACATCAGTAACTAACACATTGCTTTCAAACATCAGTAACTAACACACTGCTTTCAAACATCAGTAACTAACACACTGCTTTCAAACATCATTAACTAACACACTGCTTTCAAACATCAGTAACTAACACACTGCTTTCAAACATCAGTAACTAACACACTGCTTTCAAACATCAGTAACTAACACATTGCTTTCAAACATCAGTAACTAACACACTGCTTTCAAACATCAGTAACTAACACACTGCTTTCAAACATCATTAACTAACACAGTGCTTTCAAACATCAGTAACTAATACACTGCTTTCAAACATCAGTAACTAACACACTGCTTTCAAACATCATTAACTAACACATTGCTTTCAAACATCAGTAACTAACACACTGCTTTCAAACATCAGTAACTAACACATTGCTTTCAAACATCAGTAACTAACACACTGCTTTCAAACATCAGTAACTAACACATTGCTTTCAAACATCAGTAACTAACACACTGCTTTCAAACATCATTAACTAACACATTGCTTTCAAACATCAGTAACTAACACACTGCTTTCAAACATCAGTAACTAACACACTGCTTTCAAACATCATTAACTAACACACTGCTTTCAAACATCAGTAACTAACACAGTGCTTTCAAACATCAGTAACTAACGCATTGCTTTCAAACATCATTAACTAACACATTGCTTTCAAACATCAGTAACTAACACACTGCTTTCAAACATCAGTAACTAACACAGTGCTTTCAAACATCAGTAACTAACACACTGCTTTCAAACATCAGGAACTGACACATTGCTTTCAAACATCAGTAACTAACACACTGCTTTCAAACATCAGTAACTAACACACTGCTTTCAAACATCAGGAACTGACACATTGCTTTCAAACATCAGTAACTAACACAGTGCTTTCAAACATCAGTAACTAACACACTGCTTTCAAACATCATTAACTAACACATTGCTTTCAAACATCAGTAACTAACACACTGCTTTCAAACATCAGTAACTAACACACTGCTTTCAAACATCAGGAACTGACACATTGCTTTCAAACATCAGTAACTAACACACTGCTTTCAAACATCAGTAACTAACACAGTGCTTTCAAACATCAGTAACTAACACACTGCTTTCAAACATCAGTAACTAACACAGTGCTTTCAAACATCAGTAACTAACACACTGCTTTCAAACATCAGTAACTAACACAGTGCTTTCAAACATCAGTAACTAACACACTGCTTTCAAACATCAGTAACTAACACAGTGCTTTCAAACATCAGTAACTAACACAGTGCTTTCAAACATCAGTAACTAACACATTGCTTTCAAACATCAGTAACTAACACACTGCTTTCAAACATCAGTAACTAACACACTGCTTTCAAACATCAGTAACTAACACACTGCTTTCAAACATCAGTAACTAACACAGTGCTTTCAAACATCAGTAACTAACACACTGCTTTCAAACATCATTAACTAACACATTGCTTTCAAACATCAGTAACTAACACATTGCTTTCAAACATCAGTAACTAACACATTGCTTTCAAACATCATTAACTAACACACTGCTTTCAAACATCAGTAACTAACACAGTGCTTTCAAACATCAGTAACTAACACACTGCTTTCAAACATCATTAACTAACACAGTGCTTTCAAACATCAGTAACTAACACACTGCTTTCAAACATCATTAACTAACACATTGCTTTCAAACATCAGTAACTAACACATTGCTTTCAAACATCAGTAACTAACACACTGCTTTCAAACATCATTAACTAACACATTGCTTTCAAACATCAGTAACTAACACATTGCTTTCAAACATCAGTAACTAACACACTGCTTTCAAACATCAGTAACTAACACAGTGCTTTCAAACATCAGTAACTAACACAGAGCTTTCAAACATCAGTAACTAACACATTGCTTTCAAACATCAGTAACTAACACATTGCTTTCAAACATCAGTAACTAACACACTGCTTTCAAACATCAGTAACTAACACACTGCTTTCAAACATCATTAACTAACACATTGCTTTCAAACATCAGTAACTAACACATTGCTTTCAAACATCAGTAACTAACACATTGCTTTCAAACATCAGTAACTAACACACTGCTTTCAAACATCAGTAACTAACACAGTGCTTTCAAACATCAGTAACTAACACATTGCTTTCAAACATCAGTAACTAACACACTGCTTTCAAACATCAGTAACTAACACACTGCTTTCAAACATCATTAACTAACACATTGCTTTCAAACATCAGTAACTAACACACTGCTTTCAAACATCAGTAACTAACACATTGCTTTCAAACATCAGTAACTAACACACTGCTTTCAAACATCAGTAACTAACACACTGCTTTCAAACATCATTAACTAACACACTGCTTTCAAACATCAGTAACTAACACAGTGCTTTCAAACATCAGTAACTAACACACTGCTTTCAAACATCAGGAACTGACACATTGCTTTCAAACATCAGTAACTAACACACTGCTTTCAAACATCAGTAACTAACACAGTGCTTTCAAACATCAGTAACTAACACATTGCTTTCAAACATCAGTAACTAACACACTGCTTTCAAACATCAGTAACTAACGCACTGCTTTCAAACATCAGTAACTAACACACTGCTTTCAAACATCAGTAACTAACATAGAACATAGAACATAGAACATAGAACATACAGCACAGAACAGGCCCTTCGGCCCACAATGTTGTGCCGATCCTTTGTCCTCTGTCAAGGACAATTTAATCTATACCCCATCATTCTCCTTTATCCATATACCTATCCAAAAGCCTTTTGAAAGTCCCTAAAGTTTCTGACTCAACAACTTCCCCGGGCAAGGCATTCCATGCCTCGACCACTCTCTGGGTAAAGAACCTTCCCCTGACATCCCCCTTATATCTCCCACCCTTCACCTTAAATTTATGACCCCTTGTAACGCTTTGCTCCACCCGGGGAAAAAGTTTCTGACTGTCTACCCTATCTATTCCCCTGATCATCTTATAAACCTCTATCATGTCACCCCTCATCCTTCTCCTTTCTAATGAGAAGAGGCCTAGAATGTTCAGCCTTTCCTCGTAAGACTTATTCTCCATTCCAGGCAACATCCTGGTAAATCTCCTCTGCACCCTCTCCAAGGCTTCCACATCCTTCCTAAAATGAGGCGACCAGAACTGCACACAGTACTCCAAATGAGGCCTTACCAAGGTCCTGTACAGCTGCATCATCACCTCACGGCTCTTAAATTCAATCCCTCTGCTAATGAACGCTAACACCCCATATGCCTTCTTCACAGCCCTATCCACTTGAGTTGCAACTTTCAATGATCTATGCACATAGACCCCAAGGTCTCTCTGCTCCTCCACATGCCCAAGAACCCTACCGTTAACCCAGTATTTTGCATTCATGTTTGTCCTTCCAAAATGGACGACCTCACACTTTTCAGGGTTAAACTCCATCTGCCACTTTTCAGCCCAGCACTGCAACCTATCCAAGTCCCTTTGCAGACGACAATAGCCCTCCTCGGTATCCACAACTCCACCAACCTTTGTATCATCTGCAAATTTACTGACCCACCCTTCGACGTCCTCATCCAAGTCGTTAATAAAAATCACAAAGAGGAGAGGACCCAGAACTGATCCCTGCGGCACGCCACTGGTAACTGGGCTCCAGGCTGAGTATTTACCATCTAAGACCACTCTCTGCCTTCTATCAGTTAGCCAATTCTTAATCCAACTGGCCACATTCCCCACTATCCCATGCCTCCTGACTTTCTCCATAAGTCTACCATGGGGGACCTTATCAAATGCCTTACTAAAATCCATGTACACCACATCCACTGGTTTACCCTCATCCACTTGCTTGGTCACCTGCTCAAAGAATTCAATCAGGCTTGTGAGGCAAGACCTACCCCTCACAAAACCGTGCTGACTGTCCCGAATCAAGCAGTGTCTTTCCAGATGCTCAGAAATCCTATCCCTCAGCACCTTTTCCATCAACTTGCCTACCACCGAAGTAAGACTAACTGGCCTGTAATTCCCAGGGTTGTTCCTATTCCCTTTCTTGAACAGGGGCACAACATTTGCCACCCTCCAATCACCTGGTACCACCCCCGTCAGCAGAGAAGATGAAAAGATCATTGCCAGCGGCTCTGCAATTTCATCCCTTGCTTCCCATAACATCCTTGGATATGCCCCGTCAGGCCCGGGAGACTTGTCTATCTTCAAGTTATTCAAAAACCCCAACACATCTTCCCTCCTAACGAGCACTTCCTCGAGCTTACCAGTCTGTTTCACACCGTCCTCTTCAGTAATACACCCCTTCTCATTCGTAAATACCGAAGAGAAGTACTCATTCAAAACCTCACTTATCTCTTCCGGCTCAACACACAGTCTCCCGCTATTATCCTTGACCGGACCTATGGTCCCCCTAGTCATCCTCATATTTCTGACATACGCGTAAAAGGCCTTGGGGTTTTCTTTTATCCTACCCGCCAAGCATTTTTCATGCCCTCTCTTAGCTCTCCTAATCCCTTTCTTCAGATCCTTCCTGGCCATCTTGTATCCCTCCAGAGCTATGCCTGTGCCCTTTTTCCTCAACTTTATATACGCATCCTTCTTCTTCCTAACAAAACTCTCAACCTCTCTTGTCAACCACGGTTCCCTCACATGACCATCCCTTCCCTGTCTGACAGGGACATGCTTATCAATGGCCCCTACTATCTGCTCCTTGAAAAAGTTCCACATTTCGACTGCTTTTCCACACACTTTTCCACACACACTGCTTTCAAACATCAGTAACTAACACAGTGCTTTCAAACATCAGTAACTAACACATTGCTTTCAAACATCAGTAACTAACACAGTGCTTTCAAACATCAGTAACTAACACACTGCTTTCAAACATCATTAACTAACACACTGCTTTCAAACATCAGTAACTAACACACTGCTTTCAAACATCAGGAACTGACACATTGCTTTCAAACATCAGTAACTAACACACTGCTTTCAAACATCAGTAACTAACACAGTGCTTTCAAACATCAGTAACTAACACATTGCTTTCAAACATCAGTAACTAACACACTGCTTTCAAACATCAGTAACTAACGCACTGCTTTCAAACATCAGTAACTAACACACTGCTTTCAAACATCAGTAACTAACACACTGCTTTCAAACATCAGTAACTAACACAGTGCTTTCAAACATCAGTAACTAACACATTGCTTTCAAACATCAGTAACTAACACACTGCTTTCAAACATCAGTAACTAACACACTGCTTTCAAACATCAGTAACTAACGCACTGCTTTCAAACATCAGTAACTAACACAGTGCTTTCAAACATCAGTAACTAACACATTGCTTTCAAACATCAGTAACTAACACACTGCTTTCAAACATCAGTAACTAACACACTGCTTTCAAACATCAGTAACTAACGCACTGCTTTCAAACATCAGTAACTAACACATTGCTTTCAAACATCAGTAACTAACACATTGCTTTCAAACATCAGTAACTAACACACTGCTTTCAAACATCAGTAACTAACACACTGCTTTCAAACATCAGTAACTAACGCACTGCTTTCAAACATCAGTAACTAACACATTGCTTTCAAACATCAGTAACTAACACACTGCTTTCAAACATCAGTAACTAACACATTGCTTTCAAACATCAGTAACTAACACACTGCTTTCAAACATCAATAACTAACACAGTGCTTTCAAACATCAGTAACTAACACATTGCTTTCAAACATCAGTAACTAACACACTGCTTTCAAACATCAGTAACTAACACAGTGCTTTCAAACATCAGTAACTAACACATTGCTTTCAAACATCAGTAACTAACACAGTGCTTTCAAACATCAGTAACTAACACACTGCTTTCAAACATCATTAACTAACACACTGCTTTCAAACATCAGTAACTAACACAGTGCTTTCAAACATCAGTAACTAACACACTGCTTTCAAACATCAGTAACTAACACACTGCTTTCAAACATCAGGAACTGACACATTGCTTTCAAACATCAGTAACTAACACACTGCTTTCAAACATCAGTAACTAACACAGTGCTTTCAAACATCAGTAACTAACACATTGCTTTCAAACATCAGTAACTAACACACTGCTTTCAAACATCAGTAACTAACGCACTGCTTTCAAACATCAGTAACTAACACACTGCTTTCAAACATCAGTAACTAACACACTGCTTTCAAACATCAGTAACTAACACAGTGCTTTCAAACATCAGTAACTAACACATTGCTTTCAAACATCAGTAACTAACACACTGCTTTCAAACATCAGTAACTAACGCACTGCTTTCAAACATCAGTAACTAACACACTGCTTTCAAACATCAGTAACTAACACACTGCTTTCAAACATCAGTAACTAACGCACTGCTTTCAAACATCAGTAACTAACACAGTGCTTTCAAACATCAGTAACTAACACACTGCTTTCAAACATCAGTAACTAACACACTGCTTTCAAACATCAGTAACTAACGCACTGCTTTCAAACATCAGTAACTAACACATTGCTTTCAAACATCAGTAACTAACACACTGCTTTCAAACATCAATAACTAACACAGTGCTTTCAAACATCAGTAACTAACACATTGCTTTCAAACATCAGTAACTAACACAGTGCTTTCAAACATCAGTAACTAACACACTGCTTTCAAACATCAGTAACTAACACACTGCTTTCAAACATCAGTAACTAACACAGTGCTTTCAAACATCAGTAACTAACACACTGCTTTCAAACATCAGGAACTGACACATTGCTTTCAAACATCAGTAACTAACACACTGCTTTCAAACATCAGTAACTAACACACTGCTTTCAAACATCAGTAACTAACACAGTGCTTTCAAACATCAGTAACTAACACACTGCTTTCAAACATCAGTAACTAACACAGTGCTTTCAAACATCAGTAACTAACACACTGCTTTCAAACATCAGGAACTGACACATTGCTTTCAAACATCAGTAACTAACACACTGCTTTCAAACATCAGTAACTAACACACTGCTTTCAAACATCAGTAACTAACACAGTGCTTTCAAACATCAGTAACTAACACACTGCTTTCAAACATCAGGAACTGACACATTGCTTTCAAACATCAGTAACTAACACACTGCTTTCAAACATCAGTAACTAACACACTGCTTTCAAACATCAGGAACTGACACATTGCTTTCAAACATCAGTAACTAACACACTGCTTTCAAACATCAGTAACTAACACAGTGCTTTCAAACATCAGTAACTAACACATTGCTTTCAAACATCAGTAACTAACACACTGCTTTCAAACATCAGTAACTAACGCACTGCTTTCAAACATCAGTAACTAACACACTGCTTTCAAACATCAGTAACTAACACACTGCTTTCAAACATCAGTAACTAACACAGTGCTTTCAAACATCAGTAACTAACACATTGCTTTCAAACATCAGTAACTAACACACTGCTTTCAAACATCAGTAACTAACGCACTGCTTTCAAACATCAGTAACTAACACAGTGCTTTCAAACATCAGTAACTAACACACTGCTTTCAAACATCAGTAACTAACACACTGCTTTCAAACATCAGTAACTAACACACTGCTTTCAAACATCAGTAACTAACACACTGCTTTCAAACATCAGTAACTAACACATTGCTTTCAAACATCAGTAACTAACACACTGCTTTCAAACATCAGTAACTAACACAGTGCTTTCAAACATCAGTAACTAACACAGTGCTTTCAAACATCAGTAACTAACACATTGCTTTCAAACATCAGTAACTAACACAGTGCTTTCAAACATCAGTAACTAACACAGTGCTTTCAAACATCAGTAACTAACACATTGCTTTCAAACATCAGTAACTAACACAGTGCTTTCAAACATCAGTAACTAACGCACTGCTTTCAAACATCAGTAACTAACACAGTGCTTTCAAACATCAGTAACTAACGAACTGCTTTCAAACATCAGTAACTAACACAGTGCTTTCAAACATCAGTAACTAACACAGTGCTTTCAAACATCAGTAACTAACACATTGCTTTCAAACATCAGTAACTAACACAGTGCTTTCAAACATCAGTAACTAACGCACTGCTTTCAAACATCAGTAACTAACGCACTGCTTTCAAACATCAGTAACTATCACAGTGCTTTCAAACATCAGTAACTAACACATTGCTTTCAAACATCAGTAACTAACACACTGCTTTCAAACATCAGTAACTAACACAGTGCTTTCAAACATCAGTAACTAACACATTGCTTTCAAACATCAGTAACTAACACACTGCTTTCAAACATCAGTAACTAACACATTGCTTTCAAACATCAGTAACTAACACAGTGCTTTCAAACATCAGTAACTAACACACTGCTTTCAAACATCAGTAACTAACACAGTGCTTTCAAACATCAGTAACTAACACACTGCTTTCAAACATCAGTAACTAACACACTGCTTTCAAACATCAGTAACTAACACAGTGCTTTCAAACATCAGTAACTAACACAGTGCTTTCAAACATCAGTAACTAACACACTGCTTTCAAACATCAGTAACTAACACAGTGCTTTCAAACATCAGTAACTAACACAGTGCTTTCAAACATCAGTAACTAACACATTGCTTTCAAACATCAGTAACTAACACAGTGCTTTCAAACATCAGTAACTAACACAGTGCTTTCAAACATCAGTAACTAACACACTGCTTTCAAACATCAGTAACTAACACAGTGCTTTCAAACATCAGTAACTAACGCACTGCTTTCAAACATCAGTAACTAACACATTGCTTTCAAACATCAGTAACTAACACAGTGCTTTCAAACATCAGTAACTAACACAGTGCTTTCAAACATCAGTAACTAACACAGTGCTTTCAAACATCAGTAACTAACACATTGCTTTCAAACATCAGTAACTAACACACTGCTTTCAAACATCAGTAACTAACACAGTGCTTTCAAACATCAGTAACTAACACATTGCTTTCAAACATCAGTAACTAACACACTGCTTTCAAACATCAGTAACTAACACAGTGCTTTCAAACATCAGTAACTAACACAGTGCTTTCAAACATCAGTAACTAACACAGTGCTTTCAAACATCAGTAACTAACACATTGCTTTCAAACATCAGTAACTAACACAGTGCTTTCAAACATCAGTAACTAACACACTGCTTTCAAACATCAGTAACTAACACACTGCTTTCAAACATCAGTAACTAACACAGTGCTTTCAAACATCAGTAACTAACACACTGCTTTCAAACATCAGTAACTAACACAGTGCTTTCAAACATCAGTAACTAACGCACTGCTTTCAAACATCAGTAACTAACACAGTGCTTTCAAACATCAGTAACTAACGCACTGCTTTCAAACATCAGTAACTAACACACTGCTTTCAAACTTCAGTAACTAACACACTGCTTTCAAACTTCAGTAACTAACACACTGCTTTCAAACATCAGTAACTAACACAGTGCTTTCAAACTTCAGTAACTAACACAGTGCTTTCAAACATCAGTAACTAACGCACTGCTTTCAAACATCAGTAACTAACACAGTGCTTTCAAACATCAGTAACTAACACACTGCTTTCAAACATCAGTAACTAACACACTGCTTTCAAACATCAGTAACTAACACAGTGCTTTCAAACATCAGTAACTAACGCACTGCTTTCAAACATCAGTAACTAACACAGTGCTTTCAAACATCAGTAACTAACGCACTGCTTTCAAACATCAGTAACTAACACACTGCTTTCAAACTTCAGTAACTAACACACTGCTTTCAAACATCAGTAACTAACACACTGCTTTCAAACATCAGTAACTAACACACTGCTTTCAAACATCAGTAACTAACACAGTGCTTTCAAACATCAGTAACTAACGCACTGCTTTCAAACATCAGTAACTAACACACTGCTTTCAAACATCAGTAACTAACACACTGCTTTCAAACATCAGTAACTAACACACTGCTTTCAAACATCAGTAACTAACACATTGCTTTCAAACATCAGTAACTAACACAGTGCTTTCAAACATCAGTAACTAACACAGTGCTTTCAAACATCAGTAACTAACACATTGCTTTCAAACATCAGTAACTAACACAGTGCTTTCAAACATCAGTAACTAACACATTGCTTTCAAACATCAGTAACTAACACAGTGCTTTCAAACATCAGTAACTAACACATTGCTTTCAAACATCAGTAACTAACACAGTGCTTTCAAACATCAGTAACTAACACAGTGCTTTCAAACATCAGTAACTAACACATTGCTTTCAAACATCAGTAACTAACACACTGCTTTCAAACATCAGTAACTAACACATTGCTTTCAAACATCAGTAACTAACACACTGCTTTCAAACATCAGTAACTAACACACTGCTTTCAAACATCAGTAACTAACACACTGCTTTCAAACATCAGTAACTAACGCACTGCTTTCAAACATCAGTAACTAACACAGTGCTTTCAAACATCAGTAACTAACGCACTGCTTTCAAACATCAGTAACTAACACATTGCTTTCAAACATCAGTAACTAACACAGTGCTTTCAAACATCAGTAACTAACACATTGCTTTCAAACATCAGTAACTAACACACTGCTTTCAAACATCAGTAACTAACGCACTGCTTTCAAACATCAGTAACTAACACATTGCTTTCAAACATCAGTAACTAACACAGTGCTTTCAAACATCAGTAACTAACGCACTGCTTTCAAACATCAGTAACTAACACAGTGCTTTCAAACATCAGTAACTAACACAGTGCTTTCAAACATCAGTAACTAACACAGTGCTTTCAAACATCAGTAACTAACACACTGCTTTCAAACATCAGTAACTAACACAGTGCTTTCAAACATCAGTAACTAACGCACTGCTTTCAAACATCAGTAACTAACACACTGCTTTCAAACTTCAGTAACTAACACACTGCTTTCAAACTTCAGTAACTAACACACTGCTTTCAAACATCAGTAACTAACACAGTGCTTTCAAACTTCAGTAACTAACACAGTGCTTTCAAACATCAGTAACTAACGCACTGCTTTCAAACATCAGTAACTAACACAGTGCTTTCAAACATCAGTAACTAACACACTGCTTTCAAACATCAGTAACTAACACACTGCTTTCAAACATCAGTAACTAACACAGTGCTTTCAAACATCAGTAACTAACGCACTGCTTTCAAACATCAGTAACTAACACAGTGCTTTCAAACATCAGTAACTAACGCACTGCTTTCAAACATCAGTAACTAACACACTGCTTTCAAACTTCAGTAACTAACACACTGCTTTCAAACATCAGTAACTAACACACTGCTTTCAAACATCAGTAACTAACACACTGCTTTCAAACATCAGTAACTAACACAGTGCTTTCAAACATCAGTAACTAACGCACTGCTTTCAAACATCAGTAACTAACACACTGCTTTCAAACATCAGTAACTAACACACTGCTTTCAAACATCAGTAACTAACACACTGCTTTCAAACATCAGTAACTAACACATTGCTTTCAAACATCAGTAACTAACACAGTGCTTTCAAACATCAGTAACTAACACAGTGCTTTCAAACATCAGTAACTAACACATTGCTTTCAAACATCAGTAACTAACACAGTGCTTTCAAACATCAGTAACGAACGCACTGCTTTCAAACATCAGTAACTAACACATTGCTTTCAAACATCAGTAACTAACACACTGCTTTCAAACATCAGTAACTAACACACTGCTTTCAAACATCAGTAACTAACACACTGCTTTCAAACATCAGTAACTAACGCACTGCTTTCAAACATCAGTAACTAACACAGTGCTTTCAAACATCAGTAACTAACGCACTGCTTTCAAACATCAGTAACTAACACATTGCTTTCAAACATCAGTAACTAACACAGTGCTTTCAAACATCAGTAACTAACACATTGCTTTCAAACATCAGTAACTAACACACTGCTTTCAAACATCAGTAACTAACGCACTGCTTTCAAACATCAGTAACTAACACATTGCTTTCAAACATCAGTAACTAACACAGTGCTTTCAAACATCAGTAACTAACGCACTGCTTTCAAACATCAGTAACTAACGCACTGCTTTCAAACATCAGTAACTAACACATTGCTTTCAAACATCAGTAACTAACACACTGCTTTCAAACATCAGTAACTAATACAGTGCTTTCAAACATCAGTAACTAACACACTGCTTTCAAACATCAGTAACTAACACATTGCTTTCAAACATCAGTAACTAACGCACTGCTTTCAAACATCAGTAACTAACACATTGCTTTCAAACATCAGTAACTAACACACTGCTTTCAAACATCAGTAACTAACACAGTGCTTTCAAACATCAGTAACTAACACACTGCTTTCAAACATCAGTAACTAACACACTGCTTTCAAACATCAGTAACTAACACACTGCTTTCAAACATCAGTAACTAACACAGTGCTTTCAAACATCAGTAACTAACACACTGCTTCAAACATCAGCAACTAACACATTGCTTTCAAACATCAGTAACTAACACACTGCTTTCAAACATCAGTAACTAACGCACTGCTTTCAAACATCAGTAACTAACACACTGCTTTCAAACATCAGTAACTAACACACTGCTTTCAAACATCAGTAACTAACACACTGCTTTCAAACATCAGTAACTAACACAGTGCTTTCAAACATCAGTAACTAACACACTGCTTTCAAACATCAGTAACTAACACACTGCTTTCAAACATCAGTAACTAACACACTGCTTTCAAACATCAGTAACTAACGCACTGCTTTCAAACATCAGTAACTAACGCACTGCTTTCAAACATCAGTAACTAACACACTGCTTTCAAACATCAGTAACTAACACACTGCTTTCAAACATCAGTAACTAACACACTGCTTTCAAACATCAGTAACTAACACACTGCTTTCAAACATCAGTAACTCACGCACTGCTTTCAAACATCAGTAACTAACACAGTGCTTTCAAACATCAGTAACTAACACACTGCTTTCAAACATCAGTAACTAACACATTGCTTTCAAACATCAGTAACTAACACATTGCTTTCAAACATCAGTAACTAACACACTGCTTTCAAACATCAGTAACTAACACACTGCTTTCAAACATCAGTAACTCACGCACTGCTTTCAAACATCAGTAACTAACACAGTGCTTTCAAACATCAGTAACTAACACACTGCTTTCAAACATCAGTAACTAACACATTGCTTTCAAACATCAGTAACTAACACATTGCTTTCAAACATCAGTAACTAACGCATTGCTTTCAAACATCAGTAACTCACGCACTGCTTTCAAACATCAGTAACTAACACATTGCTTTCAAACATCAGTAACTAACGCACTGCTTTCAAACATCAGTAACTAACGCACTGCTTTCAAACATCAGTAACTAACACATTGCTTTCAAACATCAGTAACTAACGCACTGCTTTCAAACATCAGTAACTAACGCACTGCTTTCAAACATCAGTAACTAACGCACTGCTTTCAAACATCAGTAACTAACACATTGCTTTCAAACATCAGTAACTAACGCACTGCTTTCAAACATCAGTAACTAACACATTGCTTTCAAACATCAGTAACTAACACACTGCTTTCAAACATCAGTAACTAACGCACTGCTTTCAAACATCAGTAACTAACGCACTGCTTTCAAACATCAGTAACTAACACATTGCTTTCAAACATCAGTAACTAACGCACTGCTTTCAAACATCAGTAACTAACGCACTGCTTTCAAACATCAGTAACTAACGCACTGCTTTCAAACATCAGTAACTAACACATTGCTTTCAAACATCAGTAACTAACGCACTGCTTTCAAACATCAGTAACTAACACATTGCTTTCAAACATCAGTAACTAACACACTGCTTTCAAACATCAGTAACTAACACATTGCTTTCAAACATCAGTAACTAACGCACTGCTTTCAAACATCAGTAACTAACACATTGCTTTCAAACATCAGTAACTCACGCACTGCTTTCAAACATCAGTAACTAACACATTGCTTTCAAACATCAGTAACTAACGCACTGCTTTCAAACATCAGTAACTAACGCATTGCTTTCAAACATCAGTAACTAACACATTGCTTTCAAACATCAGTAACTAACACACTGCTTTCAAACATCAGTAACTAACACACTGCTTTCAAACATCAGTAACTAACACACTGCTTTCAAACATCAGTAACTAACACAGTGCTTTCAAACATCAGTAACTAACACATTGCTTTCAAACATCAGTAACTAACACACTGCTTTCAAACATCAGTAACTAACACACTGCTTTCAAACATCAGTAACTAACACACTGCTTTCAAACATCAGTAACTAACACACTGCTTTCAAACATCAGTAACTAACACAGTGCTTTCAAACATCAGTAACTAACACAGTGCTTTCAAACATCAGTAACTAACGCACTGCTTTCAAACATCAGTAACTAACACAGTGCTTTCAAACATCAGTAACTAACACAGTGCTTTCAAACATCAGTAACTAACACAGTGCTTTCAAACATCAGTAACTAACACATTGCTTTCAAACATCAGTAACTAACACACTGCTTTCAAACATCAGTAACTAACACAGTGCTTTCAAACATCAGTAACTAACACATTGCTTTCAAACATCAGTAACTAACACACTGCTTTCAAACATCAGTAACTAACACACTGCTTTCAAACATCAGTAACTAACACACTGCTTTCAAACATCAGTAACTAACACACTGCTTTCAAACATCAGTAACTAACACACTGCTTTCAAACATCAGTAACTAACACACTGCTTTCAAACATCAGTAACTAACACATTGCTTTCAAACATCAGTAACTAACACACTGCTTTCAAACATCAGTAACTAACACACTGCTTTCAAACATCAGTAACTAACACACTGCTTTCAAACATCAGTAACTAACACACTGCTTTCAAACATCAGTAACTAACACACTGCTTTCAAACATCAGTAACTAACACACTGCTTTCAAACATCAGTAACTAACACACTGCTTTCAAACATCAGTAACTAACACACTGCTTTCAAACATCAGTAAATAACACACTGCTTTCAAACATCAGTAACTAACACAGTGCTTTCAAACATCAGTAACTAACACATTGCTTTCAAACATCAGTAACTAACACACTGCTTTCAAACATCAGTAACTAACACACTGCTTTCAAACATCAGTAACTAACACACTGCTTTCAAACATCAGTAACTAACACACTGCTTTCAAACATCAGTAACTAACACACTGCTTTCAAACATCAGTAACTAACACACTGCTTTCAAACATCAGTAACTAACACACTGCTTTCAAACATCAGTAACTAACACACTGCTTTCAAACATCAGTAACTAACACACTGCTTTCAAACATCAGTAACTAACACACTGCTTTCAAACATCAGTAACTAACACACTGCTTTCAAACATCAGTAACTAACACAGTGCTTTCAAACATCAGTAACTAACACATTGCTTTCAAACATCAGTAACTAACACACTGCTTTCAAACATCAGTAACTAACACACTGCTTTCAAACATCAGTAACTAACACACTGCTTTCAAACATCAGTAACTAACGCACTGCTTTCAAACATCAGTAACTAACACACTGCTTTCAAACATCAGTAACTAACACAGTGCTTTCAAACATCAGTAACTAACACATTGCTTTCAAACATCAGTAACTAACACACTGCTTTCAAACATCAGTAACTAACACACTGCTTTCAAACATCAGTAACTAACACACTGCTTTCAAACATCAGTAACTAACACACTGCTTTCAAACATCAGTAACTAACACATTGCTTTCAAACATCAGTAACTAACACACTGCTTTCAAACATCAGTAACTAACACACTGCTTTCAAACATCAGTAACTAACACAGTGCTTTCAAACATCAGTAACTAACACACTGCTTTCAAACATCAGTAACTAACACACTGCTTTCAAACATCAGTAACTAACACAGTGCTTTCAAACATCAGTAACTAACACACTGCTCTCAAACATCAGTAACTAACACACTGCTTTCAAACATCAGTAACTAACACATTGCTTTCAAACATCAGTAACTAACACAGTGCTTTCAAACATCAGTAACTAACACAGTGCTTTCAAACATCAGTAACTAACACATTGCTTTCAAACATCAGTAACTAACACAGTGCTTTCAAACATCAGTAACTAACACAGTGCTTTCAAACATCAGTAACTAACACATTGCTTTCAAACATCAGTAACTAACACAGTGCTTTCAAACATCAGTAACTAACACATTGCTTTCAAACATCAGTAACTAACACAGTGCTTTCAAACATCAGTAACTAACACAGTGCTTTCAAACATCAGTAACTAACACACTGCTTTCAAACATCAGTAACTAACACATTGCTTTCAAACATCAGTAACTAACACAGTGCTTTCAAACATCAGTAACTAACACAGTGCTTTCAAACATCAGTAACTAACACATTGCTTTCAAACATCGGTAACTAACACACTGCTTTCAAACATCAGTAACTAACACACTGCTTTCAAACATCAGTAACTAACGCACTGCTTTCAAACATCAGTAACTAACACATTGCTTTCAAACATCAGTAACTAACACATTGCTTTCAAACATCAGTAACTAACACAGTGCTTTCAAACATCAGTAACTAACGCACTGCTTTCAAACATCAGTAACTAACACATTGCTTTCAAACATCAGTAACTAACACAGTGCTTTCAAACATCAGTAACTAACACAGTGCTTTCAAACATCAGTAACTAACACACTGCTTTCAAACATCAGTAACTAACACACTGCTTTCAAACATCAGTAACTAACACACTGCTTTCAAACATCAGTAACTAACACAGTGCTTTCAAACATCAGTAACTAACACAGTGCTTTCAAACATCAGTAACTAACACATTGCTTTCAAACATCAGTAACTAACACAGTGCTTTCAAACATCAGTAACTAACACACTGCTTTCAAACATCAGTAACTAACACAGTGCTTTCAAACATCAGTAACTAACGCACTGCTTTCAAACATCAGTAACTAACACACTGCTTTCAAACATCAGTAACTAACACACTGCTTTCAAACATCAGTAACTAACACAGTGCTTTCAAACATCAGTAACTAACGCACTGCTTTCAAACATCAGTAACTAACACACTGCTTTCAAACTTCAGTAACTAACACACTGCTTTCAAACATCAGTAACTAACACACTGCTTTCAAACATCAGTAACTAACACACTGCTTTCAAACATCAGTAACTAACACAGTGCTTTCAAACATCAGTAACTAACGCACTGCTTTCAAACATCAGTAACTAACACACTGCTTTCAAACTTCAGTAACTAACACACTGCTTTCAAACATCAGTAACTAACACAGTGCTTTCAAACATCAGTAACTAACACACTGCTTTCAAACATCAGTAACTAACACAGTGCTTTCAAACATCAGTAACTAACGCACTGCTTTCAAACATCAGTAACTAACACAGTGCTTTCAAACATCAGTAACTAACACACTGCTTTCAAACATCAGTAACTAACACACTGCTTTCAAACATCAGTAACTAACGCACTGCTTTCAAACATCAGTAACTAACACACTGCTTTCAAACTTCAGTAACTAACACACTGCTTTCAAACATCAGTAACTAACACACTGCTTTCAAACATCAGTAACTAACACAGTGCTTTCAAACATCAGTAACTAACGCACTGCTTTCAAACATCAGTAACTAACACACTGCTTTCAAACTTCAGTAACTAACACACTGCTTTCAAACATCAGTAACTAACACAGTGCTTTCAAACATCAGTAACTAACACACTGCTTTCAAACATCAGTAACTAACACACTGCTTTCAAACATCAGTAACTAACGCACTGCTTTCAAACATCAGTAACTAACACAGTGCTTTCAAACATCAGTAACTAACACACTGCTTTCAAACATCAGTAACGAACACATTGCTTTCAAATATCAGTAACTAACACACTGCTTTCAAACATCAGTAACTAACACACTGCTTTCAAACATCAGTAACTAACACAGTGCTTTCAAACATCAGTAACTAACACACTGCTTTCAAACATCAGTAACTAACACATTGCTTTCAAACATCAGTAACTAACACACTGCTTTCAAACATCAGTAACTAACACAGTGCTTTCAAACATCAGTAACTAACACAGTGCTTTCAAACATCAGTAACTAACACACTGCTTTCAAACATCAGTAACTAACGCACTGCTTTCAAACATCAGTAACTAACACAGTGCTTTCAAACATCAGTAACTAACACATTGCTTTCAAACATCAGTAACTAACGCACTGCTTTCAAACATTAGTAACTAACGCACTGCTCTCAAACATCAGTAACTAACGCACTGCTTTCAAACATCAGTAACTAACACAGTGCTTTCAAACATCAGTAACTAACACATTGCTTTCAAACATCAGTAACTAACACACTGCTTTCAAACATCAGTAACTAACACATTGCTTTCAAACATCAGTAACTAACACACTGCTTTCAAACATCAGTAACTAACACACTGCTTTCAAACATCAGTAACTAACACACTGCTTTCAAACATCAGTAACTAACACAGTGCTTTCAAACATCAGTAACTAACACATTGCTTTCAAACATCGGTAACTAACACACTGCTTTCAAACATCAGTAACTAACACACTGCTTTCAAACATCAGTAACTAACGCACTGCTTTCAAACATCAGTAACTAACGCATTGCTTTCAAACATCAGTAACTAACACATTGCTTTCAAACATCAGTAACTAACACAGTGCTTTCAAACATCAGTAACTAACGCACTGCTTTCAAACATCAGTAACTAACACATTGCTTTCAAACATCAGTAACTAACACAGTGCTTTCAAACATCAGTAACTAACACACTGCTTTCAAACATCAGTAACTAACACACTGCTTTCAAACATCAGTAACTAACACACTGCTTTCAAACATCAGTAACTAACACAGTGCTTTCAAACATCAGTAACTAACACAGTGCTTTCAAACATCAGTAACTAACACATTGCTTTCAAACATCAGTAACTAACACAGTGCTTTCAAACATCAGTAACTAACACACTGCTTTCAAACATCAGTAACTAACACAGTGCTTTCAAACATCAGTAACTAACGCACTGCTTTCAAACATCAGTAACTAACGCACTGCTTTCAAACATCAGTAACTAACACACTGCTTTCAAACATCAGTAACTAACACAGTGCTTTCAAACATCAGTAACTAACGCACTGCTTTCAAACATCAGTAACTAACACACTGCTTTCAAACTTCAGTAACTAACACACTGCTTTCAAACATCAGTAACTAACACACTGCTTTCAAACATCAGTAACTAACACACTGCTTTCAAACATCAGTAACTAACACAGTGCTTTCAAACATCAGTAACTAACACACTGCTTTCAAACTTCAGTAACTAACACACTGCTTTCAAACATCAGTAACTAACACAGTGCTTTCAAACATCAGTAACTAACACACTGCTTTCAAACATCAGTAACTAACACACTGCTTTCAAACTTCAGTAACTAACACACTGCTTTCAAACATCAGTAACTAACACAGTGCTTTCAAACATCAGTAACTAACACACTGCTTTCAAACATCAGTAACTAACACACTGCTTTCAAACATCAGTAACTAACACACTGCTTTCAAACATCAGTAACTAACACATTGCTTTCAAACATCAGTAACTAACACAGTGCTTTCAAACATCAGTAACTAACACACTGCTTTCAAACATCAGTAACTAACACACTGCTTTCAAACATCAGTAACTAACACACTGCTTTCAAACATCAGTAACTAACACAGTGCTTTCAAACATCAGTAACTAACACACTGCTTTCAAACATCAGTAACTAACACACTGCTTTCAAACATCAGTAACTAACACAGTGCTTTCAAACATCAGTAACTAACACACTGCTTTCAAACATCAGTAACTAACACACTGCTTTCAAACATCAGTAACTAACGCACTGCTTTCAAACATCAGTAACTAACACAGTGCTTTCAAACATCAGTAACTAACACACTGCTTTCAAACATCAGTAACGAACACATTGCTTTCAAATATCAGTAACTAACACACTGCTTTCAAACATCAGTAACTAACACACTGCTTTCAAACATCAGTAACTAACACAGTGCTTTCAAACATCAGTAACTAACACACTGCTTTCAAACATCAGTAACTAACACATTGCTTTCAAACATCAGTAACTAACACACTGCTTTCAAACATCAGTAACTAACACAGTGCTTTCAAACATCAGTAACTAACACAGTGCTTTCAAACATCAGTAACTAACACACTGCTTTCAAACATCAGTAACTAACGCACTGCTTTCAAACATCAGTAACTAACACAGTGCTTTCAAACATCAGTAACTAACACATTGCTTTCAAACATCAGTAACTAACGCACTGCTTTCAAACATCAGTAACTAACGCACTGCTCTCAAACATCAGTAACTAACGCACTGCTTTCAAACATCAGTAACTAACGCACTGCTTTCAAACATCAGTAACTAACACACTGCTTTCAAACATCAGTAACTAACACACTGCTTTCAAACATCAGTAACTAACACATTGCTTTCAAACATCAGTAACTAACACACTGCTTTCAAACATCAGTAACTAATACACTGCTTTCAAACATCAGTAACTAACACACTGCTTTCAAACATCAGTAACTAATACACTGCTTTCAAGCATCAGTAACTAACACATTGCTTTCAAACATCAGTAACTAATGCACTGCTTTCAAACATCAGTAACTAACACAGTGCTTTCAAACATCAGTAACTAACACATTGCTTTCAAACATCAGTAACTAACGCACTGCTTTCAAACATCAGTAACTAACGCACTGCTTTCAAACATCAGTAACTAACGCACTGCTTTCAAACATCAGTAACTAACGCACTGCTTTCAAACATCAGTAACTAACGCAGTGCTTTCAAACATCAGTAACTAACACAGTGCTTTCAAACATCAGTAACTAACACACTGCTTTCAAACATCAGTAACTAACACACTGCTTTCAAACATCAGTAACTAACACACTGCTTTCAAACATCAGTAACTAACACAGTGCTTTCAAACATCAGTAACTAACACATTGCTTTCAAACATCAGTAACTAACGCACTGCTTTCAAACATCAGTAACTAACACATTGCTTTCAAACATCAGTAACTAACGCACTGCTTTCAAACATCAGTAACTAACACATTGCTTTCAAACATCAGTAACTAACGCACTGCTTTCAAACATCAGTAACTAACACACTGCTTTCAAACATCAGTAACTAACACACTGCTTTCAAACATCAGTAACTAACACACTGCTTTCAAACATCAGTAACTAACACATTGCTTTCAAACATCAGTAACTAACACACTGCTTTCAAACATCAGTAACTAACACACTGCTTTCAAACATCAGTAACTAACACACTGCTTTCAAACATCAGTAACTAACACAGTGCTTTCAAACATCAGTAACTAACACAGTGCTTTCAAACATCAGTAACTAACACATTGCTTTCAAACATCAGTAACTAACACACTGCTTTCAAACATCAGTAACTAACACATTGCTTTCAAACATCAGTAACTAACACACTGCTTTCAAACATCAGTAACTAACACACTGCTTTCAAACATCAGTAACTAACACAGTGCTTTCAAACATCAGTAACTAACACATTGCTTTCAAACATCAGTAACTAACGCACTGCTTTCAAACATCAGTAACTAACGCACTGCTTTCAAACATCAGTAACTAACACAGTGCTTTCAAACATCAGTAACTAACACACTGCTTTCAAACATCAGTAACTAACACACTGCTTTCAAACATCAGTAACTAACACAGTGCTTTCAAACATCAGTAACTAATACACTGCTTTCAAACATCAGTAACTAACACAGTGCTTTCAAACATCAGTAACTAACACACTGCTTTCAAACATCAGTAACTAACACAGTGCTTTCAAACATCAGTAACTAATACACTGCTTTCAAACATCAGTAACTAATACACTGCTTTCAAACATCAGTAACTAACACAGTGCTTTCAAACATCAGTAACTAACACACTGCTTTCAAACATCAGTAACTAACACAGTGCTTTCAAACATCAGTAACTAACACATTGCTTTCAAACATCAGTAACTAACGCACTGCTTTCAAACATCAGTAACTAACGCACTGCTTTCAAACATCAGTAACTAACGCACTGCTTTCAAACATCAGTAACTAACACACTGCTTTCAAACATCAGTACCTAACTCGTAAATGCGAGAATTAGGTTAAAATAAGTAGTCATAAGGTCTTGAGACATCGGTTAATCTTAAATTTTTTTTAAATGTATTTTTTTAAAACAAATAGTTAATTTGTTGTTGTCTCAAGATACCTGCTTTGGTCTGTTTCATTCTGGGTTTACTGGCGTGTTTAACTTGGCTGTTTTCCGATTGGATGTGAAAGCTTAATAATATACTGTGACCTGTGGAGTAACGGGACTGAATTGACAGTGCGTTGCCCCTGCTGCAGTCGTAACGTATCCAATTGGGTGACTTGTCTGGGATCAGAATCAGATGAATTGGGGGGCTCGCATTTGGAATCATATTCATTGCTCGTCTCTGGGATAACATATAAATTGGGGTCTCGTGTCTGAGATCATATGAATTGGAAACTTGATTGTTGGGATCCAAATCTAACACCAATTACGATAACAAAAGGAACCAGGTTTCTTGTAAAATCAAGTACAGTCTATACCATCAGCAGAGTTTCTAGGTAAAAGAGTTGGTGGCAAAATTTGGTTCAGCATGGAAATCAGGTGCCAAAAAAGCAGTGATAATTGACCTAATAACCCAACATTTAAAATTAGGAGAAGACGAAGATTAGAAACAAGAAGGTAGTAAGTCAGAGAGTGATGCAATGGAATTGGCTAAAATTCAGTTACAGTTGAAGCAACAGAATCTTCAGCAGGAAACAGATAAAGAAATAGCAATCAGAAAACTTGAGGCTGGAAAAGAATTAAGAAAACTTGAACTTGAAAAAGTGGAAAGGCAGAAATGGAGGGAATTTAGGCTAAAAGAGATGGAATGAAGACAAAGGAGTGGCCTTTACTCCAGGGAAAATTCAGGTCAGGAAGAATCTGAATTCAAATCAAGACCCAGCGAAAAGCTGTTTAAATTTATACAGGCTCTACCTAAATTCACAGAGAGGGGCGTAGAGGCATTTTTTTTGTATCTGTTGAAAATGATGTTATAAGGTCTTTCGACAGAGGTTAATCTTACTTTTTTTTAAAATATTGTTTTTTTAAACAAATAGTTAATTTATTGTTGTTTAAAGATACCTGCTTTGGTCTGTTTCATTCTGGGGTTACGAGAGTGTTTAATTTGGCTGTTCTCTGATTGGGTGTGAAAGCTTAATAATACACTGTGACCTGTGGAGTGACGGGACTGAATTGACAGTGCGTTGCTCCCGCTGGGGTCGTAACACGACATTGGCAAGTCCTAAAGGTACCTTTCCTGAGACTTCCTCATACCAGCTGAGAGGAAATTACAATAACAAACAGGCTTCCATCAATAGGAATATAAAAACAAATATTAAACGATTGTTTAATTGAACATGGAACTCACCTGGACTGGTAGGAAGTGAATCGCAGGCATTTGATAGTATCTCTGGCCGAACATGGAATCCTTCAGGACCTGACTGGTGGGATCCAAACAAGCACCCTCCAAGTAAAAACCAAAGAGGAGAGCTCCGTCTTCCGGAGAAGTGTGCTGCCAGCAAACCAACATTTGAAGGTAATCAGATGGGTGGCGGAACAATCTCGTCCCCATCAGGACCCTGCCCAGTATAAACACCCCCTAATCATCACCCTGGGTATTTACCCCACTCTATCCCCATCAGGACCCTGCTCAGTATAAACACCCCCTGATCATCACACTGGGTATTTACCCCACTCTATCCCCATCAGGACCCTGCCCAGTATAAACACCCCCTGATCATCACACTGGGTATTTACCCCACTCTATCCCCATCAGGACCCTGCCCAGTATAAACACCCCCCAAAACATCACACTGGGTATTTACCCCACTCTATCCCCATCAGGACCCTGCCCAGTATAAACACCCCCTGAACATCACACTGGGTATTTACCCCACTCTATCCCCATCAGGACCCTGCTCAGTATAAACACCCCCTGATCACACTGGGTATTTACCCCACTCTATCCCCATCAGGACCCTGCCCAGTATAAACACCCCCTATCATCACACTGGGTATTTACCCCACTCTATCCCCATCAGGACCATGCCCAGTATAAACACCCCCTGATCATCACACTGGGTATTTACCCCACTCTATCCCCATCAGGACCCTGCTCTGTATAAACACCCCCTGATCATCACACTGGGTATTTACCCCACTCTATCCCCATCAGGACCCTGCTCTGTATAAACACCCCCTGATCATCACACTGGGTATTTACCCCACTCTATCCCCATCAGGATCCTGCCCAGTATAAACACCCCCTGATCATCACCCTGGGTATTTACCCCACTCTATCCCCATCAGGACCCTGCTCAGTATAAACACCCCCTGATCATCACACTGGGTATTTACCCCACTCTATCCCCATCAGGACCCTGCCCAGTATAAACACGCCCTATCATCACACTGGGTATTTACCCCACTCTATCCCCATCAGGACCATGCCCAGTATAAACACCCCCTGATCATCACACTGGGTATTTACCCCACTCTATCCCCATCAGGACCCTGCTCAGTATAAACACCCACTGATCATCACACTGGGTATTTACCCCACTCTATCCCCATCAGGACCCTGCTCTGTATAAACACCCACTGATCATCACACTGGGTATTTACCCCACTCTATCCCCATCAGGACCCTGCCCAGTATAAACACCCCCTGATCATCACACTGGGTATTTACCCCACTCTATCCCCATCAGGACCCTGCTCTGTATAAACACCCCCTGATCATCACACTGGGTATTTACCCCACTTTATCCCCATCAGGACCCTGCTCTGTATAAACACCCCCTGATCATCACACTGGGTATTTACCCCACTCTATCCCCATCAGGACCCTGCCCAGTATAAACACCCCCTGATCATCACACTGGGTATTTACCCCACTCTATCCCCATCAGGACCCTGCTCTGTATAAACACCCCCTGATCATCACACTGGGTATTTACCCCACTCTATCCCCATCAGGACCCTGCTCTGTATAAACACCCCCTGATCATCACCCTGGGTATTTACCCCACTCTATCCCCATCAGGACCCTGCTCTGTATAAACACCCCCTGATCATCACTCTGGGTATTTACCCCACTCTATCCCCATCAGGACCCTGCTCTGTATAAACACCCACTGATCATCACACTGGGTATTTACCCCACTCTATCCCCATCAGGACCCTGCTCTGTATAAACACCCCCTGATCATCACACTGGGTATTTACCCCACTCTATCCCCATCAGGACCCTGCTCAGTATAAACACCCCCTGATCATCACACTGGGTATTTACCCCACTCTATCCCCATCAGGACCCTGCCCAGTATAAACACCCCCTGATCATCACCCTCGGTATTTACCCCACTCTATCCCCATCAGGACCCTGCCCAGTATAAACACCCCCTGATCATCACACTGGGTATTTACCCCACTCTATCCCCATCAGGACCCTGCTCTGTATAAACACCCCCTGATCATCACACTGGGTATTTACCCCACTCTATCCCCATCAGGACCCTGCTCAGTATAAACACCCCCTGATCATCACACTGGGTATTTACCCCACTCTATCCCCATCAGGACCCTGCCCAGTATAAACACCCCCTGATCATCACACTGGGTATTTACCCCACTCTATCCCCATCAGGACCCTGCTCTGTATAAACACCCCCTGATCATCACACTGGGTATTTACCCCACTCTATCCCCATCAGGACCCTGCCCAGTATAAACACCCCCTGAACATCACACTGGGTATTTACCCCACTCTATCCCCATCAGGACCCTGCTCTGTATAAACACCCCCTGATCATCACACTGGGTATTTACCCCACTCTATCCCCATCAGGACCCTGCTCAGTATAAACACCCCCTGATCATCACCCTGGGTAATTACCCCACTCTATCCCCATCAGGACCCTGCCCAGTATAAACACCCCCTGATCATCACACTGGGTATTTACCCCACTCTATCCCCATCAGGACCCTGCCCAGTATAAACACCCCCTGATCATCACACTGGGTATTTACCCCACTCTATCCCCATCAGGACCCTGCTCAGTATAAACACCCCCTGATCATCACACTGGGTATTTACCCCACTCTATCCCCATCAGGACCCTGCTCAGTATAAACACCCCCTGATCATCACACTGGGTATTTACCCCACTCTATCCCCATCAGGACCCTGCTCAGTATAAACACCCCCTGATCATCACCCTCGGTATTTACCCCACTCTATCCCCATCAGGACCCTGCTCAGTATAAACACCCCCTGATCATCCCCCTGGGTATTTATCCCACTCTATCCCCATCAGGACCCTGCCCAGTATAAACACCCCCTGATCATCACCCTCGGTATTTACCCCACTTTATCCCCATCAGGACCCTGCTCTGTATAAACACCCCCTGATCATCACACTGGGTATTTACCCCACTCTATCCCCATCAGGACCCTGCCCAGTATAAACACCCCCTGATCATCACACTTGGTATTTACCCCACTCTATCCCCATCAGGACCCTGCCCAGTATAAACACCCACTGATCATCACACTGGGTATTTACCCCACTCTATCCCCATCAGGACCCTGCTCTGTATAAACACCCCCTGATCATCACACTGGGTATTTACCCCACTCTATCCCCATCAGGACCCTGCTCTGTATAAACACCCCCTGATCATCACACTGGGTATTTACCCCACTCTATCCCCATCAGGACCCTGCTCTGTATAAACACCCCCTGATCATCACACAGGGTATTTACCCCACTCTATCCCCATCAGGACCCTGCCCAGTATAAACACCCCCTGATCATCACACTGGGTATTTACCCCACTCTATCCCCATCAGGACCCTGCCCAGTATAAACACCCCCTGATCATCACACTGGGTATTTACCCCACTCTATCCCCATCAGGATCCTGCCCAGTATAAACACCCCCTGATCATCACACTGGGTATTTACCCCACTCTATCCCCATCAGGACCCTGCCCAGTATAAACACCCACTGATCATCACACTGGGTATTTACCCCACTCTATCCCCATCAGGACCCTGCTCAGTATAAACACCCCCTGATCATCACACTGGGTATTTACCCCACTCTATCCCCATCAGGACCCTGCTCTGTATAAACACCCCCTGATCATCACACTGGGTATTTACCCCACTCTATCCCCATCAGGACCCTGCTCAGTATAAACACCCCCTGATCATCACACTGGGTATTTACCCCACTCTATCCCCATCAGGACCCTGCTCTGTATAAACACCCCCTGATCATCACACTGGGTATTTACCCCACTCTATCCCCATCAGGACCCTGCTCAGTATAAACACCCCCTGATCATCACACTGGGTATTTACCCCACTCTATCCCCATCAGGACCCTGCTCTGTATAAACACCCCCTGATCATCACACTGGGTATTTACCCCACTCTATCCCCATCAGGACCCTGCTCTGTATAAACACCCCCTGATCATCACACTGGGTATTTACCCCACTCTATCCCCATCAGGACCCTGCTCAGTATAAACACCCCCTGATCATCACACTGGGTATTTACCCCACTCTATCCCCATCAGGACCCTGCTCTGTATAAACACCCCCTGATCATCACACTGGGTATTTACCCCACTCTATCCCCATCAGGACCCTGCTCTGTATAAACACCCCCTGATCATCACCCTGGGTATTTACCCCACTCTATCCCCATCAGGACCCTGCTCAGTATAAACACCCCCTGATCATCACACTGGGTATTTACCCCACTCTATCCCCATCAGGACCCTGCCCAGTATAAACACCCACTGATCATCACACTGGGTATTTACCCCACTCTATCCCCATCAGGACCCTGCTCTGTATAAACACCCCCTGATCATCACACTGGGTATTTACCCCACTCTATCCCCATCAGGACCCTGCCCAGTATAAACACCCCCTGATCATCACACTGGGTATTTACCCCACTCTATCCCCATCAGGACCCTGCTCTGTATAAACACCCCCTGATCATCACACTGGGTATTTACCCTACTCTATCCCCATCAGGACCCTGCTCTGTATAAACACCCCCTGATCATCACACTGGGTATTTACCCCACTCTATCCCCATCAGGACCCTGCTCTGTATAAACACCCCCTGATCATCACACTGGGTATTTACCCTACTCTATCCCCATCAGGACCCTGCTCTGTATAAACACCCCCTGATCATCACACTGGGTATTTACCCCACTCTATCCCCATCAGGACCCTGCTCTGTATAAACACCCCCTGATCATCACACTGGGTATTTACCCTACTCTATCCCCATCAGGACCCTGCTCTGTATAAACACCCCCTGATCATCACACTGGGTATTTACCCCACTCTATCCCCATCAGGACCCTGCTCTGTATAAACACCCCCTGATCATCACACTGGGTATTTACCCCACTCTATCCCCATCAGGACCCTGCCCAGTATAAACACCCCCTGATCATCACACTGGGTATTTACCCCACTTTATCCCCATCAGGACCCTGCTCTGTATAAACACCCACTGATCATCACACTGGGTATTTACCCCACTCTATCCCCATCAGGACCCTGCCCAGTATAAACACCCCCTGATCATCACACTGGGTATTTACCCTACTCTATCCCCATCAGGACCCTGCTCTGTATAAACACCCCCTGATCATCACACTGGGTATTTACCCCACTCTATCCCCATCAGGACCCTGCTCTGTATAAACACCCCCTGATCATCACACTGGGTATTTACCCCACTCTATCCCCATCAGGACCCTGCCCAGTATAAACACCCCCTGATCATCACACTGGGTATTTACCCCACTCTATCCCCATCAGGACCCTGCTCAGTATAAACACCCCCTGATCATCACACTGGGTATTTACCCTACTCTATCCCCATCAGGACCCTGCTCTGTATAAACACCCCCTGATCATCACACTGGGTATTTACCCTACTCTATCCCCATCAGGACCCTGCTCTGTATAAACACCCCCTGATCATCACACTGGGTATTTACCCCACTCTATCCCCATCAGGACCCTGCCCAGTATAAACACCCCCTGATCATCACACTGGGTATTTACCCCACTCTATCCCCATCAGGACCCTGCCCAGTATAAACACCCCCTGATCATCACCCTGGGTATTTACCCCACTCTATCCCCATCAGGACCCTGCTCTGTATAAACACCCCCTGATCATCACACTGGGTATTTACCCCACTCTATCCCCATCAGGACCCTGCCCAGTATAAACACCCCCTGATCATCACACTGGGTATTTACCCCACTCTATCTCCATCAGGACCCTGCCCAGTATAAACACCCACTGATCATCACACTGGGTATTTACCCCACTCTATCCCCATCAGGACCCTGCTCAGTATAAACACCCCCTGATCATCACACTGGGTATTTACCCTACTCTATCCCCATCAGGACCCTGCTCTGTATAAACACCCCCTGATCATCACACTGGGTATTTACCCCACTCTATCCCCATCAGGACCCTGCTCTGTATAAACACCCCCTGATCATCACACTGGGTATTTACCCCACTCTATCCCCATCAGGATCCTGCCCAGTATAAACACCCCCTGATCATCACACTGGGTATTTACCCCACTCTATCCCCATCAGGACCCTGCCCAGTATAAACACCCCCTGATCATCACACTGGGTATTTACCCCACTCTATCCCCATCAGGACCCTGCCCAGTATAAACACCCCCTGATCACACTGGGTATTTACCCCACTCTATCCCCATCAGGATCCTGCCCAGTATAAACACCCCCTGATCATCACACTGGGTATTTACCCCACTCTATCCCCATCAGGACCCTGCCCAGTATAAACACCCCCTGATCATCACACTGGGTATTTACCCCACTCTATCCCCATCAGGACCCTGCCCAGTATAAACACCCCCTGATCATCACACTGGGTATTTACCCCACTCTATCCCCATCAGGACCCTGCCCAGTATAAACACCCCCTGATCATCACACTGGGTATTTACCCCACTCTATCTCCATCAGGACCCTGCCCAGTATAAACACCCACTGATCATCACACTGGGTATTTACCCCACTCTATCTCCATCAGGACCCTGCCCAGTATAAACACCCCCTGATCATCACCCTGGGTATTTATCCCACTCTATCCCCATCAGGACCCTGCCCAGTATAAACACCCCCCGATCATCACACTGGGTATTTACCCCACTCTATCCCCATCAGGACCCTGCCCAGTATAAACACCCACTGATCATCACACAGGGTATTTACCCCACTCTATCCCCATCAGGACCCTGCCCAGTATAAACACCCACTGATCATCACACAGGGTATTTACCCCACTCTATCCCCATCAGGACCCTGCCCAGTATAAACACCCACTGATCATCACACTGGGTATTTACCCCACTCTATCCCCATCAGGACCCTGCTCAGTATAAACACACCCTGATCATCACACTGGGTATTTACCCCACTCTATCCCCATCAGGACCCTGCTCTGTTTAAACACCCCCTGATCATCACACTGGGTATTTACCCCACTCTATCCCCATCAGGACCCTGCTCTGTTTAAACACCCCCTGATCATCACACTGGGTATTTACCCCACTCTATCCCCATCAGGACCCTGCCCAGTATAAACACCCCCTGATCATCACACTGGGTATTTACCCTACTCTATCCCCATCAGGACCCTGCTCAGTATAAACACACCCTGATCATCACACTGGGTATTTACCCCACTCTATCCCCATCAGGACCCTGCTCTGTTTAAACACCCCCTGATCATCACACTGGGTATTTACCCCACTCTATCCCCATCAGGACCCTGCCCAGTATAAACACCCCCTGATCATCACACTGGGTATTTACCCTACTCTATCCCCATCAGGACCCTGCCCAGTATAAACACCCCCTGATCATCACCCTCGGTATTTACCCCACTCTATCCCCATCAGGACCCTGCCCAGTATAAACACCCCCTGATCATCACACTGGGTATTTACCCCACTCTATCCCCATCAGGACCCTGCCCAGTATAAACACCCCCTGATCATCACACTGGGTATTTACCCCACTCTATCCCCATCAGGACCCTGCCCAGTATAAACACCCCCTGATCATCACACTGGGTATTTACCCTACTCTATCCCCATCAGGACCCTGCTCTGTATAAACACCCCCTGATCATCACACTGGGTATTTACCCCACTCTATCCCCATCAGGACCCTGCCCAGTATAAACACCCCCCGATCATCCCCCTGGGTATTTACCCCACTCTATCCCCATCAGGACCCTGCCCAGTATAAACACCCCCTGATCATCACACTTGGTATTTACCCCACTCTATCCCCATCAGGACCCTGCCCAGTATAAACACCCCCTGATCATCACACTTGGTATTTACCCTACTCTATCCCCATCAGGACCCTGCCCAGTATAAACACCCCCTGATCATCACACTTGGTATTTACCCCACTCTATCCCCATCAGGACCCTGCCCAGTATAAACACCCCCTGATCATCACACTTGGTATTTACCCTACTCTATCCCCATCAGGACCCTGCCCAGTATAAACACCCCCTGATCATCACACTGGGTATTTACCCTACTCTATCCCCATCAGGACCCTGCTCAGTATAAACGCCCCACCCCCAATCATCACCCTTATCCCTTCTCCCGTCCCTGGTTCTTCCCCTAGTACAGCTAGCATGTACTCACCTTGAGGTCCTGCAGCCACATATTGGATTTGCGTTTGGAGATGTTTGTATATTCCTCGATTTCGTTGCTGGTGGGCTGAACTCGGAATTCAAAGGTAACTGAATCCACAGATATCCCATGTTTCCGGGCATGATTTTGTAACAGAGCTGTGAGAAAACCTGCAGTGGAGAATGGTTACCTGTCTCAACCCAGGCCAGTAGCTTCAATTCAGTAATAACTTGTATTTATTTAGCTTGTTCAACATATAAAATGTCCCAAGGTCCCAACAGGGCTTTTAGATTAAAACTGGCATGAGCCACATGAGGAAATATTGCGACGTTGACCAAAAATTTAGGATTTTATGGAGCGTCTTAAAAGAGGAATGGGAAGTAGCGAGGTGGAGAGATTTCGAGAGGGAATTTACGAGCTTGGGCCGAGGCAGTGGAAGGTGCTGCCACCAATGGTGGAGCGATTAAAACTGGCGAGCAGAAGAGGCCCGAATTAGATGAGCACAGATATCATGAGGGCTGGAGGAGATTACAGAGAGTGGGAGAGATTTGTGAACAAGGATGAGAATGTTAAAGAGCTTCCTTTCAATTAGAACATGTTGCTACAAACAGCCTCTGGGAGGAATACACCGTGGGCCGAAGGGCCTGTTTCTATGCTGTATGACTCGATGACGGAGTCTCATAAGCCAATGTACAGAGTTGATTTTATAGAATGTTTCTGAAAATAGCTGAGAAATGAGGACAGTGGCGGGGACAGTGACCATTTCAGCATGACATTGACAGGATGTTGAAATGGGCTGAAGCATGACGATGGAGATCAAAGTGCAGGAACGGGGAGTCATGAACTTTGGGAGGACAGTCTGCTATAAATGGCACTATTCTGAACAGAGAGACCATGGTGTTCCTGTACAGTCATCCTTAAAACTGTCAGGGCAAGTTGATAAGGTGGTGAAAAAAGGAGCTCGGTTTATAAAGAGGGGACGAGATTATCCAAGTGAAGAGATTATGTTAAAACAGTATAAATGACTGGTTAGGCCGAGGCTGGAGTACTGTAGACAGTTCTGGGCATCAGACTTCGGAAAAGATGGAAAGGGTACAGAGGAGCTTTACCAGAATATTACCAGGAATGAGGAGAGGTTGGAAAGTTAACACTGTTTGCACTGGAATAGAGCAGGTTAAAAGGTGAACTAATAGTTCAGTCCCCCAGAGACCAGTACAGGTGTTCAGTCCCCCAGAGACCAGTCCAGGTGTTCAGTCTCTGAGAGACCAGTCCAGGTGTTCAGTCTCTGAGAGACCAGAACAGGTGTTCAGTCCCATGAGAGACTAGTACAGGTGTTCAGTCCCTGAGAGACCAGTCCAGGTGTTCAGTCTCTGAGAGACCAGTCCAGGTGTTCAGTCTCTGAGAGACCAGAACAGGTGTTCAGTCCCTGAGAGACCAGAACAGGTGTTCAGTCCCAGAGAGACCAGAACAGGTGTTCAGTCCCTGAGAGACCCGTACAGGTGTTCAGTCCCCCAGAGACCAGAACAGGTGTTCAGTCCCATGAGAGACCAGTCCAGGTGTTCAGTCCCCCAGAGACCAGTACAGGTGTTCAGTCCCTGAGAGACCAGTCCAGGTGTTCAGTCCCTGAGAGACCAGAACAGGTGTTCAGTCCCAGAGAGACCAGAACAGGTGTTCAGTCCCTGAGAGACCAGGACAGGTGTTCAGTCCCCCAGAGACCAGTACAGGTGTTCAGTCCCAGAGAGACCAGTATAGGTGTTCAGTCCCAGAGAGACCAGTACAGGTGTTCTGTCTCCGAGAGACCAGGACAGGTGTTCAGTCCCTGAGAGACCAGGACAGGTGTTCAGTCCCTCAGAGACCAGTACAGGTGTTCAGTCCCTCAGAGACCAGTACAGGTGTTCTGTCCCAGAGAGACCAGTACAGGTGTTCAGTCCCAGAGAGACCAGTACAGGTGTTCAGTCCCAGAGAGACCAGTACAGGTGTTCTGTCTCCGAGAGACCAGGACAGGTGTTCAGTCCCTGAGAGACCAGGACAGGTGTTCAGTCCCTCAGAGACCAGTACAGGTGTTCAGTCCCTCAGAGACCAGTACAGGTGTTCTGTCCCAGAGAGAACAGGACAGGTGTTCAGTCCCAGAGAGACCAGTACAGGTGTTCAGTCCCAGAGAGACCAGTACAGGTGTTCAGTCCCTGAGAGACCAGTACCGGTGTTCTCTCCCAGAGAGACCAGTACCGGTGTTCTCTCCCAGAGAGACCAGTACAGGTGTTCAGTCCCTGAGAGGCCAGTCCAGGTGTTCAGTCCCTCAGAGACCAGTACAGGTGTTCAGTCCCTGAGAGACCAGTACAGGTGTTCAGTCCCTAAGAGACCAGTACCGGTGTTCTCTCCCAGAGAGACCAGTACAGGTGTTCAGTCCCTGAGAGGCCAGTCCAGGTGTTCAGTCCCTGAGAGACCAGTACAGGTGTTCAGTCCCTGAGAGACCAGTACAGGTGTTCAGTCCCTGAGAGACCAGTACCGGTGTTCTCTCCCAGAGAGACCAGTACAGGTGTTCTCTCCCAGAGAGGCCAGTCCAGGTGTTCAGTCCCTCAGAGACCAGTACAGATGTTCAGTCTCTGAGCAACCAGTGCAGCTGTTGAGTCTCTGACAGACCAGTACAGGTGTTCTGTCCCAGAGAGACCAGTACAGGTGTTCAGTCCCTGAGAGACCAGTACAGTTGTTCAGTCCCTGAGAGACCAGTACAGGTATTCAGTCTCTGAGAGACCAGTACAGGTGTTCAGTCCCCCAGAGACCAGTACAGATGTTCAGTCCCTCAGAGACCAGCACAGATGTTCAGTCTCTGAGCAACCAGTGCAGCTGTTCAGTCTCTGACAGACCAGTACAGGTGTTCTGTCCCAGAGAGACCAGTACAGGTGTTCTGTCCCAGAGAGACCAGTACAGGTGTTCAGTCCCTGTGAGACCAGTACAGGTGTTCAGTCCCAGAGAGACCAGTGCAGGTGTTCAGTCCCCGAGAGACCAGTACAGGTGTTCAGTCCCCGAGAGACCAGTACCGGTGGTCTGTCCCAGAGAGACCAGCACAGGTGTTCAGTCTCTGAGAGACCAGTACAGTTGTTCAGTCCCTGAGAGACCAGTACAGGTGTTCAGTCTCTGAGAGACCAGTACAGGTGTTCAGTCCCTGAGAGACCAGTACAGTTGTTCAGTCCCTGAGAGACCAGTACAGGTATTCAGTCTCTGACAGACCAGTACAGGTGTTCAGTCTCTCAGAGACCAGTACAGGTGTTCAGTCTCTCAGAGACCAGTACAGGTGTTCAGTCTCTCAGAGACCAGTACAGGTGTTCAGTCTCTGAGAGACCAGGACAGGTGTTCAGTCTCTGAGAGACCAGGACAGGTGTTCAGTCCCTGAGAGACCAGGACAGGTGTTCAGTCCCCCAGAGACAAGTACAGATGTTCAGTCTCTGAGTGACCAGTACAGGTGTTCCGTCTCTGAGAGACCAGTACAGGTGTTCCGTCTCTGAGAGACCAGTACAGGTGTTCTGTCCCAGAGAGGCCAGTACAGGTGTTCTGTCCCAGAGTGACCAGTACAGGTGTTCTGTCCCTGAGAGACTAGTACAGGTGTTCTGTCCCAGAGAGACCAGTACAGGTGTTCTGTCCCAGAGAGACCAGTACAGGTGTTCTGTCCCAGAGAGACCAGTACAGGTGTTCAGTCCCCCAGAGAACAGTACAGGTGTTCTGTCTCCGAGAGACCAGGACAGGTGTTCAGTCCCTGAGAGACCAGTACAGGTGTTCAGTCCCTCAGAGACCAGTACAGATGTTCAGTCCCTCAGAGACCAGTACAGGTGTTCTGTCCCAGAGAGGCCAGTCCAGGTGTTCAGTCCCAGAGAGACCAGGAGAGGTGTTCAGTCTCTGAGAGACTAGTACAGGTGTTCAGTCCCAGAGAAACCAGTACAGGTGTTCAGTCCCAGAGAGACCAGTACAGGTGTTCAGTCCCAGAGAGACCAGTACAGGTGTTCAGTCCCTGAGAAACCAGTCCAGGTGTTCAGTCCCAGAGAGACCAGTACAGGTGTTCAGTCCCTGAGAGACCAGTACAGGTGTTCAGTCCCTGAGAGACCAGTACAGGTGTTCAGTCACTGAGAGACCGGTGCAGGTGTTCATTCTCTGAGAGATCAGTACAGATGTTCAGTCCCTGTGAGACCAGTACAGGTGTTCAGTCCCTAAGAGACCAGTACAGATGTTCAGTCCCTGAGAGACCTGTACAGATGTTCAGTCTCTGAGCGACCAGTACAGTCGTTCAGTCCCAGAGAGACCAGTACAGATGTTCAGTCCCAGAGAGACCAGTACAGATGTTTAGTCCCAGAGAGACCAGTACAGGTGTTCAGTCTCTGAGAGACCAGTACAGTCGTTCAGTCCCAGACAGACCAGTGCAGGTGTTCAGTCCCCCAGAGACCAGGACAGGTGCTCAGTCCCTGAGAGACCAGTACAGGTGTTCAGTCCCACAGAGATCAGTACAGATGTTCAGTCTCTGAGAGACCAGTACAGATGTTCAGTATCTGAGAGACCAGTACAGGTGTTCAGTCCCAGAGAGACCAGTACAGGTGTTCAGTCCCAGACAGACAAGTACAGATGTTCAGTCTCTGAGAGACCAGTACAGGTGTTCAGTCTCTGAGAGACCAGTACAGGTGTTCAGTCCCAGAGAGACCAGTACAGGTGTTCAGTGTCTGAGAGACCAGTGCAGATGTTCAGTCCCAGAGAGACCAGTACAGGTGTTCAGTCTCTGAGAGACCAGTACAGATGTTCAGTCCCAGAGAGACCAGTACAGGTGTTCAGTCCCAGAGAGACCAGTACAGATGTCCAGTCCCACAGAGACCAGTACAGGTGTTCAGTCTCTCAGAGACCAGTACAGATGTTCAGTCCCAGAGAGACCAGTACAGGTGTTCAGTCTCTGAGAGACCAGTACAGGTGTTCAGTCCCAGAGAGACCAGTACAGGTGTTCAGTCCCAGAGAGACCAGTACAGATGTCCAGACCCACAGAGACCAGTACAGGTGTTCAGTCTCTCAGAGACCAGTACAGATGTTCAGTCCCAGAGAGACCAGTACAGGTGTTCAGTCTCTGAGAGACCAGTACAGGTGTTCAGTCCCAGAGAGACCAGTACAGGTGTTCAGTCCCAGAGAGACAAGTACAGATGTTCAGTCTCTGAGAGACCAGTACAGGAGTTCAGTCTCTGAAAGGCCAGTACAGGTGTTCAGTCCCAGAGAGACCAGTACAGGTGTTCAGTCCCAGAGAGACCAGTACAGGTGTTCAGTGTCTGAGAGACCAGTGCAGATGTTCAGTCCCAGAGAGACCAGTACAGGTGTTCAGTCTCTGAGAGACCAGTACAGATGTTCAGTCCCAGAGAGACCAGTACAGGTGTTCAGTCCCAGAGAGACCAGTACAGATGTCCAGTCCCACAGAGACCAGTACAGGTGTTCAGTCCCACAGAGACCAGTACAGATGTTCAGTCCCAGAGAGACCAGTACAGGTGTTCAGTCTCTGAGAGACCAGTACAGGTGTTCAGTCCCAGAGAGACCAGTACAGGTGTTCAGTCCCAGAGAGACCAGTACAGGTGTTCAGTCCCCCAGAGACCAGTACAGGTGTTCTGTCCCAGAGATACCAGTACAGGTGTTCTGTCCCAGAGAGACCAGGACAGGTGTTCAGTCCCTCAGAGACCAGTACAGGTGTTCAGTCCCTCAAAGACCAGTACAGGTGTTCAGTCCCTCAGAGACCAGTACAGGTGTTCTGTCCCAGAGAGACCAGTACAGGTGTTCAGTCCCTGAGAGGCCAGTCCAGGTGTTCAGTCCCTCAGAGACCAGTACAAGTGTTCAGTCCCTGAGAGACCAGTACAGGTGTTCAGTCTCTGAGAGACTAGTACAGGTGTTCAGTCCCTCAGAGACCAGTGCAGGTGTTCAGTCCCCCAGAGACCAGGACAGGTGCTCAGTCCCTGAGAGACCAGTACAGGTGTTCAGTCCCACAGAGATCAGTACAGATGTTCAGTCTCTGAGAGACCAGTACAGATGTTCAGTCTCTGAGAGACCAGTACAGGTGTTCAGTCCCAGAGAGACCAGTACAGGTGTTCAGTCCCAGAGAGACAAGTACAGATGTTCAGTCTCTGAGAGACCAGTACAGGTGTTCAGTCTCTGAGAGACCAGTACAGGTGTTCAGTCCCAGAGAGACCAGTACAGGTGTTCAGTGTCTGAGAGACCAGTGCAGATGTTCAGTCCCAGAGAGACCAGTACAGGTGTTCAGTCTCTGAGAGACCAGTACAGATGTTCAGTCCCAGAGAGACCAGTACAGGTGTTCAGTCCCAGAGAGACAAGTACAGATGTGCAGTCTCTGAGAGACCAGTACACGTGTTCAGTCCCTGAGAGACCAGTACAGGTGTTCAGTCCCAGAGAGACCAGTACAGGTGTTCAGTCCCAGAGAGACCAGTACAGGTGTTCTGTCTCCGAGAGACCAGGACAGGTGTTCAGTCCCTGAGAGACCAGGACAGGTGTTCAGTCCCTCAGAGACCAGTACAGGTGTTCAGTCCCTCAGAGACCAGTACAGGTGTTCTGTCCCAGAGAGACCAGTACAGGTGTTCAGTCCCAGAGAGACCAGTACAGGTGTTCTGTCCCTGAGAGACCAGTACAGGTGTTCAGTCCCTGAGAGACCAGTACAGGTGTTCAGTCCCTGAGAGACCAGTACCGGTGTTCTCTCCCAGAGAGACCAGTACCGGTGTTCTCTCCCAGAGAGACCAGTACAGGTGTTCAGTCCCTGAGAGGCCAGTCCAGGTGTTCAGTCCCTCAGAGACCAGTACAGGTGTTCAGTCCCTGAGAGACCAGTACAGGTGTTCAGTCCCTAAGAGACCAGTACCGGTGTTCTCTCCCAGAGAGACCAGTACAGGTGTTCAGTCCCTGAGAGGCCAGTCCAGGTGTTCAGTCCCTGAGAGACCAGTACAGGTGTTCAGTCCCTGAGAGACCAGTACAGGTGTTCAGTCCCTGAGAGACCAGTACCGGTGTTCTCTCCCAGAGAGACCAGTACAGGTGTTCCCTCCCAGAGAGGCCAGTCCAGGTGTTCAGTCCCTCAGAGACCAGTACAGATGTTCAGTCTCTGAGCAACCAGTGCAGCTGTTGAGTCTCTGACAGACCAGTACAGGTGTTCTGTCCCAGAGAGACCAGTACAGGTGTTCAGTCCCTGAGAGACCAGTACAGTTGTTCAGTCCCTGAGAGACCAGTACAGGTATTCAGTCTCTGAGAGACCAGTACAGGTGTTCAGTCCCCCAGAGACCAGTACAGATGTTCAGTCCCTCAGAGACCAGCACAGATGTTCAGTCTCTGAGCAACCAGTGCAGCTGTTCAGTCTCTGACAGACCAGTACAGGTGTTCTGTCCCAGAGAGACCAGTACAGGTGTTCAGTCCCAGAGAGACCAGTACAGGTGTTCAGTCCCAGAGAGACCAGTACAGGTGTTCTGTCCCAGAGAGACCAGTGCAGGTGTTCAGTCCCCGAGAGACCAGTACAGGTGTTCAGTCCCCGAGAGACCAGTACCGGTGGTCTGTCCCAGAGAGACCAGCACAGGTGTTCAGTCTCTGAGAGACCAGTACAGTTGTTCAGTCCCTGAGAGACCAGTACAGGTGTTCAGTCCCTGAGAGACCAGTACAGTTGTTCAGTCCCTGAGAGACCAGTACAGGCATTCAGTCTCTGAGAGACCAGTACAGGTGTTCAGTCTCTCAGAGACCAGTACAGGTGTTCAGTCTCTCAGAGACCAGTACAGGGGTTCAGTCCCTGAGAGACCAGGACAGGTGTTCAGTCTCTGAGAGACCAGGACAGGTGTTCAGTCCCTGAGAGACCAGGACAGGTGTTCAGTCCCCCAGAGACAAGTACAGATGTTCAGTCTCTGAGTGACCAGTACAGGTGTTCCGTCTCTGAGAGACCAGTACAGGTGTTCTGTCCCAGAGAGGCCAGTACAGGTGTTCTGTCCCAGAGTGACCAGTACAGGTGTTCTGTCCCTGAGAGACTAGTACAGGTGTTCTGTCCCTGAGAGACCAGTACAGGTGTTCTGTCCCTGAGAGACCAGTACAGGTGTTCAGTCCCTGAGAGACCAGTACAGGTGTTCAGTCCCTGAGAGACCAGTACAGGTGTCCAGACCCACAGAGACCAGTACAGGTGTTCAGTCTCTCAGAGACCAGTACAGATGTTCAGTCCCAGAGAGACCAGTACAGGTGTTCAGTCTCTGAGAGACCAGTACAGGTGTTCAGTCCCAGAGAGACCAGTACAGGTGTTCAGTCCCAGAGAGACAAGTACAGATGTTCAGTCCCAGAGAGACCAGTACAGGTGTTCAGTGTCTGAGAGACCAGTGCAGATGTTCAGTCCCAGAGAGACCAGTACAGGTGTTCAGTCTCTGAGAGACCAGTACAGATGTTCAGTCCCAGAGAGACCAGTACAGGTGTTCAGTCCCAGAGAGACCAGTACAGATGTCCAGTCCCACAGAGACCAGTACAGGTGTTCAGTCTCTCAGAGACCAGTACAGATGTTCAGTCCCAGAGAGACCAGTACAGGTGTTCAGTCTCTGAGAGACCAGTACAGGTGTTCAGTCCCAGAGAGACCAGTACAGGTGTTCAGTCCCAGAGAGACCAGTACAGGTGTTCAGTCCCAGAGAGACCAGTACAGGTGTTCTGTCCCAGAGAGACCAGGACAGGTGTTCAGTCCCTCAGAGACCAGTACAGGTGTTCAGTCCCTCAAAGACCAGTACAGGTGTTCAGTCCCTCAGAGACCAGTACAGGTGTTCAGTCCCTCAGAGACCAGTACAGGTGTTCTGTCCCAGAGAGACCAGTACAGGTGTTCTGTCCCTGAGAGGCCAGTCCAGGTGTTCAGTCCCTCAGAGACCAGTACAAGTGTTCAGTCCCTGAGAGACCAGTACAGGTGTTCAGTCTCTGAGAGACTAGTACAGGTGTTCAGTCCCTCAGAGACCAGTGCAGGTGTTCAGTCCCCCAGAGACCAGGACAGGTGCTCAGTCCCTGAGAGACCAGTACAGGTGTTCAGTCCCACAGAGATCAGTACAGATGTTCAGTCTCTGAGAGACCAGTACAGATGTTCAGTCACTGAGAGACCAGTACAGGTGTTCAGTCTCTGAGAGACCAGTACAGGTGTTCAGTCCCAGAGAGACCAGTACAGGTGTTCAGTCCCAGAGAGACCAGTACAGGTGTTCAGTGTCTGAGAGACCAGTGCAGATGTTCAGTCCCAGAGAGACCAGTACAGGTGTTCAGTCTCTGAGAGACCAGTACAGATGTTCAGTCCCAGAGAGACCAGTACAGGTGTTCAGTCCCAGAGAGACCAGTACAGATGTTCAGTCTCTGAGAGACCAGTACAGGTGTTCAGTCCCAGAGAGACCAGTACAGGTGTTCAGTCCCAGAGAGACCAGTACAGGTGTTCTGTCTCCGAGAGACCAGGACAGGTGTTCAGTCCCTGAGAGACCAGGACAGGTGTTCAGTCCCTCAGAGACCAGTACAGGTGTTCAGTCCCTCAGAGACCAGTACAGGTGTTCTGTCCCAGAGAGACCAGTACAGGTGTTCAGTCCCAGAGAGACCAGTACAGGTGTTCTGTCCCCCAGAGACCTGTACAAGTGTTCAGTCCCCCAGAGACCAGTACAGGTGTTCTGTCTCCGAGAGACCAGTACAGGTGTTCAGTCCCTGAGAGACCAGTACAGGTGTTCAGTCCCTGAGAGACCAGTACCGGTGTTCTCTCCCAGAGAGACCAGTACCGGTGTTCTCTCCCAGAGAGACCAGTACAGGTGTTCAGTCCCAGAGAGGCCAGTCCAGGTGTTCAGTCCCTCAGAGACCAGTACAGGTGTTCAGTCCCTGAGAGACCAGTACAGGTGTTCAGTCCCTAAGAGACCAGTACCGGTGTTCTCTCCCAGAGAGACCAGTACAGGTGTTCAGTCCCTGAGAGGCCAGTCCAGGTGTTCAGTCCCTGAGAGACCAGTACAGGTGTTCAGTCCCTGAGAGACCAGTACAGGTGTTCAGTCCCTGAGAGACCAGTACCGGTGTTCTCTCCCAGAGAGACCAGTACAGGTGTTCTCTCCCAGAGAGGCCAGTCCAGGTGTTCAGTCCCTCAGAGACCAGTACAGATGTTTAGTCTCTGAGCAACCAGTGCAGCTGTTGAGTCTCTGACAGACCAGTACAGGTGTTCTGTCCCAGAGAGACCAGTACAGGTGTTCAGTCCCAGAGAGACCAGTACAGTTGTTCAGTCCCTGAGAGACCAGTACAGGTATTCAGTCTCTGAGAGACCAGTACAGGTGTTCAGTCCCCCAGAGACCAGGACAGATGTTCAGTCCCTCAGAGACCAGCACAGATGTTCAGTCTCTGAGCAACCAGTGCAGCTGTTCAGTCTCTGACAGACCAGTACAGGTGTTCTGTCCCAGAGAGACCAGTACAGGTGTTCAGTCCCAGAGAGACCAGTACAGGTGTTCAGACCCAGAGAGACCAGTACAGGTGTTCAGTCCCAGAGAGACCAGTACAGGTGTTCTGTCCCAGAGAGACCAGTGCAGGTGTTCAGTCCCCGAGAGACCAGTACAGGTGTTCAGTCCCCGAGAGACCAGTACCGGTGGTCTGTCCCAGAGAGACCAGCACAGGTGTTCAGTCTCTGAGAGACCAGTACAGGTGTTCAGTCCCTGAGAGACCAGTACAGTTGTTCAGTCCCTGAGAGACCAGTACAGGTATTCAGTCTCTGAGAGACCAGTACAGGTGTTCAGTCTCTCAGAGACCAGTACAGGTGTTCAGTCTCTCAGAGACCAGTACAGGGGTTCAGTCCCTGAGAGACCAGGACAGGTGTACAGTCTCTGAGAGACCAGGACAGGTGTTCAGTCCCTGAGAGACCAGGACAGGTGTACAGTCTCTGAGTGACCAGTACAGGTGTTCCGTCTCTGAGAGACCAGTACAGGTGTTCTGTCCCAGAGAGGCCAGTACAGGTGTTCTGTCCCAGAGTGACCAGTACAGGTGTTCTGTCCCTGAGAGACTAGTACAGGTGTTCTGTCCCTGAGAGACCAGTACAGGTGTTCAGTCCCTGAGAGACCAGTACAGGTGTTCTGTCCCAGAGAGACCAGTACAGGTGTTCAGTCCCCCAGAGAACAGTACAGGTGTTCTGTCTCCGAGAGACCAGGACAGGTGTTCAGTCCCTGAGAGACCAGTACAGGTGTTCAGTCACTCAGAGACCAGTACAGGTGTTCAGTCCCTCAGAGACCAGTACAGGTGTTCTGTCCCAGAGAGGCCAGTCCAGGTGTTCAGTCCCAGAGAGACCAGGAGAGGTGTTCAGTCTCTGAGAGACTAGTACAGGTGTTCAGTCCCAGAGAAACCAGTACAGGTGTTCAGTCCCAGAGAGACCAGTACAGGTGTTCAGTCCCAGAGAGACCAGTACAGGTGTTCAGTCCCTGAAAAAACGGTGCAGGTGTTCAGTCTCAGAGAGACCAGTCCAGGTGTTCAGTCCCAGAGAGACCAGTACAGGTGTTCAGTCCCAGAGAGACCAGTACAGGTGTTCAGTCCCTGAGAGACCAGTACAGGTGTTCAGTCACTGAGAGACCGGTGCAGGTGTTCATTCTCTGAGAGATCAGTACAGATGTTCAGTCCCTGTGAGACCAGTACAGGTGTTCAGTCCCTAAGAGACCAGTACAGATGTTCAGTCCCTGAGAGACCTGTACAGATGTTCAGTCTCTGAGCGACCAGTACAGTCGTTCAGTCCCAGAGAGACCAGTACAGATGTTCAGTCCCAGAGAGACCAGTACAGATGTTTAGTCCCAGAGAGACCAGTACAGGTGTTCAGTCCCAGACAGACCAGTGCAGGTGTTCAGTCCCCCAGAGACCAGGACAGGTGCTCAGTCCCTGAGAGACCAGGACAGGTGTTCAGTCCCACAGAGATCAGTACAGATGTTCAGTCTCTGAGAGACCAGTACAGATGTTCAGTATCTGAGAGACCAGTACAGGTGTTCAGTCCCAGAGAGACCAGTACAGGTGTTCAGTCCCAGAGAGACAAGTACAGATGTTCAGTCTCTGAGAGACCAGTACAGGTGTTCAGTCTCTGAGAGACCAGTACAGGTGTTCAGTCCCAGAGAGACCAGTACAGGTGTTCAGTGTCTGAGAGACCAGTGCAGATGTTCAGTCCCAGAGAGACCAGTACAGGTGTTCAGTCTCTGAGAGACCAGTACAGATGTTCAGTCCCAGAGAGACCAGTACAGGTGTTCAGTCCCAGAGAGACCAGTACAGATGTCCAGTCCCACAGAGACCAGTACAGGTGTTCAGTCTCTCAGAGACCAGTACAGGTGTTCAGTCTCTCAGAGACCAGTACAGATGTTCAGTCCCAGAGAGACCAGTACAGGTGTTCAGTCCCAGAGAGACCAGTACAGATGTCCAGACCCACAGAGACCAGTACAGGTGTTCAGTCTCTCAGAGACCAGTACAGATGTTCAGTCCCAGAGAGACCAGTACAGGTGTTCAGTCTCTGAGAGACCAGTACAGGTGTTCAGTCCCAGAGAGACCAGTACAGGTGTTCAGTCCCAGAGAGACCAGTACAGGTGTTCAGTCTCTGAGAGACCAGTACAGGAGTTCAGTCTCTGAAAGACCAGTACAGGTGTTCAGTCCCAGAGAGACCAGTACAGGTGTTCAGTGTCTGAGAGACCAGTGCAGATGTTCAGTCCCAGAGAGACCAGTACAGGTGTTCAGTCTCTGAGAGACCAGTACAGATGTTCAGTCCCAGAGAGACCAGTACAGGTGTTCAGTCCCAGAGAGACCAGTACAGATGTCCAGTCCCACAGAGACCAGTACAGGTGTTCAGTCTCTCAGAGACCAGTACAGATGTTCAGTCCCAGAGAGACCAGTACAGGTGTTCAGTCTCTGAGAGACCAGTACAGGTGTTCAGTCCCAGAGAGACCAGTACAGGTGTTCAGTCCCAGAGAGACCAGTACAGGTGTTCAGTCCCCCAGAGACCAGTACAGGTGTTCTGTCCCAGAGAGACCAGTACAGGTGTTCTGTCCCAGAGAGACCAGGACAGGTGTTCAGTCCCTCAGAGACCAGTACAGGTGTTCAGTCCCTCAGAGACCAGTACAGGTGTTCAGTCCCTCAAAGACCAGTACAGGTGTTCAGTCCCTCAGAGACCAGTACAGGTGTTCTGTCCCAGAGAGACCAGTACAGGTGTTCAGTCCCTGAGAGGCCAGTCCAGGTGTTCAGTCCCTGAGAGGCCAGTACAAGTGTTCAGTCCCTGAGAGACCTGTACAGGTGTTCAGTCTCTGAGAGACTAGTACAGGTGTTCAGTCCCTCAGAGACCAGTGCAGGTGTTCAGTCCCCCAGAGACCAGGACAGGTGCTCAGTCCCTGAGAGACCAGTACAGGTGTTCAGTCCCACAGAGATCAGTACAGATGTTCAGTCTCTGAGAGACCAGTACAGATGTTCAGTCTCTGAGAGACCAGTACAGGTGTTCAGTCCCAGAGAGACCAGTACAGGTGTTCAGTCCCAGAGAGACAAGTACAGATGTTCAGTCTCTGAGAGACCAGTACAGGTGTTCAGTCTCTGAGAGACCAGTACAGGTGTTCAGTCCCAGAGAGACCAGTACAGGTGTTCAGTCCCAGAGAGACCAGTACAGGTGTTCAGTGTCTGAGAGACCAGTGCAGATGTTCAGTCCCAGAGAGACCAGTACAGGTGTTCAGTCTCTGAGAGACCAGTACAGATGTTCAGTCCCAGAGAGACCAGTTTAGGTGTTCAGTCTCTGAGAGACCAGTACAGATGTCCAGTCCCAGAGAGACCAGTACAGATGTCCAGTCCCACAGAGACCAGTACAGGTGTTCAGTCTCTGAGAGACCAGTACAGATGTTCAGTCCCAGAGAGACCAGTACAGGTGTTCAGTCTCTGAGAGACCAGTACAGATGTCCAGTCCCACAGAGACCAGTACAGGTGTTCAGTCTCTCAGAGAGACCAGTACAGGTGTTCAGTCTCTGAGAGACCAGTACAGGTGTCCAGTCCCAGAGAGACCAGTACAGGTGTTCAGTCCCAGAGAGACCAGTACAGGTGTTCAGTCCCAGAGAGACCAGTACAGATGTTCATTCTCTGAGCCACCAGTATAGGTGTTCAGTCCCAGAGAGACCTGTACAGGTGTTCTGTCTCCGAGAGACCAGGACAGGTGTTCAGTCCCTGAGAGACCAGTACAGGTGTTCAGTCCCAGAGAGACCAGTACAGTTGTTCAGTCCCAGAGAGACCAGTACAGATGTTCAGTCTCTGAGAGACCAGTACAGGTGTTCAGTCCCTGAGAGACCAATACAGATGTTCAGTCTCTGAGCGGTCAGTACAGATGTTCAGTCTCTGAGCGACCAGTACAGGTGCTCAGTCTCTGAGAGACCAGTACAGATGTTCAGTCCCAGAGAGACCAGTACAGATGTTCAGTCTCTGAGCGGTCAGTACAGGTGTTCAGTCCCTGAGAGACCAATACAGATGTTCAGTCTCTGAGCGGTCAGTACAGATGTTCAGTCTCTGAGCGACCAGTACAGGTGCTCAGTCCCTTACCCTGTGGGAAGAAGAATGCCGAGAGCCAGAAGGTGCGACGCTCTGCGTAATTGATATTCTCAGTCTCCTTTCCTTGAGTAGTCAGTACTTTCAATTCCTTCAAAAGCCTGTTGAAGATTAAGAGATGTGCAAGGTTAGTACAAGCCGTTAGGTATTGAGAAGCTTTCCATCTGAATACTCGGCAATGTATATCCAGAAAGAACTCATGAAATAGGAGCAGGAGTAGTCTATTCGGCCCATCGAGCCTGCTCTGCCATTTAATACCATCATGTCTGACCTTGGGCTTCAATTCCACTTTCCTGCCCGTTCCCCAAATCCCTTGTTTCCCTGCGAGACCAAAAATCTCTCTATCTCAGCCTTAAATGTATTTAATGATGGAGGATCCACAAACCTCTGGGGTAGAGAATTCCAAAGATTCACAACCCTTTGAGTGAAGTAATTTTTCCTCATCTCAGTCCTGAATGATTGGCTCCTTATCCTGGGACTGTGTCCCCGTGTTCTAGATTCCCTGACCAGTGGGAATAATCTCTCAGCTTCTTCCCAATCAAGCCCCTTCACAATCTTGTGTGTCTCAATTCGATCACCTCTCATTCTTCTAAACTCCAGAGAATATAGGCCCAATTTCCTCAGTCTCTCATCATAGGACAACCCCCTTATCCCAGGGACTAATTTAATAAATCTTCACTGCACTGCCTCCAGTGCAAGTATATCCTTTCTTAAATGTGGAGACCAAAACTACACACAGTATTCCAGGTGTGGTCTCACCAAAGCCCTGTACAACTGTAGCAAGACTTCTTTATTCCTGTTCTCCAATCCCCTTTGCAATAAAGGCCAACATCCCATTTGCCTTCCTAATAGCCCTCTGCACCTGCATGTTAACTTTGTGCGTTTCTTGTACGAATATCCCCAAGTCTCTCTGAACATCAACACTTACCAGTTTCACACCTTTTAAAAAAATATTCTTCTTTACTATTTTTATGACAAAGTGAACAACTTCACACTTCCCTACATTATACTCCATTTGCCATCTTGTTACCCACTCATTTAACCTGTCTATATCTTTTTGCAGCCTCTCTGCGTCCTCCCTGCAGCTTACCTTTTCACCAAGCTTTCTATCATCAGCAAACTTAGATACATTACTCTCTGTCTCTTCATCCAAGTCATTAATATAGAGTGTAAATAGCTGAGTCCCCAGCACTCAGCCTTGCGGGACCCCGCTCTTCACTACCTGCCAACTTGAAAATGCCCCATTTAAGCCCACTCTCTGCTTCCCATCTGTCGTGTAGTGGTGATCACACTTGCCCAACATGCGAAAGGCCCCCAGTTCAAAACAGGGCAGAAACGTTTTCAAAACTATCCGAACTTCTTGTGAAGAAATATGTAATCCTTCACATTGGCCATAAAATGTTAACACAACACAATCTCTCACAGCCCTCTTACATTTGCACATTGTGTGCACGATCAAATTCTGATTGATGCTTTTCACTCGCTCCTGTGTCCTGCCCTGATGATGCAGTGAGTTCCTCAAAACCTGGTTATTATAGTTGATTTGTGTCAGATGATAATAGAATCCTGCAGTGCTAGCTTGGTAACTAATGGCTGATCTAAGTCTCATTTCAGACGGGGGAATAAACAGATCAATTATTCACTTTTTGCCAGCTCCACAGTGATTGAGACAGAGCACGCTGCAATATTTTGCCCCCGCACTGTCCAATTACCCGCTGTTAGCTGTAAGTGGTGACTGCAGCCTCTATCAGTAGGTTACTGGCCATCTCTGGGAGGTAAAATACAACAGCCCAGGCTAAATCCCCCCATAAACCGAGCACAGGCTCAGCAAATCGTAGGCAGATGATATCCTCGTCACTAAACCTCCGAGCAGTTCTTGCAGAACACCCAAGTGACTGAAACATTCATTGAGCTTCAATGATGAATCTCCGGTGAAAACAAGTTGTGGGAAATTGCTCCTCATGAACATTTCCTCTCGAGTAAAAGCGGCAAAAATCCTTTTAAATTTAACAATGGCTGCAGCAGATTCTTGGTGTCCTACGTACCTTGATAACCCAGCTCTGAACATACAGTCCGCAATATGAGGAGTAAAGGGTCATGACACGCAGAAGGGAAAAAGTTATCCAGAGAGTGGGCAATATATATCCAGAGAGTGGGCAATGTATATCCAGAGAGTGGGCAATGTATATCCAGAGAATGGGCAATGTATATCCAGAGAATGGGCAATGTATATCCAGAGAGTGGGCAATATATATCCAGAGAATGGGCAATATATATCCAGAGAATGGGCAATGTATATCCAGAGAGTGGGCAATATATATCCAGAGAATGGGCAATATATATCCAGAGAATGGGCAATATATATCCAGAGTGGGTAATATATATCCAGAGTGGGTAATATATATCCAGAGTGGGTAATGTATATCCAGAGAATGGGTAATATATATCCAGAGAATGGGTAATATATATCCAGAGAGTGGGCAATGTATATCCAGAGAGTGGGCAATATATCCAGAGAATGGGCAATGTATATCCAGAGAATGGGTAATATATATCCAGAGAGTGGGCAATGTATATCCAGAGAGTGGGCAATATATCCAGAGAATGGGTAATATATATCCAGAGTGAGCAATGTATATCCAGAGAATGGGCAATGTATATCCAGAGAGTGGGCAATATATATCCAGAGAATGGGCAATGTATATCCAGAGAATGGGTAAGATATATCCAGAGTGGGTAATGTAGATCCAGAGAATGGGTAATGTAGATCCAGAGAATGGGCAATGTATATCCAGAGCGTGGGTAATGTATATCCAGAGAATGTGCAATGTATATCCAGAGAATGGGTAAGATATATCCAGAGTGGGTAATGTATATCCAGAGAATGGGTAATGTAGATCCAGAGAATGGGCAATGTAGATCCAGAGAGTGGGTAATATATATCCAGAGAATGGGCAATGTATCTATAGTGACTAAGTAATGTATATCCAGAGAGTGGGCAATGTATATCCAGAGAATGGGCAATGTATATCCAGAGAATGGGTAATATATATCCAGAGTGGGTAATGTATCTACAGTGACTAAGTAATATATATCCAGAGAGTGGGCAATGTATATCCAGAGAATGGGCAATGTATATCCAGAGAATGGGCAATATATATCTAGAGAATGGGCAATGTATATCCAGAGAATGGGTAATATATATCCAGAGTGGGTAATGTATATCCAAAGAATGAGTAATATATATCCAGAGAGTGGGCAATATATATCCAGAGAGTGGGCAATATATATCCAGAGAATGGGCAATGTATATCCAGAGAATGGGCAATGTATATCCAGAGAATGGGTAATGTATATCCAGAGAATGGTAATATATATCAAGAGAATGGGCAATGTATATCCAGAGAAAGGTAATATATATCCAGAGTGGGTAATGTATATCCAAAGAATGAGTAATATATATCCAGAGAGTGGGCAATGTATATCCAGAGAATGGGCAATGTATATCCAGAGAGTGGGCAATGTATATCCAGAGAATGGGTAATGTATATCCAGAGAATGGGTAATGTATATCCAGAGAGTGGGCAATGTATATCCAGAGAGTGGGCAATATATATCCAGAGAGTGGGCAATATATATCCAGAGAGTGGGCAATGTATATCCAGAGAATGGGCAATGTATATCCAGAGAATGGGCAATGTATATCCAGAGAATGGGTAATGTAGATCCAGAGAATGGGCAATGTATATCCAGAGCATGGGTAATATATATCCAGAGTGGGTAATGTATATCCAGAGAACAGGAAATGTATAACAAGAAAGTGGGTAATATATATCCAGAGAATGGGCAATGTATATCCAGAGCGTGGGTAATATATATCCAGAGTGGGTAATGTATATCCAGAGAATGGGCAATGTATATCCGGAGTGGGTAATGTATATCCAAAGAATGAGTAATATATATCCAGAGAGTGGGCAATATATATCCAGAGAATGGGCAATGTATATCCAGAGAATGGGCAATGTATATCCAGAGAAAGGGTAATGTATATCCAGAGAGTGGGCAATATATATCCAGAGAATGGGCAATGTATATCCAGAGAATGGGTAATGTATATCCAGAGAGTGGGCAATATATATCCAGAGAATGGACAATGTATATCCAGAGAATGGGTAATGTATATCCAGAGAGTGGGCAATATATATCTAGAGAATGGGCAATGTATATCCAGAGAATAGGTAATATATATCCAGAGTGGGTAATGTATATCCAAAGAATGAGTAATATATATCCAGAGTGGGTAATGTATATCCAGAGAATGTGTAATATATATCCACAGAATGGGTAATATATATCCAGAGTGGGTAATATATCTACAGTGACTAAGTAATATATATCCAGAGAATGGGCAATGTATATTCAGAGAATGGGTAATGTATATCCAGAGTGGGTAATGTATATCCAGAGAATGGGTAATATATATCCAGAGTGGGTAATGTATCTACAGTGACTAAGTAATGTATATACAGAGAGTGGGCAATGTATATCCAGAGAGTGGGCAATGTATATCCAGAGAGTGGGTCTTGTATATCCAGAGAATGGGTCTTGTATATCCAGAGAATGGGTCTTGTATATCCAGAGAATGGATCTTGTATATCCAGAGAATGGGTCTTGTATATCCAGAGAATGGTTCTTGTATATCCAGAGAATGGGTCTTGTATATCCAGAGAATGGGTCGTGTATATCCAGAGAATGGGTCGTGTATATCCAGAGAATGGGTCTTGTATATCCAGAGAATGGGTCTTGTATATCCAGAGAATGGGTCTTGTATATCCAGAGAATGGGTAATATATATCCAGAGTGGGTAATGTATATCCAGAGAATGGGCAATGTATATCCAGAGAATGGGCAATGTATATCCAGAGAGTGGGCAATATATATCCAGAGAATGGGCAATGTATATCCAGAGAATGGGTAAGATATATCCAGAGAATGGGTAAAGTAGATCCAGAGAATGGGCAATGTATATCCAGAGCATGGGTAATATATATCCAGAGTGGGTAATGTATATCCAGAGAATAGGCAATGTATATCCAGAGAGTGGGCAATGTATATCCAGAGAGTGGGCAATGTATATCCAGAGAATGGGTCATATATATCCAGAGTGGGTAATATATATCCAGAGTGGGTAATATATATCCAGAGTGGGTAATATATATCCAGAGTGGGTAATGTATCTACAGTGACTAAGTAATATATATCCAGAGAGTGGGCAATGTATATCCAGAGAATGGGCAATGTATATCCAGAGAATGGGTAATGTATATCCAGAGAGTGGGCAATATATATCCAGAGAATGGGCAATGTATATCCGGAGTGGGTAATGTATATCCAAAGAATGAGTAATATATATCCAGAGAGTGGGCAATATATATCCAGAGAATGGGCAATGTATATCCAGAGAATGGGCAATGTATATCCAGAGAATGGGTAATGTATATCCAGAGAGTGGGCAATATATATCCAGAGAATGGGCAATGTATATCCAGAGAATGGGTAATGTATATCCAGAGAGTGGGCAATATATATCCAGAGAATGGGCAATGTATATCCAGAGAATGGGCAATGTATATCCAGAGAATGGGTAATATATATCCAGAGTGGGTAATGTATATCCAAAGAATGAGTAATATATATCCAGAGTGGGTAATGTATATCCAGAGAATGGGCAATGTATATCCAGAGAATGGGCAATATATATCCAGAGAGTGGGCAATGTATATCCAGAGAGTGGGTCTTGTATATCCAGAGAATGGATCTTGTATATCCAGAGAATGGGTCTTGTATATCCAGAGAATGGGTCTTGTATATCCAGAGAATGGGTCTTGTATATCCAGAGAATGGGTCTTGTATATCCAGAGAATGGGTCTTGTATATCCAGAGAATGGGTCTTGTATATCCAGAGAATGGGTCTTGTATATCCAGAGAATGGGTCTTGTATATCCAGAGAATGGGTCTTGTATATCCAGAGAATGGGTCTTGTATATCCAGAGAATGGGTCTTGTATATCCAGAGAATGGGTCTTGTATATCCAGAGAATGGGTCTTGAAAATCCAGAGAATGGGTAATATATATCCAGAGTGGGTAATGTATATCTAGAGAATGGGCAATGTATATCCAGAGAATGGGCAATGTATATCCAGAGAATGGGCAATGTATATCCAGAGAGTGGGCAATATATATCCAGAGAATGGGCAATGTATATCCAGAGAATGGGTAAGATATATCCAGAGAATGGGTAAAGTAGATCCAGAGAATGGGCAATGTATATCCAGAGCATGGGTAATATATATCCAGAGTGGGTAATGTATATCCAGAGAATAGGCAATGTATATCCAGAGAGTGGGCAATGTATATCCAGAGAGTGGGCAATGTATATCCAGAGAATGGGTCATATATATCCAGAGTGGGTAATATATATCCAGAGTGGGTAATATATATCCAGAGTGGGTAATGTATCTACAGTGACTAAGTAATATATATCCAGAGAGTGGGCAATGTATATCCAGAGAATGGGCAATGTATATCCAGAGAATGGGTAATGTATATCCAGAGAGTGGGCAATATATATCCAGAGAATGGGCAATGTATATCCGGAGTGGGTAATGTATATCCAAAGAATGAGTAATATATATCCAGAGAGTGGGCAATATATATCCAGAGAATGGGCAATGTATATCCAGAGAATGGGCAATGTATATCCAGAGAATGGGTAATGTATATCCAGAGAGTGGGCAATATATATCCAGAGAATGGGCAATGTATATCCAGAGAATGGGTAATGTATATCCAGAGAGTGGGCAATATATATCCAGAGAATGGGCAATGTATATCCAGAGAATGGGTAATGTATATCCAGAGAGTGGGCAATATATATCTAGAGAATGGGCAATGTATATCCAGAGAATGGGTAATATATATCCAGAGTGGGTAATATATATCCAGAGTGGGTAATGTATCTACAGTGACTAAGTAATATATATCCAGAGAGTGGGCAATGTATATCCAGAGAATGGGTAATGTATATCCAGAGAGTGGGCAATATATATCCAGAGAATGGGCAATGTATATCCGAATTGGGTAATGTATATCCAAAGAATGAGTAATATATATCCAGAGAGTGGGCAATATATATCCAGAGAATGGGCAATGTATATCCAGAGAATGGGCAATGTATATCCAGAGAATGGGTAATGTATATCCAGAGAGTGGGCAATATATATCCAGAGAATGGGCAATGTATATCCAGAGAATGGGTAATGTATATCCAGAGAGTGGGCAATATATATCCAGAGAATGGGCAATGTATATCCAGAGAATGGGTAATGTATATCCAGAGAGTGGGCAATATATATCTAGAGAATGGGCAATGTATATCCAGAGAATGGGTAATATATATCCAGAGTGGGTAATGTATATCCAAAGAATGAGTAATATATATCCAGAGTGGGTAATGTATATCCAGAGAATGGGTAATATATATCCAGAGAATGGGCAATGTATATCCAGAGAATGGGCAATATATATCCAGAGAATGGGCAATATATATCCAGAGAATGGGCAATATATATCCAGAGAATGGGCAATGTATATCCAGAGAATGGGTAATGTAGATCCAGAGAATGGGCAATGTATATCCAGATCGTGGGTAATATATATCCAGAGTGGGTAATGTATATCCAGAGAATAGGCAATGTATATCCAGAGAGTGGGTAATATATATCCAGAGAATGGGCAATGTATCTACAGTGACTAAGTAATGTATATCCAGAGAGTGGGCAATGTGTATCCAGAGAATGGGTAATGTATATCCAGAGAGTGGGCAATATATATCCAGAGAATGGGTAATGTATATCCAGAGAATGGGCAATGTATATCCAGAGAATGGGTAATATATATCCAGAGTGGGTAATGTATATCCAGAGAATGCGTAATATATATCCAGAGTGGGTAATGTTTCTACAGTGACTAGGTAATATATATCCAGAGAGTGGGCAATGTATATCCAGAGAATGGGCAATGTATATCCAGTGAATGGGTAATATATATCCAGAATGGGCAATGTATATCCAGAGAATGGGTAATGTAGATCCAGAGAATGGGCAATGTATATCCAGATCGTGGGTAATATATATCCAGAGTGGGTAATGTATATCCAGAGAATAGGCAATGTATATCGAGAGAGTGGGTAATATATATCCAGAGAATGGGCAATGTATCTACAGTGACTAAGTAATGTATATCCAGAGAGTGGGCAATGTGTATCCAGAGAATGGGTAATGTATATCCAGAGAGTGGGCAATATATATCCAGAGAATGGGTAATGTATATCCAGAGAATGGGTAATATATATCCAGAGTGGGTAATGTATATCCAGAGAATGCGTAATATATATCCAGAGTGGGTAATGTTTCTACAGTGACTAGGTAATATATATCCAGAGAGTGGGCAATGTATATCCAGAGAATGGGCAATGTATATCCAGTGAATGGGTAATATATATCCAGAGTGGGTAATGTATATCCAGAGAATGGGCAATGTATATCCAGAGAATGGGCAATGTATATCCAGAGAGTGGGCAATATATATCCAGAGAATGGGCAATGTATATCCAGAGAATGGGTAATGTAGATCCAGAGAATGGGCAATGTATATCCAGAGCGTGGGTAATATATATCCAGAGTGGGTAATGTATATCCAGAGAATGGGCAATGTATATCCGGAGTGGGTAATGTATATCCAAAGAATGAGTAATATATATCCAGAGAGTGGGCAATATATATCCAGAGAATGGGCAATGTATATCCAGAGAATGGGCAATATATATCCAGAGAATGGGCAATATATATCCAGAGAATGGGCAATATATATCCAGAGAATGGGCAATGTATATCCAGAGAATGGGTAATGTAGATCCAGAGAATGGGCAATGTATATCCAGATCGTGGGTAATATATATCCAGAGTGGGTAATGTATATCCAGAGAATAGGCAATGTATATCCAGAGAGTGGGTAATATATATCCAGAGAATGGGCAATGTATCTACAGTGACTAAGTAATGTATATCCAGAGAGTGGGCAATGTGTATCCAGAGAATGGGTAATGTATATCCAGAGAGTGGGCAATATATATCCAGAGAATGGGTAATGTATATCCAGAGAATGGGCAATGTATATCCAGAGAATGGGTAATATATATCCAGAGTGGGTAATGTATATCCAGAGAATGCGTAATATATATCCAGAGTGGGTAATGTTTCTACAGTGACTAGGTAATATATATCCAGAGAGTGGGCAATGTATATCCAGAGAATGGGCAATGTATATCCAGTGAATGGGTAATATATATCCAGAATGGGCAATGTATATCCAGAGAATGGGTAATGTAGATCCAGAGAATGGGCAATGTATATCCAGATCGTGGGTAATATATATCCAGAGTGGGTAATGTATATCCAGAGAATAGGCAATGTATATCGAGAGAGTGGGTAATATATATCCAGAGAATGGGCAATGTATCTACAGTGACTAAGTAATGTATATCCAGAGAGTGGGCAATGTGTATCCAGAGAATGGGTAATGTATATCCAGAGAGTGGGCAATATATATCCAGAGAATGGGTAATGTATATCCAGAGAATGGGTAATATATATCCAGAGTGGGTAATGTATATCCAGAGAATGCGTAATATATATCCAGAGTGGGTAATGTTTCTACAGTGACTAGGTAATATATATCCAGAGAGTGGGCAATGTATATCCAGAGAATGGGCAATGTATATCCAGTGAATGGGTAATATATATCCAGAGTGGGTAATGTATATCCAGAGAATGGGCAATGTATATCCAGAGAATGGGCAATGTATATCCAGAGAGTGGGCAATATATATCCAGAGAATGGGCAATGTATATCCAGAGAATGGGTAATGTAGATCCAGAGAATGGGCAATGTATATCCAGAGCGTGGGTAATATATATCCAGAGTGGGTAATGTATATCCAGAGAATGGGCAATGTATATCCGGAGTGGGTAATGTATATCCAAAGAATGAGTAATATATATCCAGAGAGTGGGCAATATATATCCAGAGAATGGGCAATGTATATCCAGAGAATGGGCAATGTATATCCAGAGAATGGGTAATGTATATCCAGAGAGTGGGCAATATATATCCAGAGAATGGGCAATGTATATCCAGAGAATGGGTAATGTATATCCAGAGAGTGGGCAATATATATCCAGAGAATAGGCAATGTATATCCAGAGAATGGGTAATGTATATCCAGAGAGTGGGCAATATATATCTAGAGAATGGGCAATGTATATCCAGAGAATGGGTAATATATATCCAGAGTGGGTAATGTATATCCAAAGAATGAGTAATATATATCCAGAGTGGGTAATGTATATCCAGAGAATGGGTAATATATATCCAGAGAATGAGCAATGTATATCCAGAGAATGGGCAATGTATATCCAGAGAATGGGCAATGTATATCCAGAGAGTGGGCAATGTATATCCAGAGAATGGGCAATATATATCCAGAGAATGGGTAATGTAGATCCAGAGAATGGGCAATGTATATCCAGATCGTGGGTAATATATATCCAGAGTGGGTAATGTATATCCAGAGAATAGGCAATGTATATCCAGAGAGTGGGTAATATATATCCAGAGAATGGGCAATGTATCTACAGTGACTAAGTAATGTATATCCAGAGAGTGGGCAATGTGTATCCAGAGAATGGGTAATGTATATCCAGAGAGTGGGCAATATATATCCAGAGAATGGGTAATGTATATCCAGAGAATGGGCAATGTATATCCAGAGAATGGGTAATATATATCCAGAGTGGGTAATGTATATCCAGAGAATGCGTAATATATATCCAGAGTGGGTAATGTTTCTACAGTGACTAGGTAATATATCCAGAGAGTGGGCAATGTATATCCAGAGAATGGGCAATGTATATCCAGAGAATGGGCAATGTATATCCAGTGAATGGGTAATATATATCCAGAGTGGGTAATGTATATCCAGAGAATGGGCAATGTATATGCAGAGAATGGGCAATATATATCCAGAGAATGGGCAATATATATCCAGAGAATGGGCAATGTATATCCAGAGCATGGGTAATGTAGATCCAGAGAATGGGCAATGTATATCCAGAGCGTGGGTAATATATATCCAGAGTGGGTAATGTATATCCAGAGAATAGGCAATGTATATCCAGAGAGTGGGTAATATATATCCAGAGAATGGGCAATGTATCTACAGTGACTAAGTAATGTATATCCAGAGAGTGGGCAATGTATATCCAGAGAATGGGCAATGTGTATCCAGAGAATGGGCAATGTGTATCCAGAGAATGGGCAATATATATCCAGAGAATTGGTAATGTATATCCAGAGAATGGGTAATATATATCCAGAGTGGGTAATGTATATCCAGAGAATGCGTAATATATATCCAGAGTGGGTAATGTATCTACAGTGACTAGGTAATATATATCCAGAGAGTGGGCAATGTATATCCAGAGAATGGGCAATGTATATCCAGTGAATGGGTAATATATATCCAGAGTGGGTAATGTATATCCAAAGAATGAGTAATATATATCCAGAGAGTGGGCAATATATATCCAGAGAATGGGCAATGTATATCCAGAGAATGGGCAATGTATATCCAGAGAGTGGGCAATATATATCTAGAGAATGGGCAATGTATATCCAGAGAATGGGTAATATATATCCAGAGAATGGGTAATATATATCCAAAGAATGAGTAATATATATCCAGAGAGTGGGAAATGTATACCCAGAGAATGGGCAATGTATATCCAGAGAATGGGCAATGTATATCCAGAGAATGGGTAATATATATCCAGAGTGGGTAATGTATATCCAAAGAATGAGTAATGTATATCCAGAGAGTGGGCAGTGTATATCCAGAGAGTGGGCAGTGTATATCCAGAGAGTGGGCAATGTATATCCAGAGAATGGGCAATGTATTTCCAGTGAGTGGGCAATGTATATCCAGAGAGTGGACAATGTATATCCAGAGAGTGGGTAATATATATCCAGAGTGGGTAATGTATATCCAAAGAATGAGTAATGTATATCCAGAGAGTGGGCAGTGTATTTCCAGAGAGTGGGCAGTGTATATCCAGAGAATGGGCAATGTATTTCCAGAGAGTGGGCAATATATATCCAGAGAGTGGACAATGTATATCCAGAGAGTGGGTAATATATATCCAGAGTGTGACGGAAACCACACCTGCCAAATGGAAACATATTAATTTTGTCATATGGAATACTGTTTGAACTGGTACTGAACTTTGAACAAATTTGTTTAAAAAGACCACAGGACTGAGCAGCTGAAAACATGGCTGCACATTTGCACTCTGAGAGACAGCCGCCTGGAGAGACAATGGAAGTACTCCCTGAATCAATTAGTCAGATGGGTTTTCTCAATAGTGATGGTCAAAAGACATTCAGAGACATTGAACGTGTAAGAGCTAGCATTCCACAACACCCCCCCCCCCCCCCCCACCCACCCCACTGAGTGCATCTTGTAAGTCTGGAGGAATCCACAAACCTCGCAGGCGAGGTTGCTTCAAGCAAGGAGCTAGTCACATGACTAACCTGCTGGCCAACCTGGGGATTAATTGAATTGTGCTCACAGTAAAGTTTTGAGACAGACTGCAATTGAACTTCAAGAAGAAAGCACCTTTTTCTCTCTGTCTCTCTCTCATGCAAAGTATCAGGGACCCATGAAAGTAACTTAAGCCTCAAGACAGTAGACCGCTGCAACCTTCTATACCAGCAAAACCTGTTTGAAAGTGTGAACGGGGCCCAAACGAGAACTGTAAGACTTAACTTCAATCAAAGACTTTACATCCAACCCAAAACCGGTAACTGAATTCCATCTACTACTTCAAACCTTTCTCCTTAAATTCTTTCGCCTCCTTTGTCTCTATTTGTGTGTGTTTATTGCGTTTGCATGCTAGCATGGCCGTGTCATGTCTTTTTGAGGTTTTAACAGAGTTAGAGTTTAAGGTTAATAAATGTACACATTTCTTGTTTAAACCTAAGAAAACCTGTCTGGTCGATTTCTTTACAATTACAATTAGACAGCAGTGAGCAAGGACTCACTGAGGGGAAGTTAAAACATGTTACGGCCAAACTAGGAAAAGGTCAAGGGGGAGCCCTGGACCCCTTCCTCACCTGGTCATAACAGAAATTTGGGGGCTCGTCCGGGATTGGACCCACAGATAAATGAGAAATTGGAAGTGGGAAGTCAAATTAATCCCAATCAAAAAGAGAAAAGATTTCAATACAGGTTTTCTTGTGGTTGTGTGTGTTAGAATACGAACATGTCCATGACCGAAGCCAGTACACTTCCAAGTCAGGGTGAAGTAGCTTGGGATAAGTTAAAGGCATTGTATGTGGAGGAGTTGAGAAACATGGTTGAGCAGTGTGGGATCACTTTCCGTGCCAATGTTAGGAAGTCTGAGCTCCTAAGCCTAGTGGGCAACCATTTTTCCCTTGAATCTGAAGAATCAGAAACAGGGTTAGAAATAGACTCCAATAGGGTATTGCTAGCAAAGATACAACTGGAACGGAGGAAACTTGAATTAGAAAACAGGGAAGAGAGAGAGAAAGAGAGAGACAGGAGAAAGAAAAAGAGAGGAGAGAGAGAAAGAAAGACAGGTGAGGGAAAGAGAAAGACATTTCCAGAAGGAACGGAAAGAAAGAGAGCTGAGGCAGATTGAGTTAACTAGGGGGCGACAGAGTAACCCCAGTGAAAGCATGGAAAATACAAATGGTGAGGGGCTGTGTACCGAGTTTTAAACATTTTCCCAACTGATTCCTAAATTCAATGAGGAAGATGTGGAAGCAATTATTTGTATCTTTTGAGAAACTGGCAAGCCTGTTAAAATGGCCAGCTGAGAATTGGACTCTTCTGGTGCAAAGCAAGCTAACAGGAAAAGTCCATGAGATTTATTCTCTGTTGCCAGATGAGAGTTCATCAAATTATGAACTGACTAAAAATGCTATCCTCAGGCCATATGAGCTAGTACCAGAAGCCTACCGACAGAAGCTGCGAACCCTCCGGAAACAAGCTGATCAAACTTACTTGGAGTTTGAGAGAAGTAAGCAGCTGGCTTTTGATCAGTGGTTGAGGGCTCTTAAAGTGCAGCCCAGGTATGAAAACCTCAGAGAGGTCATTCTCCTTGAGGAATTTAAAAACTCTCTCCCCCTCTCCAAAAAAACCCATGGGGAGGAACAAAAAGTATAGCGAGCGAGGCAAGCCACAGTTCTGGCTGATGAGTTTTCTCTAATATACAAGTCGGTTCTCCAGGGGAAAACCTTTCCTAGTCACCCCCACAAATCCGAAAAGGACAAAGGGTGGGAAGGTGATAGGAGCCCAAGCAGTCCTGGGAGAGAAAGAAAAGCAGGACACACAGTGGGTCCTTCTCCAGTCAAAAAGGATAGTGCTGTAAGTAGGAGTGAGACCCAGAGACCTGTGTGCTTCCATTGTAATAAAACAGGTCATCTAAGAGCTGACTGCTGGAAATGACGGGGAAAGCCTGTAGGGTTAATCAGTCCCGCTCAGTGCAGGAGAAGGGACCCTGATGGAAAGCACAGCAGAACAAGCTGTGGCTTTAACTACAGCAGTAGTAAGGCCCAGGAAGCATACTGTTGTGGCTGCAGAAAAATTTAATAGGATTTCTGAAGGTTATCAGGATTTTGTGTCTGAAGGGAAAGTAACCCCATACCCCTCGACTGGGGTAAGCAAGCCCTTGGTAATCTTCAGGGATATAGGGGCCGCCAGATCCCTTTTACTGGGAAAAGGCCTGATCTTTCTCCCAGACAGTGCAGTAAATGGTATTGGAGGGCAGTGTACACCCGTACCTTTAAACCAGGTGCACTTGGAGTGCAACCTAGTTTTGGGACCGGTGACCGTAGGGATTGTCCCTAGTTTGCCTGTGGATGTGGTTGACCTAGGTAATGATCCTAGGTAATGATCCATGGGGGCGAAGGTGGTAGCTTCCCCAATAGTGAAAGAGAGACCGCAGGAAGTCAGAGAGACAGGGCAGGGGCAGGAGACGGTCCCCTGCATTTTCCCTGATTGTGTAGTGAATCCGGCCTTGATCAAACCAGCTCCCCAGAGGAGACTGAATTGGCACTGCAGGCAAATGACCATGAGGTCTGTCTGACTGAGACTTTCTTTGGAAAGTTAGAGGACCAAGGGAATGGATGAAATGAATCTTCCCTAGCTGAGCTGACCCAGTACTGAGAGAGTTAGAACAGGCTGCCCAGACTGAAATTGAAGCAGAGGGGGTCCCTGACTGCTACTATTTAAAGAATGAGGTACTGATGAGGAAGTGGAGTTCTCCTCACAGACCCGAGGACAAAGGGTGGACAGTGGTTCACCAGTTAGTACTGCCACAGACGTACTGGAGAGAAATATTAAGAAAGGCCCATGAGATTACAGTATCTGTACATGTTGGTATACGAAAAACCAAAGCCCACATAAGGTTTGACTGGCCAAAACTCCACAAAGATGTTTAGTTTAGTTTAGAGATACAGCACTGAAACAGGCCCTTCGGCCCACCGAGTCTGTGCCGACCATCAACCACCCATTTATACTAATCCTACACTAATCCCATATTCCTACCACATCCTCACCTGTCCCTATATTCCCCGACCACCTACCTATACTAGGAGCAATTTATAATGGCCAATTTACCTATCAACCTGCAAGTCTTTTGGCTGTGGGAGGAAACCGGAGCACCCGGAGAAAACCCACGCAGACACAGGGAGAACTTGCAAACTCCACACAGGCAGTACCCAGAATTGAACCCGGGTCGCTGGAGCTGTGAGGCTGCGGTGCTAACCACTGCGCCACTGTGCCGCCCTGCTGGAGTATTATAGGAGTTGCCATGTGTGCCAGGTTGAGGAGAAACCCCAACCTGCAGTGAAATCTGCACTCCTAATTCCTGAATCGGCTTTTGGGAAATCCTGCAGCAGAGGGCTGGTAAATTGTAAGGGACCCCTGCCGAGAGCAAAAGGGGTCAGACAGGCACAGGTCTGGCAAAAAGATGGAAAGGAAAGAGGAAAAAGGGACAAAGAGGACAAGTTAAAGGAGGTCTGAGAGGATTCCCCAATGAAAACCCCTACTGTCCAGTTAGCCAAACCTGAAATGTTTGAACAATTAAGACCCCACATCATCCTAGGTAAATGCAGACACCTGAAGTATCAAACCAGAGTTGCTAACAGCACTTACAGAAACCTGCAGAGACAAAAAAAGACCTCAAGAGGGCAGAGAAACCATGAGGCCAATGCCTCACCTAGTCGAAGTGCCACGGGGGCGTGAAGTAGAATCTGGACAAATACTTGGAAGCAGGAATGTTCCAGATGACAAAGGGAAGATTAACAAAGAATCCCCCACAATCAGGAGAAAAGGGAACCAACCATCCCCTAAAGTGAAAAGTACTTGCATGACTCATCACAGCACTGAAAAAGAGATCAGAGTGGATCCACCCACTGCCATCTCCTGTGATCAGAACTCCAAACCAGGGTTAACTAAATCTAACCGTCCCCCTGCAGACCTCAACAGGAACAAAGGCAGCCATGGAAATGTGCAAACTGCAAACCTCCCCAAAGCCATATGTTTATTGGGATGCCCATTCCCAATGTATTGCTGATAGTGAGGAAACGTTAAACCCCTTGGGAAACACATATCTCAGACCCACCTCAAGAAAAGGTGCAATTTAAAGCAGCAAAGGAAAGGCAGACTGTAACAATTTTTATGATTTCTGAATGAATGAGAGAAATGCATTCGCATTTTCCTGTACTTTCTCTTCTTTCTACTTTATAATGAAATCCCCTCCCTAATGTCGCATTTCATTCAGCCAGCCAAATGGAAACACATTAATTTTGTCATATGGAACATTATTTGAACTGGTACTGAACCTTGAACAACTTGTTTAAAAAGATCACAAGACTAAGTGGCTGAAAACATGGTTGCACATTTGCATTCTGAGACAGTTGCCTGGAGAGACAATGGAAGTACTCCCTGATTCAATTAGCCAGATGGGTTTTGTCATTTGTGATTGTGAAAAGACTTGAAAGACATTGAATGTATAAGAGCCAGCATTCCACAACCACCCACCCGCACCACCCCCCCCCCCCCCCCCACCACCACAACTGAGTGTGTCTGGTAAGCTTGGAGGAATCCACAAACCTCGCAGGCGAGGTTGCTTCAAGCAAGGAGCTAGTCATATGACCTGCTGACCAACCTGGGGATTAATTGAATTGTGCTCATAGTAAAGTTTTGAGACAGACTGCAATTGAACTTCAAGAAGAAAGCACCTCTTTCTCTCTGTCTCTCTCTCATGCAAAGTTCCAGGGACCCAGGGAAGTAACTTAAGCCTCAAGGTAGAAGACCCCTGTAGACTTCTATACCAGCAAAACAAGTTTGAAAGTGCGCACTGGGCCCCAACGAGAACTGCAAGACTTAACATCAATCAAAAACTTTACATCCAACCCAAAACCAGTAAATAAATTCCATCTACTACTTCAAACCTTTCTCCTTTAATTCTTTCTCCTCCTCTGTCTCTATTTGTGTGTATGTTTATTGAATATGCATGTTAGCGTGTTTGCATCACATATTTTTAGTCGTTTTAACTGAGTTAGAGTTTTAAGATTAATAAATTAACACCTTTCTTGTTTAAACCTAAGAAAGCCCATCTGGTTGATTTCTTTACAATTACAATTAGAGAGCAATGAGCAAGGACTCACTAAGGGGAAGCTAAAAACACTGTGTTTTAAAAGTTAAATCTTGTTATGGCCAAACCAGGGAAAGAACGAAAGGGGAGCTCTAGACCCCTTCCTCACCTGGTCGTAACAAGAGAATGGGCGGTGTGTATCCAGAGAGTGGGTAATGCATATCCAGGAATGGGCAATGTAATCCAGGGAATGGGCAATGTAATCCAGGGAATGGGTAATGTATATCCAGAATGGGAAATGCATATCCAGAGAGTGGACAATGTATATGCAGAGAGTGTGTAATCTATATCCAGAGAGTGGGTAATCTATATCCAGGGAATGGGCTATGTATATCCAGAGAGTGGGAAATGTCAATACAGAATGTGCAATGTATATCCAGAGAATGGGAAATGTAAATACAGAATGTGCAATGTATATCCAGAGAGTGGGTAATCTATATCCAGGGAATGGGCTATGTATATCCAGAGAATGGGAAATGTAAATACAGAATGTGCAATGTATATCCAGAGAATGGGAAATGTAAATACAGAATGTGCAATGTATATCCAGAGAGCGGGTAATCTATATCCAGGGAATGGGCAATGTATATCCTGATAATGGGAAATGTAAATATTGAATGTGCAATCTATATACAGAGAATGGGCAATGTATATTCAGAGAGTGGGTAATGTATATCCAGAGAATGGGCAATGTATATACAGCGAATGGGGAATGCATATCCAGAGAATGGGGAATGCATATCCAGAGAATGGGGAATGCATATCCAAAGAGTGGGCAATGTATATCCAGAGAATGGGGAATGCATATCCAAAGAGTGGGCAATGTATATCCAGAGAATGGGGAATGCATATCCAAAGAGTGGGCAATGTATATCCAGAGAATGGGGAATGCATATCCAAAGAGTGGGCAATGTATATCCAGAGAATGGGGAATGCATATCCAAAGAGTGGGCAATGTATATCCAGAGAATGGGGAATGCATATCCAAAGAGTGGGCAATGTATATCCAGAGAGTGGGCAATGTATATCCAGAGAGTGGGCAATGTATATCCAGAGAGTGGGCAATGTATATACAGAAAGTGGGCAATGTATATCCAGAGAATGGACAATGTATATACAGAGAGTGGGCAATGTATATCCAGAGAATGGGGAATGCATATCCAAAGAGTGGGCAATGTATATACAGAGAATGGGCAATGTATATCCAAAGAGTGGGCAATGTATATCCAGAGAATGGGGAATGCATATCCAAAGAGTGGGCAATGTATATCCAGAGAGTGGGCAATGTATATCCAGAGAGTGGACAATGTATATACAGCGAGTGGGCAATGTATAGCTAGAGAATGGGGAATGCCTATCCAAAGAGTGGGCAATGTATATCCAGAGAATGGGCAATGTATATACAGAGAGTGGGCAATGTATATACAGAGAGTGGGCAATGTATATCTAGAGAATGGGGAATGCATATCCAAAGAGTGGGCAATGTATATCCAAAGAGTGGGTAATGTATATTCAGAGAGTGGACAATGTATATACAGTGAGTGGGCAATGTATATCTAGAGAATGGGGAATGCATATCCAAAGAGTGGGCAATGTATATCTAGAGAGTGGGCAATGTATATGCAGAATGGACAATGTATATCCAGAGAGTGGGTAATGTATATCCAGAGAGTGGGCAATGTATATGCAGAGTGTGGGCAATGTATATGCAGAATGGACAATGTATATCCAGAGAGTGGGTAATGTATATCCAGAGAGTGTGCAATGTATATCCAGAGTGTGGGCAATGGAAATCCAGAGAATGGGCAATGTATATGCAGAATGGGCAATGTATATCCAGAGATTGGTTAATGTATATCCAGCGAATGGGTAATGTATATCTGCAGAGCGGGTGATGTATGTCCAGAATGCGCAATGTATATACAGAGTTTGGGCATTGTACATCCAGAATGGGCAACGTATATCCAAAATGGGTAATGTATATCCAGAATGCGCAATGTATATACAGAGTTTGGGCATTGTACATCCAGAATGGGCAACGTATATCCAAAATGGGTAATGTATATCCAGAATGGGTAATGTATATACAGAGAGTGGGCATTGTACATCTGAATGGGCAATGTATATCCAGAATGGGTACTGTATATCCAGAATGGGTAATGTATATACAGAGAGTGGGCATTGTACATCCAGAATGGGCAATGTATATCCAGAATGGGTACTGTATATCCAGAATGGGTAATGTATATACAGAGAGTGGGCATTGTACATCTGAATGGGCAATGTATATCCAGAATGGGTAATGTATATCCAGAGAGTGGGCATTGTACATCCAGAATGGGCAATGTATATCCAGAATGGGTACTGTATATCCAGAATGGGTAATGTATATACAGAGAGTGGGCATTGTACATCTGAATGGGCAATGTATATCCAGAATGGGTAATGTATATCCAGAGAGTGGGCATTGTACATCCAGAATGGGCAATGTATATCCAGAATGGGTAATGTATATACAGAAAGTGGACATTGTCTATTTTTGTTATTCATTCATGGGATGTGGGTGTCTCTGGCTCGGAACTTGCAGGTGGTGCTGTTCACATGCATCTGCTACCCTTGTCCTACTAGTTGGTAGAGGTCGCGGGTTTGGAAGGTGCTCTCTAAGGAGTCTTGGTGCGTTGCTGCAGTGCATTTTGCAGATGGCACACACTGCTGCCACTGTGCGTCGGTGGTGGAGGGTGTGAATGTTTGTGGTTGGAGTGCCAATCAACCGGGCTGCTTGGTCCTGGATGGTGTCGAGCTTCTTGAGTGTTGTTGGAGCTGCACCCATCCAGGCAAATGGAGAGTATTCCATCACACTCCTGACTTGTGCCTTGTAGATGGTGGATAGGCTTTGGGGAGTCAGGATGTGAGTTACTCACTGCAGGATTCCTAGCCTCTGACCTACTCTTTTAGCCACGGTATTTATACGGCTACTCCAGTTCAATTTCTGGTTAATGGTAACCCCTAGGATGTTGATATGGGGGATTCAGCGATGGTAATGCCATTGAATGTCAAGGGGAGATGGTTAGATTCTCTCTTGCTGGCACTTGTGTGGCGCGAATGTTACTTGCCACTTATCAGCCCAAGCCTGGATATTATCCAGGACTTGCTGCATTTTTATACGGACTGCTTCAGTATCTGAGGTGTCACGAATGGTGATGAACATTGTGCAATCATCAGCGAACATCCCCACTTCTGACCTTATGATTGAAGGAAGGTCATTGATGAAGCAGTTGAAAATGGTTGGGCCTAGGACACTGCCCTGAGGAACTCCTGCAGTGATGTCCTGGAGCTCAGATGATTGACCGCCAACAACCACAGCCAGCTTCCTTTGTGCTAGGTATGACTCCAACCACTGGAGAGTTTTCCCCCCGATTCCCATTGACTTCAGTTTTGCGAGGGCTCCTTGATGCCATACTCAGTGAAATGCTGCCTTGATGTCAAGGGCAGTCACTCTCACCTCACCTCTGGAGTTCTGCTCTTTTGTCTATGTTTGAACCAAGGCTGTAATGAGGTCAGGAGCTGAGTGGCCCTGGCGGAGCCCAAACTGAGCGTCACTAAGCAGGTTATTGCTAAACAAGTGCTGCTTGATGGCACTGTTGATGACACCTTCCATCACTTTACTGATGATTGAGAGTAGGCTGATGGGGCGGTAATTGGCCGGGTTGGATTTGTCCTGCTTTTTGTGTATCGGACATACCTGGGCATTTTTCCAGATTGCAGGGTAGATGCCAGTGTTGTAGCTGTACTGGAACAGCTTGGCTAGGGGTGCGGCAAGTTCTGGAGCACAGGTCTTCAGTACTATTGCCGGAATATTTTCAGGACCCATAGCCTTTGCAGTATCCAGTGCCTTCAGTCGTTTCTTGATATCACGCGGAGTGAATCGAATTGATTGAAGTCTGGCATCTGTGATGGTGGGGACTTCAGGAGGAGGCCGAGATGGATCATCAACTCGGCACTTCTGGCTGAAGATTGTTGCAAATGCTTCAGCCTTATCTTTCGCACTGATGTGCTGGGCTCCCCCATCATTGAGGATGGGGATATTTGTGGAGCCTCCTCCTCCAGTTAGTTGTTTAATTGTCCACCACCATTCACGGCTGGATGTGGCAGGACTTCAGAGCTTAGATTTGATCCGTTGGTTATGGGATCGCTTAGCTCTGTCTATCGCATGCTGCTTACGCAGTCTGGCACGCAGATAGTCCTGTGTTGTAGCTTCACCAGGTCGACACCTTATTTTGAGGTATGCCTGGTGCTGCTCCTGGCATGCCCTCCTGCACTCTTCATTGAACCAGGGTTGGTCTCCTGGCTTGATGGTAATGGTAGAGTGGGGGATATGCCGGGCCATGAGGTTACAGATTGTGGTTGAGTACAATTCTGCTGCTGCTGATGGCCCACAGCACCTCATGGATGCCCAGTTTTGCATTGCTAGATCTGTTCGAAATCTATCCCATTTAGCACGGGTGGTAGTGCCACACAACACGATGGACGGTATCCTCAATGTGAAGGTGAGACTTTGTCTCCACAAGGACAGTGCAGTGGTCACTCCTACTTATACTGTCATGGACAGATGCTTCTGCGGCAGGCAGATTGGTGAGGATGAGGTCAAGTATGTTTTTCCCTCTTGTTGGCTCCCTCACCACCTGCCGCAGACCCAGTCTAGCAGCTATGTCCTTTAGGACTCGGCCAGCTCGGTCAGTAGTGGTGCTACCGAGCCACTCTTGGTGATGGACATTGAAGTCTCCCACCCAGAGTACATTCTGTGCCCTTTCCACCCTCAGTGCTTCCTCCAAGTGGTGTTCAACATGGAGGAGTACTGTGACTGAAGGGTCACTGACCCGAAACGTTAATTCTGCTTCGCTTTCCACAGATGCTGCCAGACCTGCTGAGTAGTTCCAGCATTTCTTGTTTTTATTATGGAGGAGTACTGAGTTATCAGTTGAGGGAGGGCGGTAGGTGGTAATCAGTAGGAGGTTACCTTGCCCATGTTTGACCTGATGCCATGAGACTTCATGGGGTCCGGAGTCGATGTTGAGGACTCCCAGGGTAACTCCCTCCCGACTGTTTACCTCTGTGCCGCCACCTCTGCTGGATCTGTCCTGCCGGTGGAACAGGACATACCCAGGGATAGTGATTGCAGTGTCTGGGACATTGTCTGTAAGGTATGATTCCGTGAGTATGACTATGTCAGGCTATTGCTTGACTAGTCTGTGGGACAGCTCTCCCAACTTTGGCACAAGCCCCCAGATGTTAGTAAGGAGGACTTTGCAGGGTCGACAGGGCTGGGTTTGCCGCTATCGTTTCCGGCGCCTAGGTCGATGCCGAGTGGTCCGTCCGGTTTCATTCCTTTTTATTGACTTCGTAGCAGTTAGATACAACTGAGTACAACTGAGTATATCCAGATAGGCAATGTATATCCAGATAATGGACAATGTATATCCAGGTGAGTAATGTATATCTTGAGAGTGGGTAATGTATATTCAGAATGGGTAATGTATATGCTTGGAATGGGTCATGTATATTCACAGAGTGGGCAATGTATATGCAGAGAATGGACAATGTATATCCAAGGAGGAGGTAATGGATATCTCGAGAGTGGGTAACGTATATTCAGAATGGGTAATGTATAATCCATAGAATGGACGATGTATATCCAGAATGGGTAACGTATATCCATAGAATGGACGATGTATATCCAGAATGGGTAATGTATATCCAGAATGGGTAATGTATAATCCATAGAATGGACGATGTATATCCAGAATGGGTAACGTATATCCATAGAATGGACGATGTATATCCAGAATGGGTAATGTATATCCAGAATGGGTAATGTATATCCATAGAATGGACGATGTATATCCAGAATGGGTAATGTATATCCATAGAATGGACGATGTATATCCAGAATGGGTAATGTATATCCATAGAATGGACGATGTATATCCAGAATGGGTAATGTATATCCAGAGAGCGGGTAATGTGTATCCAGAGGGTGGATAATGTATATCCAGAATGTGTACTATATATCTAGAAAGTGGGTAATGTATATCTGGGGAATGGGCAATGTATATCCACAGATTGGGCAATGTATATCCACAGATTGGGCAATGTATGTTCAGAATGGTTAATTTATATCCAGAGAGTGGGCAATATATATCCAGATATCCAGAAGGAGGGATTTTGGGATCTGATTTAGAAGGGGGGATCTGTTCCGGAAGGAGGGATTGCGGATCAGATCTGGAAGGAATCTGGGGATCTGATCTGGAAGGATGGATCTGGGGATCTGATCTGGAAGGAGGGATCTGGGGATCTGATCTGGAAGGAGGGATCTGGGTTTCTGATCTGGAAGGAGGGATCTGAGGATCTGATCTGGAAGGAGGGATCTGGGGATCTGATCTGGAAGGAGGGATCTGGGTTTCTGATCTGGAAGGAGGGATCTGGGTTTCTGATCTGGAAGGATGGATCTGGGGATCTGATCTGGAAGGAGGGATCTGGGGATCTGATCTGGAAGGAGGGATCTGGGTTTCTGATCTGGAAGGAGGGATCTGAGGATCTGATCTGGAAGGAGGGATCTGGGTTTCTGATCTGGAAGGAGGGATCTGGGTTTCTGATCTGGAAGGATGGATCTGAGGATCCGATCTGGAAGGAGGGATCTGGGGATCTGATCTGGAAGGAGGGATCTGGGGATCTGATCTGGAAGGAGGGATCTGGGTTTCTGATCTGGAAGGAGGGATCTGAGGATCTGATCTGGAAGGAGGGATCTGGGTTTCTGATCTGGAAGGAGGGATCTGGGGATCTGATCTGGAAGGAGGGATCTGGGTTTCTGATCTGGAAGGAGGGATCTGGGTTTCTGATCTGGAAGGATGGATCTGGGGATCTGATCTGGAAGGAGGGATCTGGGGATCTGATCTGGAAGGAGGGATCTGGGGATCCGATCTGGAAGGAGGGATCTGGGGATCCGATCTGGAAGGAGGGATCTGGGGAACCGATCTGGAAGGATGGATCTGGGGAACTGATCTGGAAGGAGGGATCTGGGGATCTGATCTGGAAGGAGGGATCTGGGGATCTGATCTGGAAGGAGGGATCTGGGGAACTGATCTGGAAGGAGGGATCTGGGGATCTGATCTGGAAGGAGGGATCTGGGGAACTGATCTGGAAGGAGGGATCTGGGGATCTGATCTGGAAGGAGGGATCTGGGGAACTGATCTGGAAGGAGGGATCTGGGGATCTGATCTGGAAGGAGGGATCTGGGGATCTGATCTGGAAGGAGGGATCTGGGGATCTGATCTGGAAGGGGGGATCTGAGGATCTGATCTGGAAGGATGGATCTGGGGATCTGATCTGGAAGGAGGGATCTGGGGAACTGATCTGGAAGGAGGGATCTGGGGAACTGATCTGGAAGGATGGATCTGGGGATCTGATCTGGAAGGAGGGATCTGGGGATCTGATCTGGAAGGAGGGATCTGAGGATCTGATCTGGAAGGATGGATCTGGGGATCTGATCTGGAAGGATGGATCTGGGGATCTGATCTGGAAGGAGGGATCTGGGGATCCGATCTGGAAGGAGGGATCTGGGGATCCGATCTGGAAGGAGGGATCTGAGGATCTGATCTGGAAGGAGGGATCTGGGGATCTGATCTGGAAGGATGGATCTGGGGATCTGATCTGGAAGGATGGATCTGGGGATCTGATCTGGAAGGAGGGATCTGGGGATCTGATCTGGAAGGATGGATCTGAGGATCTGATCTGGAAGGATGGATCTGGGGATCTAATCTGGAAGGATGGATCTGAGGATTTGATCTGGAAGGAGGGATCTGGGGATCTGATCTGGAAGGATGGATCTGAGGATCCGATCTGGAAGGATGGATCTGAGGATCTGATCTGAGGATCCGATCTGGAAGGATGGATCTGAGGATCTGATCTGGAAGGATGGATCTGGGGATCTGATCTGGAAGGATGGATCTGAGGATCCGATCTGGAAGGAATGATCTGAGGATCTGATCTGGAAGGAGGGATCTGGGGATCTGATCTGAGGATCCGATCTGGAAGGATGGATCTGAGGATCCGATCTGGAAGGATGGATCTGGGGATCTGATCTGAGGATCCGATCTGGAAGAATGGATCTGAGGATCCGATCTGGAAGGATGGATCTGGGGATCTGATCTGAGGATCCGATCTGGAAGGATGGATCTGAGGATCTGATCTGGAAGGATGGATCTGGGGATCTGATCTGGAAGGATGGATCTGAGGATCCGATCTGGAAGGATGGATCTGAGGATCTGATCTGGAAGGAGGGATCTGGGGATCTGATCTGGAAGGAGGGATCTGGGTTTCTGATCTGGAAGGAGGGATCTGGGTTTCTGATCTGGAAGGATGGATCTGGGGATCTGATCTGGAAGGATGGATCTGGGGATCTGATCTGGAAGGAGGGATCTGGGGATCCGATCTGGAAGGAGGGATCTGGGGATCCGATCTGGAAGGATGGATCTGGGGAACTGATCTGGAAGGATGGATCTGGGGAACTGATCTGGAAGGAGGGATCTGGGGATCTGATCTGGAAGGAGGGATCTGGGGATCTGATCTGGAAGGAGGGATCTGGGGAACTGATCTGGAAGGAGGGATCTGGGGATCTGATCTGGAAGGAGGGATCTGGTGATCAGATCTGGAAGGAGGGATCTGGGGATCTGATCTGGAAGGATGGATCTGGGGATCTGATCTGGAAGGAGGGATCTGGGGATCTGATCTGGAAGGAGGGATCTGGGGATCTGATCTGGAAGGATGGATCTGAGGATCTGATCTGGAAGGATGGATCTGGGGATCTGATCTGGAAGGATGGATCTGGGGATCTGATCTGGAAGGATGGATCTGAGGATCTGATCTGGAAGGATGGATCTGGGGATCTGATCTGGAAGGATGGATCTGGGGATCTGATCTGGAAGGAGGGATCTGGGGATCTGATCTGGAAGGAGGGATCTGGGGAACTGATCTGGAAGGATGGATCTGAGGATCTGATCTGGAAGGATGGATCTGGGGATCTAATCTGGAAGGATGGATCTGGGGATCTGATCTGGAAGGATGGATCTGGGGATCTGATCTGGAAGGATGGATCTGAGGATCTGATCTGGAAGGATGGATCTGGGGATCTGATCTGGAAGGATGGATCTGGGGATCTGATCTGGAAGGATGGATCTGGGGATCTGATCTGGAAGGAGGGATCTGGGGATCTGATCTGGAAGGAGGGATCTGGGGATCTGATCTGGAAGGAGGGATCTGGGGATCTGATCTGGAAGGATGGATCTGAGGATCTGATCTGGAAGGAGGGATCTGGGGATCTGATCTGGAAGGATGGATCTGGGGATCTGATCTGGAAGGAGGGATCTGGGGATCTGATCTGGAAGGATGGATCTGGGGATCTGATCTGGAAGGATGGATCTGGGGATCTGATCTGGAAGGAGGGATCTGGGGATCCGATCTGGAAGGAGGGATCTGAGGATCTGATCTGGAAGGAGGGATCTGGGGATCTGATCTGGAAGGATGGATCTGGGGATCTGATCTGGAAGGAGGGATCTGGGGATCTGATCTGGAAGGATGGATCTGAGGATCTGATCTGGAAGGATGGATCTGGGGATCTAATCTGGAAGGATGGATCTGAGGATCTGATCTGGAAGGAGGGATCTGGGGATCTGATCTGGAAGGATGGATCTGAGGATCCGATCTGGAAGGATGGATCTGAGGATCTGATCTGAGGATCCGATCTGGAAGGATGGATCTGAGGATCTGATCTGGAAGGATGGATCTGGGGATCTGATCTGGAAGGATGGATCTGGGGATCTGATCTGAGGATCCGATCTGGAAGGATGGATCTGAGGATCTGATCTGGAAGGATGGATCTGGGGATCTGATCTGGAAGGATGGATCTGAGGATCCGATCTGGAAGGATGGATCTGAGGATCTGATCTGGAAGGAGGGATCTGGGGATCTGATCTGAGGATCCGATCTGGAAGGATGGATCTGAGGATCCGATCTGGAAGGATGGATCTGGGGATCTGATCTGAGGATCCGATCTGGAAGGATGGATCTGAGGATCCGATCTGGAAGGATGGATCTGGGGATCTGATCTGAGGATCCGATCTGGAAGGATGGATCTGAGGATCTGATCTGGAAGGATGGATCTGGGGATCTGATCTGGAAGGATGGATCTGAGGATCCGATCTGGAAGGATGGATCTGAGGATCTGATCTGGAAGGAGGGATCTGGGGATCTGATCTGGAAGGATGGATCTGAGGATCCGATCTGGAAGGAGGGATCTGGGGATCTGATCTGGAAGGATGGATCTGGGGATCTGATCTGGAAGGATGGATCTGGGGATCTGATCTGGAAGGAGGGAACTGGGGATCTGATCTGGAAGGATGGATCTGAGGATCTGATCTGGAAGGAGGGATCTGAGGATCTGATCTGGAAGGAGGGATCTGGGGATCCGATCTGGAAGGAGGGATCTGGGGATCCGATCTGGAAGGATGGATCTGAGGATCCGATCTGGAAGGATGGATCTGGGGATCCGATCTGGAAGGAGGGATCTGAGGATCTGATCTGGAAGGAGGGATCTGAGGATCCGATCTGGAAGGATGGATCTGAGGATCTGATCTGGAAGGAGGGATCTGAGGATCCGATCTGGAAGGATGGATCTGGGGATCCGATCTGGAAGGAGGGATCTGGGGATCTGATCTGGAAGGATGGATCTGGGGATCTGATCTGGAAGGAGGGATCTGGGGATCCGATCTGGAAGGAGGGATCTGAGGATCCGATCTGGAAGGATGGATCTGGGGATCTGATCTGGAAGGAGGGATCTGGGGATCTGATCTGGAAGGATGGATCTGAGGATCTGATCTGGAAGGATGGATCTGGGGATCTGATCTGGAAGGAGGGATCTGGGGATCTGATCTGGAAGGATGGATCTGGGGATCTGATCTGGAAGAAGGAATCTGGGGATCTGATCTGGAAGGATGGATCTGGGGATCTGATCTGGAAGGAGGGATCTGGGGATCTGATCTGGAAGGATGGATCTGAGGATCCGATCTGGAAGGATGGATCTGGGGATCTGATCTGGAAGGAGGGATCTGGGGATCTGATCTGGAAGGATGGATCTGGGGATCTGATCTGGAAGGAGGGATCTGGGGATCTGATCTGGAAGGAGGGATCTGGGGATCTGATCTGGAAGGATGGATCTGAGGATCCGATCTGGAAGGATGGATCTGGGGATCCGATCTGGAAGGAGGGATCTGGGGATCTGATCTGGAAGGATGGATCTGGGGATCTGATCTGGAAGGAGGGATCTGGGGATCTGGCTGTTCTTACCTTTGCTGAGCACTTGCAACAAACTGTCTTGACCAGGACTTGAAGAAGTTCACTCGCTCAATAAGGTCATCAATCCATGATCCAAGAGGTTTGCATGATTCATATGAATGGAGCTGTACCAGATGACAAACAAATTAAATTGTGAGGGAAGTAAAGTTAGAAAAGAACCACTCCACAACTGTTCAATAACCTCATTACTAAAAGTCTTCTGTGTTGCACACACTTCCTATTGGCATCACCTTTACATAAGAACATAAGAAATAGGAGCAGGAGTAAACCACAGGGCCGCTCGTGTCTGCTCCACCATTCAATACAATCATTGCGATCCTGGACCTCAACTCCACTTTCCCGCCCACTCCCCATATCCAATGATTCCCTTAGAGTCCAAACATGTGTAGATCTCAGCCTTGAATAGACTCACTGACTGAGCATCCACAGCTCAAAGATTCGCAACCCTCTAAGTGAAGAAATATCTCTTCATCTCAGTCCCGTTATCTTGAGACCCTGTGTTCTAGATTCCCCAGCCAGGACAAACATCATCTCAGATCTACCCTTTCAATCCCTCTCAGAATCTTACATGTTTCAATAGATTACCTCTCATTCTTCTAAACTCCAGAGAATATAGGCCCATTCTACTCATAGGACAGCCCTCTCATCCCAGCAATCAAACTTATGCAGCTTTGTTAAACCCCATCTGAGACAGGTATATCCTTCCTAAGGTACAGAGATTAAAACTGTACACAGTACTCCAGCTGTGGTCTCCCCAAAGCCTTGAACAATTGCAGCAAGACTTCCTGACTCTTGTACTCCAACCTGCTTGCAATAAAGGCCAACGTACCATTTGCTTCCAAATTGTGTGCTGTGGCTGTATGTTAACTTTCTGTGTTTTGTTACAAGGACACCCAAATACCTCGGAACATCGTAATTTAATAGTTTCTCACCATTTCAAAAATATTCTGTTTTTCTGTTCTTCCTACTGAAGTGAATAACCTCACAATTCCCCACATGATACTCCAGCAACCACTTTCTTTCCCACTCATTTAACCTGTCTATATCTCTTTGCACTCAGTGGGCTGGATTTTACTGGGCCTCGGGACTCTGACATTGGGACTAAATGGGGCTCCTGAGCCTGCACTTGCTGGCATTGAGAATGCCGGCACAATCAGCCCAAAGGCAGCTTCCTAATTGGCTGCCTCTGTGTTCGCCATCCCAGCAGGCTCCAATCAGAGGTCTGGCAGCTCTGGAGCCTCAGCAGACCAAACGGCGAGGTGGCCGCTGCTGAGTCAGGTTAGGGACTGTGACAGCACCTCACTGTGGAGGCATCCTCAAAGGTGTTCATGAAATTAAAAGCTGAGGAGGATTGAAAGCAGTAAGGCCCTTTGGAGTGGAGGGGAAATCCCTCTGGAGGATTAGTTTGGGATGTGGGTGTGGCCTTTCAAGCCTGCAGCCCCATCATTGGGCATGGAGCCTCTTGCTCCGATGACTCTCCCTGTCCAGACTGCGAGAGGGAGGCCGTCTCCATTGAGCTGGTGGCTTTGACACATGGCAGCGGCCACTCCTCCAGCGGCAAAATACCAGCAAGGCCGCAAAATCAGACTTGATTGGACCCTTAACGATGATAAATGACCACCTGCCTCCGTTGTGCGGGCAGCTGTTCCAGTTCCCCGGCCACTCCTGGAAAACATCCCTGGCGGTGAGAATGAGTCCGGGAGCCATCCCAACACAGCTCCAGTCTATTTTCCCAGCCCCACTGCCTCCAACCTGTCTCCACGGGCCGTGCAAAGTCAGCCATTTGTGGACTCCTCACAGCTTACTTTCCCACCTAGCTTTGTACAGTCAGCAAACGTGAATATATTGCAATCTGTCCCTTCATCTAAGTCATTAATCTAGATTGTAAGTAGCTGAGGCCCCAGCATTGATCCTTGCAGTACTCCCATTAGATACAGCCTCCTAACCTGAAAATGTCCCGTTTATTCATAGAACATAGAACATAGAACATACAGCACAGAACAGGCCCTTCGGCCCACAATGTTGTGCCGATCCTTTGTCCTCTGTCAAGGACAATTTAATCTATACCCCATCATTCTCCTTTATCCATATACCTATCCAAAAGCCTTTTGAAAGTCCCTAAAGTTTCTGACTCAACAACTTCCCCGGGCAAGGCATTCCATGCCTCGACCACTCTCTGGGTAAAGAACCTTCCCCTGACATCCCCCTTATATCTCCCACCCTTCACCTTAAATTTATGACCCCTTGTAACGCTTTGCTCCACCCGGGGAAAAAGTTTCTGACTGTCTACCCTATCTATTCCCCTGATCATCTTATAAACCTCTATCATGTCACCCCTCATCCTTCTCCTTTCTAATGAGAAGAGGCCTAGAATGTTCAGCCTTTCCTCGTAAGACTTATTCTCCATTCCAGGCAACATCCTGGTAAATCTCCTCTGCACCCTCTCCAAGGCTTCCACATCCTTCCTAAAATGAGGCGACCAGAACTGCACACAGTACTCCAAATGCTATGCTCTTTTCTGTCCTTTAGTCAATCTTCTATCCTTACGAATATACTACCTTCAACCCCAAGAGCCCTTGTCTTCTGCAACAACATTTCATGTTGCATCTTACCAAATGTCTATTGAAAATTCAAATGTACGAAATCCACTACTTGCTGTTACATTACAGAGTATTACCTGACTCATGGTGAGACTCCCACTGTGGAGACCTGCTGCTAATATATAACAAAATGCTATAAAATATTATGAAATATATTTGAGCATCCCTAATTTTAATCACTCCGCCATTGGTGACCGTGCCTTCAGCTGCCTGGGCCCAAAGCTCTGGAATCCCCTCCCTAAACCTCTCTCTCTCTCTCTCTCTCTCTCTCACTTTCCTCCTTTAAGACACTCCTTAAAACCTATCTCTTTGACCAAGCTTTTGGAGAACGCTCCTAATATCTCCTTATGTGAATGCTGCATAATGATAGTTCTATAATCTTTACCATTCATATAAAAGCAGCAGCAAGCATCAACTGAATGGTGTATTAACAACAATTTGGATTTATATAGCACCTTTAAAGTAACAAAATGTCCCAAGGTGCTTCATATAATTTAAAATATGACACTGAGCCACATCAGGCAATATTAGAACAGGTGACCAAAAGCTTGGTCAATTAGGTAGCTTTTAAGGAGTGTCTTTAAGGAAGAAAGTGAGGTGCAGAGGTAGAGAGGTATCGGGAGGCAATTCCAGAGCTCAGGGCCGAGGCAACTGAAGTCATAACTGCCAGTGGTGGAGCAATTCAAATCAGGGATGCTCAAGAGGCTGCAATTCGATGAGTGCAGATATCTCGGAGGGTTGTGGGGCTGCAGGAGATTACAGAGGTTGGGAGGGGTGAGGCCATGGAGGGATTTGAAATCAAGGATGAGAATTTTAAAACCAAGATGTTGCTTGACCAGGAGCCAGTGTAGGTCAGTGAGCACAGGGGGTGATAGGTTGATGGGATTCGATATGAGTTCGGACACGAGCAAAAGAGTTTTGGACAACTTCAAGTTTACAATGGGTAGAATGTGGAGAGCAGCCAGGAGAGCATTAGAATAGTCAAGTCTAGAGTAACAAAGGCATGGATGAGGTTTTCAGCAGCAGATGAGCTGAGGCAGGGCTGAAGTTGGGTATCCCAGATGATCAATGTCCCCCCCCCCCCCACCCCAATGAACCCCCCTCTACCAGGAAGAAACCTTGGTGGGGTTCAGGTTTGAGCTCCAGGCTGTGCTGTTAGCTGTTCTCAGCTGCAGTAGCATTTGGGGGGATGGAGGGGTGAGTGGGGTGGGTAGCTACTGTTTGCGTCAGTGTCTCTGGGGTGAGGATGGATAGAGGTATGTCTGTGTGAACACTGGGTTAGGACATGAGCAGGTTCAGTTGTGATGCTCTCGGGAAAGCAGGACCAGGCTGGGGCTCTTTTTCTCTAGAAAAGAGAAAGCTTAAGAGTGATCTGCTAGCGATCGCTAAGATTACAGAAAGGTTTTGATAGGGTAGCTGTAGAGAAGGTGTTTTCATTTAACATAGAAACAGAGAAAATATACAGCACTGAAGGAGGCCATTGGCCCATTGTGTCTGTGCTGGCTGAAAAAAAGCTATCCAGTCTTTAACTCACTTTCTCGTTCTTGATCCATAGCCCTGTAGGTTACAGATTTCAAGTGCATATCCAATTATTTTTAAATGCAAAGAGGGTTTCTGCTTCTACCACTCTTTCAGGCAGTGAGTTCTAGACCCGAACCATCCTCTGGATGAAAAAACTTTTTCTCAACTCCCCTCTAATCCTCTGCCAATTATTTTCAATCTATGTCCCTTGATTATTGACCTCTCTGCTAATGGGAATTGGTCTAGGAACATAGGAGCAGGAATAGGCCATTCGGTCCTCCACCATTCAATAAGATCATGGCTGATCTGGTTGTCGTCTCATATCCATTTTCCTGTCTGCCCCCCAAAACCCTTGATTCCCTTGGCTATCAAAAACCCAACTAACTCAGCCTGGAAAAAATTGAATGAACCAGCCTCCACTGCTTTCTGGGGTAGAGAATTCCAAAGATTCACAACCCTTTGAGTGAAGTAATTTCTCCTCATCTCAGTCCTGAATGTTTGGCCCCTTATCCTGAGACTGTGCCCCCGTGTTTTACATTCCCCAACCAGCGGAAATAATCTCTCTCTGTCTACCCTATCCAGCAACTTTAAAATCTTATATGCTTCAATGAGATCACCTCTCATTCTTCTAAACTCCAGAGAATATACTTAGTCTCTCATCATCGGACAACCCCCTCATCCCAGGGACTAATTTAGTAAATCTTCGCTGCACTGCCTCCAGTGCAAGTATATCCTTTCTTAAATGCGGAGACCAAAACTACACACAGTATTCCAGATGTGGTCTCACCAAAACAACTGTAGCAAGACTTCTTTATTCCTGTACTCCAATCCCCTGGCAATAAAAGCCAGCATGCCATTTGCCTTCCGAATTGCTTGCTGTACCTGCATGTTAACATTCTGCATTCCTTGTACAAGCACACCCAAGTCTCTTTGAACATCAACACTTACAAGTTTCACCCCTTTTAAAAAATATTCTACTTTTCTATTCTTATGACCAAAGTAACTTCACACTTCCCTACATTATATTCTATCCACCATCTTGTTGCCCACTCACTTAACCTGTCTATATCTCTTTGCAGCCTCTCTGTGTCCTCCCTGCAGCTTACCTTTCCACCGAGTTTTGTATCATCAGCAAACTTAGACATATCACCCTCTGTCTCTTCATCGAAATCATTAATATAGATTGTAAATAGCTGAGACCCCAGCACTGATCCTTGTGGCACTCCACTATTTACTGTCTGCCAACTTGAAAATGTCCCTTTTACAGCCACTCATTGCTTCCTGGCTGTTAACCAATCATCTATCCATGCTAATATATTACCACCAACTCCATGATCCCTTATCTTGCCTATTAACCTTTAGTGTGGCACCTTATCCAATGCCTTTTCTCAATCTAGGTATACACATCTACTGGTTCCCCTTCATCTAACCTACTAGTTACATCCTCAAAAAACTCTAATAAATCTTTCAGACAGGATTTCCCTTTGGTAAAACCATGCTGACTTGATTTGATTTAGAGATACAGCACTGAAACAGGAAGTCTGTGCCGACCATTAACCACCCATTTATACTAATCCTACACTAATCCATATTCCTACCACATCCCCACCTGTCCCTATATTTCCCTACCACCTACCTATACTAGGAGCAATTTATAATGGCCAATTTACCTATCAACCTGCAAGTCTTTTGGCTGTGGGAGGAAACCGGAGCACCCGGAGAAAACCCACACAGACACAGGGAGAACTTGCAAACTCCACACAGGCAGTACCCAGAATTGAACCCGGGTCGCTAGAGCTATGAGGCTGCGGTGCTAACCACTGCGCCACTGTGCCGCCCTTGTTCTAATCATACTGTGGTGCCCTTGTTCTAATCATACTGTGCTTTTCTAAATGCAATGTTAAGACTTCCTTAATAATAAATTCCAGCAGTTTCCCAATGACTGATGTTAGGCTAGCTGGCCTGTAGTTCCCTGTTTTCTCTCTCCCTCCTTTCTTGAAAAGTGATGTAACATTTGCCAACTTCCAATTAGTTAATTTATAATTAATTATAATAATAAATTAATAATAATTAATAAAAATTAAACACTATTTCCCTTTCACAAAACCATGTTGACTCTGCCTGATCCCATTATGATTTTTTAAGAATCCTTCTATAACTTCCTTAATAATAGATTCCAGCATTTTCCCAATGACAGATGTTAGGCTAACTAGCCTATAGTTTCCTGCTTTCTGTCTCCCTCCTTTCTTGAATAGAGGTGTTACATCTGCTATTTTCCAATCCACTGGGACCCTCGCAGGATTTAAGAAATTTTGGAAGATTTATAACCAAATGCATCCACTATCTCTACAGCTACTTCTTTTAAGGCCCCAGGATGCGGACTCTAATAGTTTTCCCAGTACCTTTTTCCTGGTGATGGTGATTGTTTTAAGTTCCTCCCTCCCTTTCACCTCTTGATTTTTAAGTATCTTTGGGAAGTTTTCTAAGTCTTCTACAGTGAAAACAGACACAAAATACCTGTTCAGCATCTTTGCCATTTCCTTGTTTGCCATTGTCAATTTCCCAGCCTCATTCTCTAAGGGAGTAACACTAGCTTTCATTACTCTTTTCCTATTTAAATACTGTAGAAACTCTTACTATCCATTTTTATATTACTGGCTAGTTTTCTCTCATACTCTACTTTTTCCCTCTTTATTATTTTTAGAGTCATTCTTCGCTGGTTCTCAAAATCCATAAAATCTTCTGACCGACCACTAATCTTTGCAGATTTGTACAGTGTTTCTTTCAATTTCATACTATCCTTAACTTTCTTATTTAGCCACAGATGATGCATCCTTCTCAAAGAATCTTTCTTTCACACTGGGATAAATTTTTTTTATTCATTCATGGGATGTGGGCGTCACTGGCCAGACCAGCATTTATTGCCCATCCCTAATTGCCCTTGAGAAGGTGGTGGTGAGCTGTCTGAACCACTGCAGTCCATGTGGGGTAGGTAGACCCACAGTGCTGTTAGGAAGGGAGTTCCAGGATTTTGACCCAGTGACAGTGAAGGAACGGCGATATAGTTCCAAGTCAGGATGGTGTGTGACTTGGAGGGGAACTTGCAGGTGGTGGTGTTCACATGTATTTGCTGCTCTTGTCCTTCTAGTTGGTAGAGGTCGTGGGTTTGGAAGGTGCTGTCGAAGGAGCCTTGGTGCATTGCTGCAGTGCATCTTGTAGATGATACACACAGCTGCCACTGTGCGTCGGTGGTGGAGGGAGTGAATGTTTGTAGATGGGGTGCCAATCAAGTGGGCTGCTTTGTCCTGGATGGTGTCGAGCTGCTTGAGTGTTGTTGGAGCTGCACCCATCCAGGCAAGTGGAGAGTATTCCATCACACTCCTGACTTGTGCCTTGTAGATGGTGGACAGGCTTTGGGGAGTCAGTAGGTGAGTTACTCGCCTCAGAATTCCTAGCCTCTGACCTGCTCTTGTAGCCACGGTATTTATATGGCTACTCCAGTTCAGTTTCTGGTCAATGGTAACCTGTTGGATGTTGTTAGTGGGGGATTCAGCGATGGTAATGTCATTGAATGTCAAGGGGAGATTGTTAGATTCTGTCTTGTTGGAGATGGTCATTGCCTGGCACTTGTGTGGCGCGAATGTTACTTGCCACTTATCAGCCCAAGCCTGGATATTGTCCAGGTCTTGCTGCATTTCTACACGGACTGCTTCAGTATCTGAGGAGTCATGAATGGTGCTGAACATTGTGCAATCTTCAGCGAACATCCCCACTTCTGACCTTATGATTGAAGGAAGGTCATTGATGAAGCAGCTGAAGATGGTTGGGCCTAGGACACTACCCTGAGGAACTCCTGCAGTGATATCCTGGAGCTCAGATGATTGACCTCCAACAACCACAACCATCTTCCTTTGCGCTTGGTATGACTCCAGCCAGCGGAGGGTTTTCCCCCTGATTCCCATTGACCTCAGTTTTGCTAGGGCTCCTTGATGCCATACTCGGTCAAATCTTTGAGTTATTAATTATTTCCTTAAAAGTCTGGCACTTCATCTCTACTGTCCTATCTTTTAATCTAATTTCCCAGTTCAGTTTAGCTAGCTCTGCCTTCATACCCTTGTAATTACCTTTATTTAGGTTTGAAACACTAGTCTTAGACCCACACTCACCTTCAAACTGAATGTGAAATTCTATCGTGTTATGATCGCTGTCACCTAGAGGCACCTTTACCATGAGATTATTGATTAATCCTGTCTCATTGCACATTACCAGATCTGAAATAGCCTGCTCCCTGGTTAGCTCCAGAACATATTTCTCTAAGAAATTGTCCCGAATACACTCTATGAACTCATTTTCCAGGCTATCTGTACCAATCTGATTCACCTAATATACATGTAGGTTAAAGTCATCCATGATTATTGTGGTACCTTTCTTATACATACCATTTCTTTCTTTCTGTATACTCTGTCCCACAGTGTAACAATTGTTAGGGGGCCATAAACTACTCCCACAAGTGACCTCTTACCTTTCTCATTCCTTATCTCTACCCAAACCTATTCTACATCTTGCTCTTTTGAGCTAATATCATCTCTCACTACTGTACTAATGACATCCTTAATTACTGAAGCTATCCCACCACCTTTTCCTAGCTTTCTGTCCTTTCAAAATGTCAAATACCCTTCAATGTTTAGGTCCCAGCCTTGGTCACCTTGCAACCATGTCTCTGTCATGATTATCAGGTCATATATATATATTTCTATTGGTGCTAATAATTCATCCATTTTGTTACGAATGCTGCATGCATTCAGATACAGAGCCTTTAACTCTGTCTTTTTACCATTTCTGCAATCTCTGGCCTTATCTGCTGGAGTTCTTTTACGTTTTTACACTTTGTCTTTTCCTGCCACACTCTGATTATCATTATCCAAATCACTCTCCTGCTCTATTACCTCGTTTCCCTTTGATTTACCACATCTCCTCTGACATGATCCCTTCCCTCCACTGTTTAGCTTAAAGCCCTCTCTACCACTCTGGTTATACGACTTGCTAGAATACTGGTCCCAGCAGGGGTCAGGTAAAGACTGTTCCAACTGTACAGCTCCCACTTTCCCCAGGACTGGTGCCAGTGCCCCATGAATCAAAACCCATTTCTCCCACACCAGTCTTTGAGCCATGCATTCATCTCTCTAATCTTATTTCCCCTATGCCAATCCACTTGATTTAGGCCTCTCATAATTTTATACACCTCAATTAAACCTCCCCTCAACCGCCTCCTATCCAAAGCAAACAACCCCAGCCTATCCAATCTTTCCTCATAGCTAAAGTTCTCCTTTCATGGCAACACCTTGTAAATCTTCTTTGTACAATCTCTAGTGTGATCACATCCTTCCTGCAATGCAGAGGCCAGAACTGTATGCAGTACTCTATAGCTGTGGTCTAACTCCTGTTCTATACATTTTTAGCATAACCTCCCTGCTCTTATACTCGGCCTCGACCAATAAAGGAAAGTATCCCTCTGACCTTCTTTACAATGTGGGGAGAATGGGTTTCAATTCATGGGGTACTGGCACCAATACTGGGGAAAGAGGGAGCTATTCCATTGGGATGAGCTCCACTAAAACTAGGCTGGGATCAGTGTCCTGGCAAATTGTATAACCAGGGCTGTGGATAGGGCGTTAAAATAAAATAGATGGAGGAGGAGGAGTCAAGTGAAGGGAGATCTAGAGAAAAGTCGAAGCAATACAGCAACGGAGCAATTTGGATAAAGACAAGCAGAGTGGGACAGGAAGAGACAAAGAGTTTAACGATAATAGTGTTAAACTAATAAGGTCCATACAAAGAAGATTAGTAAATAAAACTAAATGCTCTTTATCTGAATGAGCGAAGCATTTGTAATAAGATATATGAAATAGTGGTACAAATAGGGTTAAATGGTGCAGACCAGATCACCATTACAGAGATAAGAATACAAGGTGACCAAGTTTTGTAAATAAATATTCCAGAGTACACAGCATTTCAAAAAGACCTGCAGAATGGAAAAGGAGGAGGAGCCCTGATAGTAAAGAAAGATATAAGGACTGCAGTCCTTGGCTCAGAAGGTCAGGAAGTAGAATCAGTATGGGTAAGGATCAGGAATAACAAGGGTCAGAAAGTGCTGATGGGAGTAGTTTACAGGCCCCCTAACAGTAGAATCATAGAATCATAGAATGGTTACAGCACAGAAGGAGGCCATTCGGCCGGCCATGTCCTTGCTAGCTCTCAGCGAGAGCAATCAGCTCGTCACACTCCCCTGCCTTTTCCCCTTAGCTCTGCAATCCAGATCCTAAACACTGACTGAATCTGCCTCCACCACACTCTCAGACAGTGCAATCCAGATCGTAAACACTCACTGAATCTGCCTCCACCTCACTCTCAGGCAGTGCAATCCAGATCCTAAACACTCACTGAATCTGCTTCCGCCACACTCTCAGGCAGTGCATTCCAGATCCTAAACACTCACTGAACCTGCCTCCACCACACTCTCAGGCAGTGCGTTCCAGATCAAAAGCACTCACTGAATCTGCCTCCACCACACTCTCAGACAGTGCAATCCAGATCCTAACCACTCACTGAATCTGCCTCCACCACACTCTCAGGCAGTGCATTCCAGATCCTAAACACTCACTGAACCTGCCTCCACCACACTCTCAGGCAGTGGAATCCAGATCCTAAACACTCACTGAATCTGCCTCCACCACACTCTCAGGCAGTGCGTTCCAGATCAAAAGCACTCACTGAATCTGCCTCCACCACACTCTCAGACAGTGCAATCCAGATCCTAACCACTCACTGAATCTGCCTCCACCACACTCTCAGACAGTGCAATCCAGATCCTAAACACTCACTGAACCTGCCTCCACCACACTCTCAGGCAGTGCAATCCAGATCCTAAACACTCACTGAATCTGCCTCCACCACACTCTCAGACAGTGCAATCCAGATCCTAAACACTCACTGAATCTGCCTCCACCACACTCTCAGACAGTGCAATCCAGATCCTAACCACTCACTGAATCTGCCTCCACCACACTCTCAGGCAGTGCATTCCAGATCCTAAACACTCACTGAATCTGCCTCCACCACACTCTCAGACAGTGCAATCCAGATCCTAAACACTCACTGAACCTGCCTCCACCACACTCTCAGGCAGTGCATTCCAGATCCTAAACACTCACTGAACCTGCCTCCACCACACTCTCAGGCAGTGCATTCCAGATCCTAAACACTCACTGAACCTGCCTCCACCACACTCTCAGGCAGTGCGTTCCAGATCCTAAACACTCACTGAATCTGCCTCCACCACACTCTCAGGCAGTGCATTCCAGATCCTAAACACTCACTGAACCTACCTCCACCGCACTCTCAGACAGTGCATTCCAGATCCTAAACACTCACTGAACCTGCCTCCACCACACTCTCAGACAGTGCAATCCAGATCCTAACCACTCACTGAACCTGCCTCCACCACACTCTCAGGCAGTGCATTCCAGATCCTAAACACTCACTGAACCTGCCTCCACCGCACTCTCATACAATGCAATACAGATCCTAAACACTCACTGAACCTGCCTCCACCACACTCTCAGACAGTGCAATCCAGATCCTAAACACTCACTGAATCTGCCTCCACCACACTCTCAGGCAGTGCATTCCAGATCCTAAACACTCACTGAATCTGCCTCCACCACACTCTCAGACAGTGCATTCCAGATCCTAAACACTCACTGAACCTGCCTCCACCACACTCTCAGGCAGTGCATTCCAGATCCTAAACACTCACTGAACCTGCCTCCACCACACTCTCAGGCAGTGCATTCCAGATCCTAAACACTCACTGAACCTGCCTCCACCACACTCTCAGGCAGTGCATTCCAGATCCTAAACACTCACTGAACCTGCCTCCACCACACTCTCAGGCAGTGCATTCCAGATCCTAAACACTCACTGAATCTGCCTCCACCACACTCTCAGACAGTGCATTCCAGATCCGAAACACTCACTGAATCTGCCTCCACCACACTCTCAGGCAGTGCATTCCAGATCCTAAACACTCACTGAACCTACCTCCACCGCACTCTCAGACAGTGCATTCCAGATCCTAAACACTCACTGAACCTGCCTCCACCACACTCTCAGGCAGTGCATTCCAGATCCTAAACACTCACTGAACCTGCCTCCACCACACTCTCAGGCAGTGCATTCCAGATCCTAAACACTCACTGAACCTGCCTCCACCACACTCTCAGACAATGCAATCCAGATCCGAAACACTCACTGAACCTGCCTCCACCACACTCTCAGGCAGTGCATTCCAGATCCTAAACACTCACTGAACCTGCCTCCACCACACTCTCAGACAGTGCAATCCAGATCCTAAACACTCACTGAACCTGCCTCCACCACACTCTCAGGCAGTGCATTCCAGATCCTAAACACTCACTGAACCTGCCTCCACCACACTCTCAGACAGTGCAATCCAGATCCGAAACACTGACTGAATCTGCCTCCACCACACTCTCAGGCAGTGCATTCCAGATCCTAAACACTCACTGAACCTGCCTCCACCGCACTCTCATACAATGCAATACAGATCCTAAACACTCACTGAACCTGCCTCCACCACACTCTCAGACAGTGCAATCCAGATCCTAAACACTCACTGAATCTGCCTCCACCACACTCTCAGGCAGTGCATTCCAGATCCTAAACACTCACTGAATCTGCCTCCACCACACTCTCAGACAGTGCATTCCAGATCCTAAACACTCACTGAACCTGCCTCCACCACACTCTCAGGCAGTGCATTCCAGATCCTAAACACTCACTGAACCTGCCTCCACCACACTCTCAGGCAGTGCATTCCAGATCCTAAACACTCACTGAACCTGCCTCCACCACACTCTCAGGCAGTGCATTCCAGATCCTAAACACTCACTGAACCTGCCTCCACCACACTCTCAGGCAGTGCATTCCAGATCCTAAACACTCACTGAATCTGCCTCCACCACACTCTCAGACAGTGCATTCCAGATCCGAAACACTCACTGAATCTGCCTCCACCACACTCTCAGGCAGTGCATTCCAGATCCTAAACACTCACTGAACCTACCTCCACCGCACTCTCAGACAGTGCATTCCAGATCCTAAACACTCACTGAACCTGCCTCCACCACACTCTCAGGCAGTGCATTCCAGATCCTAAACACTCACTGAACCTGCCTCCACCACACTCTCAGGCAGTGCATTCCAGATCCTAAACACTCACTGAACCTGCCTCCACCACACTCTCAGACAATGCAATCCAGATCCGAAACACTCACTGAACCTGCCTCCACCACACTCTCAGGCAGTGCATTCCAGATCCTAAACACTCACTGAACCTGCCTCCACCACACTCTCAGACAGTGCAATCCAGATCCTAAACACTCACTGAACCTGCCTCCACCACACTCTCAGGCAGTGCATTCCAGATCCTAAACACTCACTGAACCTGCCTCCACCACACTCTCAGACAGTGCAATCCAGATCCGAAACACTGACTGAATCTGCCTCCACCACACTCTCAGGCAGTGCATTCCAGATCCTAAACACTCACTGAACCTGCCTCCACCACACTCTCAGACAATGCAATCCAGATCCTAAACACTCACTGAACCTGCCTCCACCACACTCTCAGACAGTGCAATCCAGATCCGAAACACTGACTGAACCTGCCTCCACCACACTCTCAGGCAGTGCATTCCAGATCCTAAACACTCACTGAACCTGCCTCCACCACACTCTCAGACAGTGCAATCCAGATCCTAACCACTCACTGAACCTGCCTCCACCACACTCTCAGGCAGTGCATTCCAGATCCTAAACACTCACTGAACCTGCCTCCACCGCACTCTCATACAATGCAATACAGATCCTAAACACTCACTGAACCTGCCTCCACCACACTCTCAGACAGTGCAATCCAGATCCGAAACACTGACTGAACCTGCCTCCACCACACTCTCAGGCAGTGCATTCCAGATCCTAAACACTCACTGAACCTGCCTCCACCACACTCTCAGACAGTGCAATCCAGATCCTAACCACTCACTGAACCTGCCTCCACCACACTCTCAGGCAGTGCATTCCAGATCCTAAACACTCACTGAACCTGCCTCCACCGCACTCTCATACAATGCAATACAGATCCTAAACACTCACTGAACCTGCCTCCACCACACTCTCAGGCAGTGCATTCCAGATCCTAAACACTCACTGAACCTGCCTCCACCACACTCTCAGACAGTGCAATCCAGATCCTAAACATTCACTGAACCTGCCTCCACCACACTCTCAGGCAGTGCAATCCAGATCCTAAACACTCACTGAATCTGCCTCCACCACACTCTCAGGCAGTGCATTCCAGATCCTAAACACTCACTGAACCTGCCTCCACCACACTCTCAGACAGTGCAATCCAGATCCTAACCACTCACTGAACCTGCCTCCACCACACTCTCAGGCAGTGCAATCCAGATCCTAAACACTCACTGAACCTGCCTCCACCACACTCTCAGGCAGTGCAATCCAGATCCTAACCATTCACTGAATCTGCCTCCACCACACTCTCAGACAGTGCATTCCAGATCCTAAACACTCACTGAATCTGCCTCCACCACACTCTCAGGCAGTGCATTCCAGATCCTAAACACTCACTGAATCTGCCTCCACCACACTCTCAGGCAGTGCATTCCAGATCCTAAACACTCACTGAACCTGCCTCCACCACACTCTCAGGCAGTGCATTCCAGATCCTAATCACACACTGAATCTGCCTCCACCACACTCTCAGGCAGTGCATTCCAGATCCTAAACACTCACTGAACCTGCCTCCACCACACTCTCAGGCAGTGCATTCCAGATCCTAATCACACACTGAATCTGCCTCCACCACACTCTCAGGCAGTGCATTCCAGATCCTAAACACTCACTGAACCTGCCTCCACCACACTCTCAGGCAGTGCATTCCAGATCCTAATCACACACTGAACCTGCCTCCACCACACTCTCAGACAGTGCAATCCAGATCCTAAACACTCACTGAACCTGCCTCCACCACACTCTCAGACAGTGCAATCCAGATCCTAAATACTCACTGAACCTGCCTCCACCACACTCTCAGGCAGTGCATTCCAGATCCTAAACACTCACTGAATCTGCCTCCACCACACTCTCAGACAATGCAATCCAGATCCTAAACACTCACTGAATCTGCCTCCACCACACTCTCAGGCAGTGCATTCCAGATCCTAAACACTCACTGAATCTGCCTCCACCACACTCTCAGACAATGCAATCCAGATCCTAAACACTCACTGAATCTGCCTCCACCACACTCTCAGGCAGTGCATTCCAGATCCTAAACACTCACTGAACCTGCCTCCACCACACTCTCAGGCAGTGCATTCCAGATCCTAACCACTCACTGAATCTGCCTCCACCACACTCTCAGGCAGTGCATTCCAGATCCTAAACACTCACTGAACCTGCCTCCACCACACTCTCAGGCAGTGCATTCCAGATCCTAACCACTCACTGAACCTGCCTCCACCACACTCTCAGACAATGCAATCCAGATCCTAAACACTCACTGAACCTGCCTCCACCACACTCTCAGGCAGTGCATTCCAGATCCTAAACACTCACTGAACCTGCCTCCACCACACTCTCAGGCAGAGCATTCCAGATCCTAACCACTCACTGAACCTGCCTCCACCACACTCTCAGACAATGCAATCCAGATCCTAAACACTCACTGAACCTGCCTCCACCACACTCTCAGACAGTGCAATCCAGATCCTAAACACTCACTGAACCTGCCTCCACCACACTCTCAGGCAGTGCATTCCAGATCCTAAACACTCACTGAACCTGCCTCCACCACACTCTCAGACAGTGCAATCCAGATCCTAAACACTCACTGAATCTGCCTCCACCACACTCTCAGGCAGTGCATTCCAGATCCTAAACACTCACTGAACCTCCCTCCACCACACTCTCAGGCAGTGCATTCCAGATCCTAAACACTCACTGAACCTGCCTCCACCACACTCTCAGGCAGTGCATTCCAGATCCTAAACACTCACTGAACCTGCCTCCACCACACTCTCAGGCAGAGCATTCCAGATCCTAAACACTCACTGAACCTGCCTCCACCACACTCTCAGGCAGTGCAATCCAGATCCTAAACACTCACTGAATCTGCCTCCACCACACTCTCAGGCAATGTGTTCCAGATCCTAAACACTCACTGAATCTGCCTCCACCACACTCTCAGGCAGTGCATTCCAGATCCTAAACACTCACTGAATCTGCCTCCACCACACTCTCAGGCAGTGCAATCCAGATCCTAAACACTCACTGAATCTGCCTCCACCACACTCTCAGACAGTGCAATCCAGATCCTAACCACTCACTGAATCTGCCTCCACCACACTCTCAGACAGTGCATTCCAGATCCTAAACACTCACTGAACCTGCCTCCACCACACTCTCAGACAGTGCATTCCAGATCCTAAACACTCACTGAACCTGCCTCCACCACACTCTCAGGCAGTGCATTCCAGATCCTAAACACTCACTGAATCTGCCTCCACCACACTCTCAGACAGTGCAATCCAGATCCTAAACACTCACTGAACCTGCCTCCACCACACTCTCAGGCAGTGCAATCCAGATCCTAAACACTCACTGAACCTGCCTCCACCACACTCTCAGACAGTGCATTCCAGATCCTAAACACTCACTGAACCTGCCTCCACCACACTCTCAGGCAGTGCATTTCAGATCCTAACCACTCACTGAACCTGCCTCCACCACACTCTCAGACAGTGCATTCCAGATCCTAAACACTCACTGAACCTGCCTCCACCACACTCTCAGACAGTGCATTCCAGATCCTAAACACTCACTGAACCTGCCTCCACCACACTCTCAGGCAGTGCATTCCAGATCCTAAACACTCACTGAACCTGCCTCCACCACACTCTCAGGCAGAGCATTCCAGATCCTAAACACTCACTGAACCTGCCTCCACCACACTCTCAGGCAGTGCAATCCAGATCCTAAACACTCACTGAATCTGCCTCCACCACACTCTCAGGCAATGTGTTCCAGATCCTAAACACTCACTGAATCTGCCTCCACCACACTCTCAGGCAGTGCATTCCAGATCCTAAACACTCACTGAATCTGCCTCCACCACACTCTCAGGCAGTGCAATCCAGATCCTAAACACTCACTGAATCTGCCTCCACCACACTCTCAGACAGTGCAATCCAGATCCTAACCACTCACTGAATCTGCCTCCACCACACTCTCAGGCAGTGCATTCCAGATCCTAACCATTCACTGAATCTGCCTCCACCACACTCTCAGGCAGTGCAATCCAGATCCTAACCATTCACTGAATCTGCCTCCACCACACTCTCAGGCAGTGCATTCCAGATCCTAACCACTCACTGAATCTGCCTCCACCACACTCTCAGGCAGTGCAATCCAGATCCTAACCATTCACTGAATCTGCCTCCACCACACTCTCAGGCAGTGCATTCCAGATCCTAACCACTCACTGAATCTGCCTCCACCACACTCTCAGGCAGTGCATTCCAGATCCTAAACACTCACTGAATCTGCCTCCACCACACTCTCAGGCAGTGCATTCCAGATCCTAAACACTCACTGAATCTGCCTCCACCACACTCTCAGACTGTGCAATCCAGATCCTAACCACTCACTGAATCTGCCTCCACCACACTCTCAGGCAGTGCAATCCAGATCCTAAACACTCACTGCGTCAAAATGTTTTCCTCATGTCGGCTTCTGTTTCTTTTGCCAATCATTTTGAATCGGTGTTCTCTGGTTCTCGACCCTTCTATCAATGGGAACAGTTTCGCCCTGTCTAATCTGTCCAGACCCCTCATGATTTTGAACACCTCTATGAAATCTCCTCTCAACCTTCTTTTCTCTAAGGAGAACAACAGCAGCTACTCCAATCTGTCCACATAACTGAAGTCCCTCTTCCCTGGAACCATTCTTTTAAATCTTTTCTGTACCCTCTGCAATACCTTCACATCCTTCCTAAAGGGTGGTGCCCAGAGTTGAGCTTGAGCCAATGTTTTATAAAGGCTCACTAGAACTTCCTTGCTTTTTTACTTTATGCCTCCATTTATAAAGCCAAGGATCCCACGTGCCTTATTAACTGCTTTCTCAACCTGACCTGCCACCTTCAATCATTTGTGCACATATACCCCCAGGTCCCTCTGCTCCTGCACCCTCTTTCGAATTATATGCTCGATTTTACACTGCCTCTTCTCGTTCTTCCTACCAACATGCATTGTGAAGTGCCGAACTGTAAACAGTTCTCCAAGTGTGGTCTAACCAAGGTTTGATACAAGCTTCACTTCTTTTTACTCCTATCCTTCTAGAAATGAACCCCAGTGCTTGGATTGTACTATTTTTAATGGCCTTATTAACTTTTAGTGATCTGTGAATCTGTATTCCAAGATCCCTCCCTTCTCCTCCAATCTACTTTCTATATCATGCGATGTAAGATGTCCCAGAAATGTTCAGTAGCTTACCTGCCAAAGCTTGGGCATTTTCATACTGAGAAAGGAGTTGTAGATTTCCTCTAGAGCATCAGTCAGGATGATCTGTCCCTTCACAGCAAGGCACAGGGAGCGAAGTGAGGAACAAATCACCGACAGCAGTCGGTTAAAACGACTGATCTCCTGCCGCAAAATGGTCAGCAATGCCGAGTTTGCGAAGCAATCGTATCCTGGTGAAAATGAGGGAACAGATATTGAGGAAAGTAATAACAGAGTCTAACCTGACAAAGGGAGCTGCTGGTGAACAGAAATAGGAGGCGAAAATCATCTGCAGGCTGAGGCAGTGGTGCACACAGCAGGCGGCAATGAATCTGCAGCTTCTATTACACCAGGCTGAGTTTTCTCTTCCTCACATGATTCCCAGGGGAACCCCTTCAGGAGATAATATATAGTAACAGCACAGGTGGGAATCAGCCAGCAGTTCAGCAGAAACGAGAAAGAAATTGGTCGGGAGCAAGATTGAGATGCGTCAGGGAGCTCAGCTCCAAATATATTAAGTAAGAAAATACAAGAAGGTGTTGGGTGCCCAGCCCACCAGACTGAGCTGGTAGTAATTAAAATTAAACATCACTTTTCAGCTGTGGCTCAGTGAGTAGGAGTCTCACCTCCGAATCAGGAAGGTGTGGGTTCAAAACCCACTCCAAAGACTTGAACCCAAATCTGAGCTGACATTTCAAGTGCAGTGTTTTTTATTTATTCCTGTGATGTGGCAGTCGGTGCCTGGGCCAGCATTTATTGCTCCATCCCTAATTGCTCAAGAACGTGGTGGTGAGCTGCCTTCTTGAACCATTGCAGTCCTTGGGGTATAGGTGCCACAGTGTTATTAGGAAGGGAGTTCCAGAGGGACGGAGGGCCAGTCGCCTTCCCATTGCCCAGAGATCTTCCCAGGGGTGGGATAAGCAAACGACAGCCTTCCACCCAAAGGCCAATTGAGGCCTTTAAATGGTGTGTTAAGGGCCAATTAAAGGCCTCTTCCCACTGCCACTGGGACCTTACCAGAAGCGAGGGAGGCCTAAGCCACGTGGGGAGGATGCCTTGTAAAATGAGATGCCCTCCCTGCGGGCTTCTGTTCTGCAGCGGTTTGCTACAATGGAGTGTCTTGCTGCACCATTTGAGACGGCAGGTAAGAGGCAATCACCTTGCTGAGGATCTGAAGTCACATGTCGGCCAGACCAGGTAAAGACAGCAGATTTCCTTCCCTAAATGACACTGGTGAACAAAATGGGTATTTATGAGAATCTGTCGAAGGGTCAGTATGGAGGGAGTGCTGCACTGTCCAGAGGGTTAGTACTGAGGGAGTGCTGCACTGTCAGAGGGTCAGTACTGAGGGAGTGCTGCACTGTCAGAGGGTCAGTACTGAGAGAACGCTGCCCTGTTGGAGGATCAGTACTGAGGCAGTGCTGCACTGTCAGAGGGTCAGTACTGAGGGAGTGCTGCACTGTCAGAGGGTCAGTAATGAGGGAGTGCTGCACTGTCAGAGGGTCAGTAATGAGGGAGTGCTGCACTGTCGGAAGGGTCAGTACTGAGGGAGTGCTGCACTGTCAGAGGGTCAGTACTGAGGGAGTGCTGCACTGTCAGAGGGTCAGTACTGAGGGCGTGCTGCACTGCCAGAGGGTCAGTACTGAGGGAGTGCTGCACTGTCGGAAGGGTCAGTACTGAGGGAGTGCGGCACTGTCAGAGGGTTAGTACTGAGGGAGTGCTGCACTATCAGAGGGTCAGTACTGAGGGAGTGCTGCCCTGTTGGAGGATCAGTACGGAGGGAGTGCTGCACTGTCAGAGGGTCAGTACTGAGGGAGTGCTGCACTGTCAGAGGGTCAGTACTGAGGGAGTGCTGCCCTGTTGGAGGATCAGTACGGAGGGAGTGCTGCACTTTCAGAGGGTCAGTACTGAGGGAGTGCTGCACTGTCAGAGGGTTAGTACTGAGGGAGTGCTGCACTGTCAGAGGGTCAGTACTGAGAGAGCGCTGCACTGTCAGAGGGTCAGTACTGAGGGAGTGCTGCCCTGTTGGAGGATCAGTACTGAGGGAGTGCTGCCCTGTTGGAGGATCAGTACGGAGGGAGTGCTGCACTGTCAGAGGGTCAGTACTGAGGGAGTGCTGCACTGTCGGAAGGGTCAGTACTGAGGGAGTGCGGCACTGTCGGAGGGTCAGTACTGAGGTAGTGCTGCCCTGTTGGAGGATCAGTACGGAGGGAGTGCTGCACTTTCAGAGGGTCAGTACTGAGGGAGTGCTGCCCTGTTGGAGGATCAGTACGGAGGGAGTGCTGCACTTTCAGAGGGTCAGTACTGAGGGAGTGCTGCACTGTCAGAGGGTTAGTACTGAGGGAGTGCTGCACTGTCAGAGGGTCAGTACTGAGAGAGCGCTGCACTGTCAGAGGGTCAGTACTGAGGGAGTGCTGCCCTGTTGGAGGATCAGTACTGAGGGAGTGCTGCCCTGTTGGAGGATCAGTACGGAGGGAGTGCTGCACTGTCAGAGGGTCAGTACTGAGGGAGTGCTGCACTGTCGGAAGGGTCAGTACTGAGGGAGTGCGGCACTGTCGGAGGGTCAGTACTGAGGTAGTGCTGCCCTGTTGGAGGATCAGTACGGAGGGAGTGCTGCACTGTCAGAGGGTCAGTACTGAGGGAGTGCTGCCCTGTTGGAGGATCAGTACGGAGGGAGTGCTGCACTGTCAGAGGGTCAGTACTGAGGGAGTGCTGCCCTGTTGGAGGATCAGTACGGAGGGAGTGCTGCACTGTCAGAGGGTCAGTACTGAGGGAGTGCGGCACTGTCGGAGGGTCAGTACTGAGGGTGTGCTGCACTGTCAGAGGGTCAGTACTGAGGGAGCGCTGCACTGTCAGAGGGTCAGTACTGAGAGAGCGCTGCACTGTCGGAGGGTCAGTACTGAGAGAGCGCCGCACTGTCAGTGGGTCAGTACTGAGGAAGTTCTGCACTGTCGGAGGGTCAGTACTGAGAGAGTGCTGCACTGTCAGAAGGTCAGTACTGAGAGAGCGCTGCTCTGTCAGAGGGTCAGTACTGAGGGAGTGCCGCACTGTCGGTGGGTCAGTGCTGAGGGAGTGCTGCACTGTCGGTGGGTCAGTACTGAGGAAGTTCTGCACTGTCAGAGCGTCAGTACTGAGGGAGTGCTGCACTGTCGGTGGGTCAGTACTGAGGGCGTTCTGCACTGTCGGAGGGTCAGTACTGAGGGAGTGCCGCACTGTCGGTGGGTCAGTACTGAGGAAGTTCTGCACTGTCGGAGGGTCAGTACTGAGAGAGTGCTGCACTGTCAGAGGGTCAGTACTGAGAGAGCGCTGCTCTGTCAGAGGGTCAGTACTGAGGGAGTGCCGCACTGTCGGTGGGTCAGTGCTGAGGGAGTGCTGCACTGTCGGTGGGTCAGTACTGAGGAAGTTCTGCACTGTCAGAGCGTCAGTACTGAGGGAGTTCTGCACTGTCAGAGGGTCAATACTGAGGGAGTGCTGCACTGTCGGTGGGTCAGTACTGAGGTAGTTCTGCACTGTCAGAGCGTCAGTACTGAGGGAGTGCTGCACTGTCGGAGGGTCAGTACTGAGGGTGTTCTGCACTGTCGGTGGGTCAGTACTGAGGGAGTGCCGCACTATCGGTGGGTCAGTACTGAGGGAGTGCTGCACTGTCAGAGGGTCAGTACTGAGGAAGTGCTGCACTGTCGGAGGGTCAGTACTGAGGGAGTGCTGCACTGTCAGAGGGTCAGTACTGAGGGAATGCTGCACTGTCGGAGGGTCAGTACTGAGGGAGTGCTGCACTGTCGGAGGCTCAGTACTGAGGAAGTGCTGCACTGTCGGAGGGTCAGTACAGAGGGAGCGCCACACTGTAGGAGGGGTTAGGGGGGTGAGGGCTGAGGGGTGGGGGGTTGTGTGAGTAGGGCAGTGAGGGGTGGGGGGCTTTTAGGGTTGGGGATGTGGGGTGGTGGGGTACTGGGGTTGGGGTTGTGGGGGTGATGGGGGCTATGGGGGTGGGGTTGTGGGGTTGTGGGGGTGGGTTTGTGTGGGTGGGGTTTTGGGGGTGAGGTTGTGGGGGTAATGTGGGGTTGTGGGGGTAATGTGGGGTTGTGGGGTGATTGGGGTTGTGGGGGTGGTGTTGAGGTTGTGGGGGTGGTGTTGTGGGAGTAAGGTGGGGTTGTGGGGGTGAGGTTGTGAAGGTAGGGTGGGGTTGTGTGGGTGGGGTTGTGGGGGTGGGGTTGTGAAGGTAGGGTGGGGTTGTGGGGGTGGGGTTGTGGGGGTGGGGTTGTGAAGGTAGGGTGGGGTTGTGGGGTGTGGTTGTGGGGGTGATTGGGGTTGTGGGGGTGAGGTTGTGAAGGTAGGGTGGGGTTGTGTGGGTGGGGTTGTGGGGGTGGGGTTGTGAAGGTAGGGTGGGGTTGTGGGGTGTGGTTGTGGGGGTGATTGGGGTTGTGGGGGTGAGGTTGTGAAGGTAGGGTGGGGTTGTGGGGTGTGGTTGTGGGGGTGATTGGGGTTGTGGGGGTGAGGTTGTGAAGGTAGGGTGGGGTTGTGGGGTGTGGTTGTGGGGGTGATTGGGGTTGTGGGGGTGAGGTTGTGAAGGTAGGGTGGGGTTGTGTGGGTGGGGTTGTGGGGGTGGGGTTGTGAAGGTAGGGTGGGGTTGTGGGGTGTGGTTGTGGGGGTGATTGGGGTTGTGGGGGTGAGGTTGTGAAGGTAGGGTGGGGTTGTGTGGGTGGGGTTGTGGGGGTGGGGTTATGAAGGTAGGGTGGGGTTGTGTGGGTGGGGTTGTGGGGGTGGGGTTGTGAAGGTAGGGTGGGGTTGTGTGGGTGGGGTTGTGGGAGTGGGGTTGTGAAGGTAGGGTGGGGTTGTGTGGGTGGGGTTGTGGGAGTGGGGTTGTGAAGGTAGGGTGGGGTTGTGAGGGTGGGGTTGTGGGGGTGGGGTTATGAAGGTAGGGTGGGGTTGTGTGGGTGGGGTTGTGGGGGTGGGGTTGTGAAGGTAGGGTGGGGTTGTGTGGGTGGGGTTGTGGGAGTGGGGTTGTGAAGGTAGGGTGGGGTTGTGGGGGTGTGGTTGTGGGGGTGATTGGGGTTGTGGGGGTGAGGTTGTGAACGTAGGGTGGGGTTGTGGGGGTGGTGTTGTGGGAGTAAGGTGGGGTTGTGGGGGTGAGGTTGTGAAGGTAGGGTGGGGTTGTGGGGTGGGGTTGTGGGGGTAAGGTGGGGTTGTGGGGTTGGTGTTGGGGTTGTGGGGGTGATTGGGGATGTGGGAGTAAGGTGGGGTTGTGGGGGTGGAGGTGGGGTTGTGGGGTTGGTGTTGGGGTTGTGGGGGTGATTGGGGTTGTGGGGTTGGTGTTGGGGTTGTGGGGGTGATTGGGGTTGTGGGAGTAAGGTGGGGTTGTGGGGGTGGAGGTGGGGTTGTGGGGGTGTGGTTGTGAAGGTAGGGTGTGGTTGTGGGGGTGAGGTGGGGTTGTGGGGTTGGTGTTGAGGTTGTGGGGGTGATTGGGGTTGTGGGAGTAAGGTGGGGTTGTGGGGTGAGGTTGTGAAGGTAGGGTGGGGATGTGGGGGTGATTGGGGTTGTGGGGGTGGGGTTGAGGTTGTGGGGGTGGGGTTGTGAAGGTAGGGTGGGGATGTGGGGGTGATTGGGGTATGGGGGTGGGGTTGAGGTTGTGGGGGTGGGGTTGTGAAGGTAGGGTGGGGATGTGGGGGTGATTGGGGTTGTGGGGGTGGGGTTGAGGTTGTGGGGGTGGGGTTGTGGGAGTAAGGTGGGGTTGTGGGGTTGGTGTTGAGGTTGTGGGGTGGGGTTGTGGGAGTAAGGTGGGGTTGTGGGGGTGGAGGTGGGGTTGTGGGGGTGTGGTTGTGAAGGTAGGGTGGGGTTGTGGGAGTAAGGTGGGGTTGTGGGGGTGAGGTTGTGAAGGTAGGGTGGGGTTGTGGGAGTAAGGTGGGGTTGTGGGGTTGGTGTTGGGGTTGTGGGGGTGATTGGGGTTGTGGGAGTAAGGTGGGGTTGTGGGGTGAGGTTGTGAAGGTAGGGTGGGGATGTGGGGGTGATTGGGGTTGTGGGGGTGGGTTTGAGGTTGTGGGGGTGGGGTTGTGAAGGTCGGGTGGGGATGTGGGGGTGATTGGGGTTGTGGGGGTGGGTTTGAGGTTGTGGGGGTGGGGTTGTGAAGGTAGGGTGGGGATGTGGGGGTGATTGGGGTTGTGGGGGTGGGGTTGAGGTTGTGGGGGTGGGGTTGTGAAGGTAGGGTGGGGATGTGGGGGTGATTGGGGTTGTGGGGGTGGGGTTGAGGTTGTGGGGGTGGGGTTGTGAAGGTAGGGTGGGGATGTGGGGGTGATTGGGGTTGTGGGGGTGGGGTTGAGGTTGTGGGGGTGGGGTTGTGAAGGTAGGGTGGGGATGTGGGGGTGGAGTTGCAGGGTGGAGTGGGGGGAGTGGGTGCAGTCTGTCTCTTTCTGCCTAGACAGGAGGCTGTTGCTGTTCACCAGTGAGATCTGTCACTTTCTATTCCGAGCCGGACTGTCTCCTTGGGTCGAAAGCAGAGACATGGTGGTAGAGCCTGGGCCCTGGATATTGTAACTACACAGTGCACAAAGCAGAGCCTCACCTTTGACCGAGTTAACATATGCTGTCCAGGTGGGTAATGCCAGCAGGTGGGCCAGGTTCATCAAAGTGTCATCGGATCCGTGCATGAATTCCACTGTTTCTGGCAACTTCTTCAGTAACCCCTCGGCTTTCTCCAACACTATTTCATCTTGGCTCCTTTGCTCTCTGAAAACCAACAACCACAGTCTCAACAACTATTTGTGGCCATTTTCTGGTTTGGAGCCTATCGAACTGGTAAACCACTGTCTGATCATATACAAAGGAGGTCCCACTGAGTAACACATGGGGTATTATCACTAAACATAGGCATCAACGCAATACTCTGAAATCCCTTCATCACCGAGCCTCCACCTCCACCATCCTTTACCCCACGTCCCCAATCCCACAGCCGCCCATGACCATCTGGCCATCCTTCGCAACCCCAGACCTCCCTCCCTGACTCCTGAACCTCACCCTTATCCCTCAACCTCAAACTGACCCTGAACTCCTCACTGACCCCAAAACTCCATACCCGCTATACCCTCCCCACCCTGATCCTCCTCCTCGACCCCAAATCCGAGCACTCACTGACACCTAATCTCCTACCCTGACCTTTGACCCCTCACTGACACCCAACCTCCCACCCCGACCTTCAACCCTTCACTGACAGCCAATCTCCCAACCCGACCTTCTACCTCTCACTAACATTTAATCTCCCACCCCGACCTCCGACCCCTCACTAACATTCAATCTCCCACCCCGACCTCCGACCCCTCACTAACATTCAATCTCCCACCCCGACCTGCGACCCCTCACTGACACTCAATCTCCCACCCCGACCTTCAATCCCTTACTAACACTCAATCTCCCACCCCGACCTCCGACCCCTCACTGACACTCAATCTCCCACCCCGACCTTCAATCCCGCACTAACACTCAATCTCCCACCCCGACCTCCGACCCCTCACTAATATTCAATCTCCCACCCCGACCTGCGACCCCTCACTAACATTCAATCTCCCACCCCGACCTTCAACCCCTCACTAACACTCAATCTCCCACCCCGACCTTCAATCCCTCACTAACACTCAATCTCCCACCCCGACCTCCGACCCCTCACTGACACTCAATCTCCCACCCCGACCTCCGACCCCTCACTGACACTCAATCTCCCACCCCGACCTGCGACCCCTCACTAACATTCAATCTCCCACCCCGACCTTCAATCCCGCACTAACACTCAATCTCCCACCCCGACCTCCGACCCCTCACTAACATTCAATCTCCCACCCCGACCTGCGACCCCTCACTAACATTCAATCTCCCACCCCGACCTTCAACCCCTCACTGACACTCAATCTCCCACCCCGACCTCCGACCCCTCACTAACATTCAATCTCCCACCCCGACCTCCGACCCCTCACTAACATTCAATCTCCCACCCCGACCTCCGACCCCTCACTGACACTCAATCTCCCACCCCGACCTTCAATCCCTCACTAACACTCAATCTCCCACCCCGACCTCCGACCCCTCACTGACATTCAATCTCCCACCCCGACCTCCGACCCCTCACTGACACTCAATCTCCCACCCCGACCTTCAATCCCTCACTAACACTCAATCTCCCACCCCGACCTCCGACCCCTCACTAACATTCAATCTCCCACCCCGACCTCCGACCCCTCACTAACATTCAATCTCCCACCCCGACCTCCGACCCCTCACTGACACTCAATCTCCCACCCCGACCTTCAATCCCTCACTAACACTCAATCTCCCACCCCGACCTCCGACCCCTCACTAACATTCAATCTCCCACCCCGACCTTCAACCCCTCACTGACACTCAATCTCCCACCCCGACCTTCAATCCCTCACTAACACTCAATCTCCCACCCCGACCTCCGACCCCTCACTAACATTCAATCTCCCACCCCGACCTTCAATCCCTCACTGACACTCAATCTCCCACCCCGACCTCCGACCCCTCACTGACACTCAATCTCCCACCCCGACCTTCAATCCCTCACTAACATTCAATCTCCCACCCCGACCTCCGACCCCTCACTAACACTCAATCTCCCACCCCGACCTCCGACCCCTCACTAACATTCAACATTCAATCTCCCTCCCCGACCTCTGACCCTCCTTACCGACCCACTCCTCGACACACACTGTTCATCCCTGACCCTCATTCTCAACACCCCTCCTGAATCCTGACTGCCCTTACCAAATCCTGACTCTCCTTCCCAAAGTGCAATCCACCTCGCTGATCCCCGCTCCTCCCTGACACCTGATCCCCGCTCCTCCCTGACACCTGATCCCGGCTCCTCCCTGACACCTGATCCCGGCTCCTCCCTGACACCTGATCCCCGCTCCTCCCTCACACCTGATCCGCGCTCCTCCCTGACACCTGATCCCGGCTCCTCCCTGACACCTGATCCCCGCTCCTCCCTGACACCCGATCCCCGCTCCTCCCTGACACCCGATCCCCGCTCCTCCCTGACACCTGATCCCCGCTCCTCCCTGACACCTGATCCCGGCTCCTCCCTGACACCTGATCCCGGCTCCTCCCTGACACCTGATCCCCGCTCCTCCCTGACACCTGATCCCGGCTCCTCCCTGACACCTGATCCCGGCTCCTCCCTGACACCTGATCCCGGCTCCTCCCTGACACCCGATCCCCGCTCCTCCCTGACACCCGATCCCCGCTCCTCCCTGATACCTGATCCCCGCTCCTCCCTGACACCTGATCCCCGCTCCTCCCTGACACCTGATCCCGGCTCCTCCCTGACACCTGATCCCGGCTCCTCCCTGACACCTGATCCCGGCTCCTCCCTGACACCTGATCCCCGCTCCTCCGTGACACCTGATCCCGACTCCTCCCTGACACCTGATCCCGGCTCCTCCCTGACACCTGATCCCCGCTCCTCCCTGACACCTGATCCCCGCTCCTCCCTGACACCTGATCCCCGCTCCTCCCTGACACCTGATCCCGGCTCCTCCCTGACACCTGATCCCGGCTCCTCCCTGACACCTGATCCCGGCTCCTCCCTGACACCTGATCCCCGCTCCTCCGTGACACCTGATCCCGACTCCTCCCTGACACCTGATCCCCGCTCCTCCCTGACACCTGATCCCGGCTCCTCCCTGACACCTGATCCCCGCTCCTCCCTGACACCTGATCCCGGCTCCTCCCTGACACCTGATCCCGGCTCCTCCCTGACACCTGATCCCCGCTCCTCCCTGACACCTGATCCCCGCTCCTCCTTGACACCTGATCCCCGCTCCTCCCTGACACCTGATCCCGGCTCCTCCCTGACACCTGATCCCGGCTCCTCCCTGACACCTGATCCCCGCTCCTCCCTGACACCTGATCCCCGCTCCTCTCTGACACCTGATCCCCGCTCCTCCCTGACACCTGATCCCCGCTCCTCCCTGACACCTGATCCCCGCTCCTCCCTGACACCTGATCCCCGCTCCTCCCTGACACCTGATCCGCGCTCCTCCCTGACACCTGATCCCGGCTCCTCCCTGACACCTGATCCCCGCTCCTCCCTGACACCTGATCCCCGCTCCTCCCTGACACCTGATCCCGGCTCCTCCCTGACACCTGATCCCCGCTCCTCCCTGACACCTGATCCCCGCTCATCCCTGACACCTGATCCCGGCTCCTCCCTGACACCTGATCCCGGCTCCTCCCTGACACCTGATCCCCGCTCCTCCCTGACACCTGATCCGCGCTCCTCCCTGACACCTGATCCGCGCTCCTCCCTGACACCTGATCCCGGCTCCTCCCTGACACCTGATCCCCGCTCCTCCCTGACACCTGATCCCCGCTCCTCCCTGACACCTGATCCCGGCTCCTCCCTGACACCTGATCCCGGCTCCTCCCTGACACCTGATCCCCGCTCCTCCCTGACACCTGATCCCGGCTCCTCCCTGACACCTGATCCCGGCTCCTCCCTGACACCTGATCCCCGCTCCTCTCTGACACCTGATCCCCGCTCCTCCCTGATACCTGATCCCCACTCCTCCCTGACACCTGATCCCCGCTCCTCCCTGACACCTGATCCCGGCTCCTCCCTGACACCTGATCCCCGCTCCTCTCTGACACCTGATCCCCGCTCCTCTCTGACACCTGATCCCCGCTCCTCCCTGACACCTGATCCCCGCTCCTCCCTGACACCTGATCCCGGCTCCTCTCTGACACCTGATCCCCGCTCCTCCCTGATACCTGATCCCCACTCCTCCCTGACACCTGATCCCCACTCCTCCCTGACACCTGATCCCGGCTCCTCCCTGACACCTGATCCCCGCTCCTCTCTGACACCTGATCCCCGCTCCTCCCTGACACCTGATCCCCGCTCCTCCCTGACACCTGATCCCGGCTCCTCCCTGACACCTGATCCCGGCTCCTCCCTGACACCTGATCCCGGCTCCTCCCTGACACCTGATCCCCGCTCCTCCCTGACACCTGATCCGCGCTCCTCCCTGACACCTGATCCCCGCTCCTCCCTGACACCTGATCCCCGCTCCTCCCTGACACCTGATCCCGGCTCCTCCCTGACACCTGATCCCCGCTCCTCCCTGACACCTGATCCCGGCTCCTCCCTGACACCTGATCCCGGCTCCGCCCTGACACCTGATCCCCGCTCCTCCCTGACACCTGATCCCGGCTCCTCCCTGACACCTGATCCCGGCTCCTCCCTGACACCTGATCCCCGCTCATCCCTGACACCTGATCCCGGCTCCTCCCTGACACCTGATCCCCGCTCCTCCCTGACACCTGATCCCCGCTCCTCCCTGACACCTGATCCCGGCTCCTCCCTGACACCTGATCCCGGCTCCGCCCTGACACCTGATCCCCGCTCCTCCCTGACACCTGATCCCAAGAGCCAGACCCAAATCCAACTCTCCCCTTCTGCACCCGGTTAATGTCGAGTAACAGGAGCACTGGTTAATAGTCAGTAATGGCAGAACAGGTTAATGGTCAGTGACAGGAGAACAGGTTAATGGTCAATGACAGGAGCACTGGTTAATGGTCAGTGACAGGAGCACTGGTTAATGGTCAGTGACAGGAGAACAGGTTAATGCTCAGTGACAGGAGAACAGGTTAATGGTCAATGACAGGAGCACTGGTTAATGGTCAGTGACAGGTGAACAGGATCATGGTCAGTAACAGGAGCACTGGTCAATGGTCAGTGACAGGAGAACAGGTTAATGGTCAGTGACAGGAGCACTGGTTAATGGTCAGTGACAGGAGCACTGGTTAATAATCAGTAACAGGGGCACTGGTTAATGGTCAGTGACAGGAGAACAGGTTAATGGTCAGTGACAGGAGCACTGGTTAATGGTCAGTGACAGGAGCACTGGTTAATGGTCAGTGACAGGAGCACTGGTTAATGGTCAGTGACAGGTGAACAGGATCATGGTCAGTAACAGGAGCACTGGTTAATAATCAGTAACAGGGGCACTGGTTAATGGTCAGTAACAGGGGCACTGGTTAATGGTCAGTGACAGGAGAACAGGTTAATGGTCAGTGACAGGAGCACTGGTTAATGGTCAGTGACAGGAGCACTGGTTAATGGTCAGTGACAGGAGAACAGGTTAATGGTCAGTGACAGGAGCACTGGTTAATGGTCAGTGACAGGAGAACAGGTTAATGGTCAGTGACAGGAGCACTGGTTAATGGTCAGTGACAGGTGAACAGGATCATGGTCAGTGACAGGAGCACTGGTTAATGGTCAGTGACAGGAGCACTGGTTAATGGTCAGTGACAGGAGCACTGGTTAATGGTCAGTGACAGGTGAACAGGATCATGGTCAGTAACAGGAGCACTGGTTAATAATCAGTAACAGGGGCACTGGTTAATGGTCAGTAACAGGGGCACTGGTTAATGGTCAGTGACAGGAGAACAGGTTAATGGTCAGTGACAGGAGCACTGGTTAATGGTCAGTGACAGGAGCACTGGTTAATGGTCAGTGACAGGAGAACAGGTTAATGGTCAGTGACAGGAGCACTGGTTAATGGTCAGTGACAGGAGCACTGGTTAATGGTCAGTGACAGGAGAACAGGTTAATGGTCAGTGACAGGAGCACTGGTTAATGGTCAGTGACAGGTGAACAGGATCATGGTCAGTAACAGGAGCACTGGTTAATAATCAGTAACAGGGGCACTGGTTAATGGTCAGTAACAGGGGCACTGGTTAATGGTCAGTGACAGGAGAACAGGTTAATGGTCAGTGACAGGAGAACAGGTTAATGGTCAGTGACAGGAGCACTGGTTAATAGTCAGTAATAGGAGCACTGGTTAATGGTCAGTGACAGGAGCACTGGTTAATGGTCAGTGACAGGAGAACAGGTTAATGGTCAGTGACAGGAGAACAGGTTAATGGTCAGTGACAGGAGCACTGGTTAATAGTCAGTAATAGGAGCACTGGTTAATGGTCAGTAATAGGAGAACAGGTTAATAGTCAGTGACAGGAGCACTGGTTAATGGTCAGTGACAGGTTAACAGGATCATGGTCAGTAACAGGAGCACTGGTTAATAATCAGTAACAGGGGCACTGGTTAATGGTCAGTAATAGGAGAACAGGTTAATAGTCAGTAACAGGGGCACTGGTTAATGGTCAGTAACAGGAGAACAGGTTAATAGTCAGTAATGGCAGAACAGGTTAATGGTCAGTGACAGGAGAACAGGATCAAGGTCAGTGACAGGAGCACTGGTTAGTGGTCAGTGACACGTGAACAGGTTAATGGTCAGTGACAGGAACACTGGTTAATGGTCAGTAATAGGAGAACAGGTTAATAGTCAGTAACAGGAGCACTGGTTAATGGTCAGTAACAGGAGAACAGGTTAGTGGTCAGTGACACGTGAACAGGTTAATGGTCAGTGACAGGAACACTGGTTAATGGTCAGTAACAGGTGAACAGGGTAATGGTCAGTAACAGGAGCACTGGTTAATGGTCAGTAATAGGAGAACAGGTTAATGGTCAGTCACAGGAGGACAGGTTAATGTCAGTGACAGGAGGACTGGTTTATGGTCAGTAATAGGAGGACAGGATAATAGTCAGTAATAGGAGCACTGGTTAATAATCGTCAGTGACAGGAGGACTGGTTAATGGTCAGTAATAGGAGCACTGGTTTATGGTCAGTAATAGGAGGACAGGATAATAGTCAGTAATAGGAGCACTGGTTAATAATCGTCAGTGACAGGAGGACTGGTTAATGGTCAGTAATAGGAGCACTGGTTAATGGTCAGTAATAGGAGGACAGGATAATAGTCAGTAATAGGAGCACTGGTTAATAATCGTCAGTGACAGGAGGACTGGTTAATGGTCAGTAATAGGAGGCTGGTTAATAATGGTCAGTGACAGGAGGACTGGTTAATGGTCAGTAATAGGAGAACAGGTTAATGGTCAGTAATAGGAGCACTGGTTAATAATGGTCAGTAACTGGAGGACAGGTTAATAGTCAGTAATAGGAGAACAGGTTAATGGTCAGTAATAGGAGCACTGGTTAATAGTCAGGAATAGGAGCACTGGTTAATAGTCAGTAATAGGAGCACTGGTTAATAGTCAGTAATAGGGGCACTGGTTAATAATGGTCAGTGACAGGAGGACAGGATAATAGTCCGTAATAGGAGAACAGGTTAATGGTCAGTAATAGGAGAACAGGTTAATGGTCAGTAATAGGAGCACTGGTTAATAGTAAGTAATAGGAGCACTGGTTAATAGTCAGGAATAGGAGAACAGGTTAATGGTCAGTGACAGGAGCACTGGTTAATAGTCAGTAATAGGAGAACAGGTTAATAGTCAGTGACAGGAGCACTGGTTAATAGTAAGTAATAGGAGCACTGGTTAATAGTCAGGAATAGGAGAACAGGTTAATGGTCAGTGACAGGAGCACTGGTTAATAGTCAGTAATAGGAGAACAGGTTAATAGTCAGTGACAGGAGCACTGGTTAATAGTCAGTAACAAGAGCACTGGTTAATAGTAAGTAATAGGAGAACAGGTTAATGGTCAGTGACAGGAGCACTGGTTAATAGTCAGTAATAGGAGAACAGGTTAATGGTCAGTGACAGGAGCACTGGTTAATAGTCAGGAATAGGAGAACAGGTTAATGGTCAGTGACAGGAGCACTGGTTAATAGTCAGTAATAGGAGAACAGGTTAATGGTGAGTGACAGGAGCACTGGTTAATAGTCAGTAATAGGAGAACAGGTGAATGGTCAGTGACAGGAGCACTGGTTAATAGTCAGTAACAAGAGCACTGGTTAATAGTAAGTAATAGGAGAACAGGTTAATGGTGAGTGACAGGAGCACTGGTTAATAGTCAGTAATAGGAGAACAGGTTAATGGTCAGTGACAGGAGCACTGGTTAATAGTCAGTAATAGGAGAACAGGTTAATGGTGAGTGACAGGAGCACTGGTTAATAGTCAGTAATAGGAGAACAGGTTAATGGTCAGTGACAGGAGCACTGGTTAATAGTCAGTAATAGGAGAACAGGTTAATGGTGAGTGACAGGAGCACTGGTTAATAGTCAGTAATAGGAGAACAGGTTAATGGTCAGTGACAGGAGCACTGGTTAATAGTCAGGAATAGGAGAACAGGTTAATAGTCAGGAATAGGAGAACAGGTTAATGGTCAGTAACAAGAGCACTGGTTAATAGTAAGTAATAGGAGAACAGGTTAATGGTCAGTGACAGGAGCACTGGTTAATAGTCAGTAATAGGAGAACAGGTTAATGGTCAGTGACAGGAGCACTGGTTAATAGTAAGTAATAGGAGCACTGGTTAATAGTCAGGAATAGGAGAACAGGTTAATGGTCAGTAACAAGAGCACTGGTTAATAGTAAGTAATAGGAGAACAGGTTAATGGTCAGTGACAGGAGCACTGGTTAATAGTAAGTAATAGGAGCACTGGTTAATAGTCAGGAATAGGAGAACAGGTTAATGGTCAGTGACAGGAGCACTGGTTAATAGTAAGTAATAGGAGCACTGGTTAATAGTCAGGAATAGGAGAACAGGTTAATGGTCAGTAACAAGAGCACTGGTTAATAGTAAGTAATAGGAGAACAGGTTAATGGTCAGTGACAGGAGCACTGGTTAATAGTAAGTAATAGGAGCACTGGTTAATAGTCAGGAATAGGAGAACAGGTTAATGGTCAGTGACAGGAGCACTGGTTAATAGTCAGGAATAGGAGAACAGGTTAATGGTCAGTGACAGGAGCACTGGTTAATAGTCAGTAACAAGAGCACCGGTTAATAGTCAGTAATAGGAGAACAGGTTAATAGTCAGTAACAAGAGCACTGGTTAATAGTCAGTAATAGGAGAACAGGTTAATGGTCAGTGACAGGAGCACTGGTTAATAGTCAGTAACAAGAGCACCGGTTAATAGTCAGTAATAGGAGAACAGGTTAATAGTCAGTAACAAGAGCACTGGTTAATAGTCAGTAATAGGAGAACAGGTTAATGGTCAGTGACAGGAGCACTGGTTAATGTCAGTAATAGGAGAACAGGTTAATGGTCAGTGACAGGAGCACTGGTTAATAGTAAGTAATAGGAGAACAGGTTAATAGTCAGTGACAGGAGCACTGGTTAATAGTAAGTAATAGGAGAACAGGTTAATGGTCAGTGACAGGAGCACTGGTTAATAGTCAGTAATAGGAGAACAGGTTAATGGTCAGTAACAAGAGCACTGGTTAATAGTCAGTAACAAGAGCACCGGTTAATAGTCAGTAATAGGAGAACAGGTTAATGGTCAGTGACAGGAGCACTGGTTAATAGTCAGTAACAAGAGCACCGGTTAATAGTCAGTAATAGGAGAACAGGTTAATAGTCAGTAACAAGAGCACTGGTTAATAGTCAGTAATAGGAGAACAGGTTAATGGTCAGTGACAGGAGCACTGGTTAATAGTCAGTAACAAGAGCACCGGTTAATAGTAAGTAATAGGAGAACAGGTTAATGGTCAGTGACAGGAGCACTGGCTAATAGTCAGTAACAAGAGCACTGGTTAATAGTCAGTAATAGGAGAACAGGTTAATGGTCAGTGACAGGAGCACTGGTTAATAGTCAGTAACAAGAGCACTGGTTAATAGTAAGTAATAGGAGAACAGGTTAATGGTCAGTGACAGGAGGACTGGTTAATAGTCAGTAATAGGAGAACAGGTTAATGGTCAGTGACAGGAGGACTGGTTAATAGTCAGTAATAGGAGAACAGGTTAATGGTCAGTGACAGGAGCACTGGTTAATAGTCAGTAACAAGAGCACTGGTTAATAGTAAGTAATAGGAGAACAGGTTAATGGTCAGTGACAGGAGCACTGGTTAATAGTCAGTAATAGGAGAACAGGTTAATAGTCAGTAACAAGAGCACTGGTTAATAGTCAGTAATAGGAGAACAGGTTAATGGTCAGTGACAGGAGCACTGGTTAATAGTCAGGAATAGGAGCACTGGTTAATGGTCAGTGACAGGAGCACTGGTTAATGTCAGTAATAGGAGAACAGGTTAATAGTCAGTAACAAGAGCACTGGTTAATAGTCAGTAATAGGAGAACAGGTTAATGGTCAGTGACAGGAGCACTGGTTAATAGTCAGGAATAGGAGAACAGGTTAATGGTCAGTGACAGGAGCACTGGTTAATAGTCAGTAATAGGAGAACAGGTTAATGGTCAGTGACAGGAGCACTGGTTAATAGTCAGGAATAGGAGCACAGGTTAATGGTCAGTAACAAGAGCACTGGTTAATGTCAGTAATAGGAGAACAGGTTAATGGTCAGTGACAGGAGCACTGGTTAATAGTAAGTAATAGGAGAACAGGTTAATAGTCAGTGACAGGAGCACTGGTTAATAGTAAGTAATAGGAGAACAGGATAATGGTCAGTAACAAGAGCACTGGTTAATAGTCAGTAACAAGAGCACTGGTTAATAGTAAGTAATAGGAGAACAGGTTAATGGTCAGTGACAGGAGGACTGGTTAATAGTCAGTAATAGGAGAACAGGTTAATGGTCAGTGACAGGAGCACTGGTTAATAGTCAGTAATAGGAGAACAGGTTAATGGTCAGTGACAGGAGCACTGGTTAATAGTCAGTAATAGGAGAACAGGTTAATGGTCAGTGACAGGAGCACTGGTTAATAGTCAGTAATAGGAGAACAGGTTAATGGTCAGTGACAGGAGCACTGGTTAATAGTCAGTAATAGGAGAACAGGTTAATGGTCAGTGACAGGAGCACTGGTTAATAGTCAGTAATAGGAGAACAGGTTAATGGTCAGTAACAAGAACACTGGTTAATAGTCAGTAATAGGAGAACAGGTTAATGGTCAGTAACAAGAGCACTGGTTAATAGTCAGTAATAGGAGAACAGGTTAATGGTCAGTGACAGGAGCACTGGTTAATAGTCAGTAATAGGAGAACAGGTTAATGGTCAGTAACAAGAGCACTGGTTAATAGTCAGTAATAGGAGAACAGGTTAATGGTCAGTGACAGGAGCACTGGTTAATAGTCAGTAATAGGAGAACAGGTTAATGGTCAGTGACAGGAGAACAGGTTAATAGTAAGTAATAGGAGAACAGGTTAATGGTCAGTAACAAGAGCACTGGTTAATAGTCAGTAATAGGAGAACAGGTTAATGGTCAGTGACAGGAGCACTGGTTAATAGTCAGTAATAGGAGAACAGGTTAATGGTCAGTGACAGGAGCACTGGTTAATAGTAAGTAATAGGAGAACAGGTTAATGGTCAGTGACAGGAGCACTGGTTAATAGTCAGGAATAGGAGAACAGGTTAATGGTCAGTAACAAGAGCACTGGTTAATAGTAAGTAATAGGAGAACAGGTTAATGGTCAGTGACAGGAGCACTGGTTAATAGTCAGGAATAGGAGCACTGGTTAATAGTCAGTAACAAGAGCACTGGTTAATGGTCAGTGACAGGAGCACTGGTTAATAGTCAGTAACAAGAGCACTGGTTAATAGTAAGTAATAGGAGAACAGGTTAATGGTCAGTGACAGGAGCACTGGTTAATAGTCAGTAATAGGAGAACAGGTTAATGGTCAGTGACAGGAGCACTGGTTAATAGTCAGTAATAGGAGAACAGGTTAATGGTCAGTGACAGGAGCACTGGTTAATAGTCAGTAATAGGAGAACAGGTTAATGGTCAGTGACAGGAGCACTGGTTAATAGTCAGTAACAAGAGCACTGGTTAATAGTAAGTAATAGGAGAACAGGTTAATGGTCAGTGACAGGAGCACTGGTTAATAGTCAGTAATAGGAGAACAGGTTAATAGTCAGTGACAGGAGCACTGGTTAATAGTCAGTAATAGGAGAACAGGTTAATGGTCAGTGACAGGAGCACTGGTTAATAGTCAGTAATAGGAGAACAGGTTAATGGTCAGTGACAGGAGCACTGGTTAATAGTCAGTAATAGGAGAACAGGTTAATGGTCAGTGACAGGAGCACTGGTTAATAGTCAGTAATAGGAGAACAGGTTAATGGTCAGTGACAGGAGCACTGGTTAATAGTCAGTAACAAGAGCACTGGTTAATAGTAAGTAATAGGAGAACAGGTTAATGGTCAGTGACAGGAGCACTGGTTAATAGTCAGTAACAAGAGCACTGGTTAATAGTCAGTAATAGGAGAACAGGTTAATGGTCAGTGACAGGAGCACTGGTTAATAGTAAGTAATAGGAGAACAGGTTAATGGTCAGTGACAGGAGCACTGGTTAATAGTCAGTAATAGGAGAACAGGTTAATGGTCAGTGACAGGAGCACTGGTTAATAGTAAGTAATAGGAGAACAGGTTAATGGTCAGTGACAGGAGCACTGTTAATAGTAAGTAATAGGAGAACAGGTTAATGGTCAGTGACAGGAGCACTGGTTAATAGTCAGTAATAGGAGAACAGGTTAATGGTCAGTGACAGGAGCACTGGTTAATAGTAAGTAATAGGAGAACAGGTTAATGGTCAGTGACAGGAGCACTGGTTAATAGTCAGTAATAGGAGAACAGGTTAATGGTCAGTGACAGGAGCACTGGTTAATAGTCAGTAATAGGAGAACAGGTTAATGGTCAGTGACAGGAGCACTGGTTAATAGTCAGTAACAAGAGCACTGGTTAATAGTAAGTAATAGGAGAACAGGTTAATGGTGAGTGACAGGAGCACTGGTTAATAGTCAGTAATAGGAGAACAGGTTAATGGTCAGTGACAGGAGCACTGGTTAATAGTCAGTAATAGGAGAACAGGTTAATGGTCAGTGACAGAAGGACTGGTTAATAGTCAGTAATAGGAGAACAGGTTAATGGTCAGTGACAGGAGGACTGGTTAATAGTCAGTAATAGGAGAACAGGTTAATGGTCAGTGACAGGAGGACTGGTTAATAGTCAGTAATAGGAGAACAGGTTAATGGTCAGTGACAGGAGCACTGGTTAATAGTAAGTAATAGGAGAACAGGTTAATGGTCAGTGACAGGAGCACTGGTTAATAGTCAGTAATAGGAGAACAGGTTAATGGTCAGTGACAGGAGCACTGGTTAATAGTCAGTAATAGGAGAACAGGTTAATGGTCAGTGACAGGAGGACTGGTTAATAGTCAGTAATAGGAGAAAAGGTTAATGGTCAGTGACAGGAGGACTGGTTAATAGTCAGTAATAGGAGAACAGGTTAATGGTCAGTGACAGGAGCACTGGTTAATAGTCAGTAACAAGAGCACTGGTTAATAGTAAGTAATAGGAGAACAGGTTAATGGTCAGTGACAGGAGCACTGGTTAATAGTCAGTAACAAGAGCACCGGTTAATAGTAAGTAATAGGAGAACAGGTTAATGGTCAGTGACAGGAGCACTGGTTAATAGTCAGTAATAGGAGAACAGGTTAATGGTCAGTGACAGGAGGACAGGTTAATAGTCAGTAACAAGAGCACTGGTTAATAGTCAGTAATAGGAGAACAGGTTAATGGTCAGTGACAGGAGCACTGGTTAATAGTAAGTAATAGGAGAACAGGTTAATGGTCAGTGACAGGAGCACTGGTTAATAGTAAGTAATAGGAGAACAGGTTAATGGTCAGTGACAGGAGCACTGGTTAATAGTAAGTAATAGGAGAACAGGTTAATGGTCAGTGACAGGAGCACTGGTTAATAGTCAGTAATAGGAGAACAGGTTAATGGTCAGTGACAGGAGCACTGGTTAATAGTCAGTAATAGGAGAACAGGTTAATGGTCAGTGACAGGAGCACTGGTTAATAGTAAGTAATAGGAGAACAGGTTAATGGTCAGTGACAGGAGCACTGGTTAATAGTCAGTAATAGGAGAACAGGTTAATGGTCAGTGACAGGAGCACTGGTTAATAGTAAGTAATAGGAGAACAGGTTAATGGTCAGTGACAGGAGCACTGGTTAATAGTAAGTAATAGGAGAACAGGTTAATGGTCAGTGACAGGAGCACTGGTTAATAGTCAGTAATAGGAGAACAGGTTAATGGTAAGTGACAGGAGCACTGGTTAATAGTCAGTAATAGGAGAACAGGTTAATGGTCAGTGACAGGAGCACTGGTTAATAGTCAGTAATAGGAGAACAGGTTAATGGTCAGTGACAGGAGCACTGGTTAATAGTAAGTAATAGGAGAACAGGTTAATGGTCAGTGACAGGAGCACTGGTTAATAGTCAGTAATAGGCGAACAGGTTAATGGTCAGTGACAGGAGCACTGGTTAATAGTCAGTAATAGGAGAACAGGTTAATGGTCAGTGACAGGAGCACTGGTTAATAGTAAGTAATAGGAGAACAGGTTAATGGTCAGTGACAGGAGCACTGGTTAATAGTCAGTAATAGGAGAACAGGTTAATGGTCAGTGACAGGAGCACTGGTTAATAGTCAGTAATAGGAGAACAGGTTAATGGTCAGTGACAGGAGCACTGGTTAATAGTCAGTAATAGGAGAACAGGTTAATGGTCAGTGACAGGAGCACTGGTTAATAGTCAGTAACAAGAGCACTGGTTAATAGTAAGTAATAGGAGAACAGGTTAATGGTCAGTGACAGGAGCACTGGTTAATAGTCAGTAATAGGAGAACAGGTTAATAGTCAGTGACAGGAGCACTGGTTAATAGTCAGTAATAGGAGAACAGGTTAATGGTCAGTGACAGGAGCACTGGTTAATAGTCAGTAATAGGAGAACAGGTTAATGGTCAGTGACAGGAGCACTGGTTAATAGTAAGTAATAGGAGAACAGGTTAATGGTCAGTGACAGGAGCACTGGTTAATAGTCAGTAATAGGAGAACAGGTTAATGGTCAGTGACAGGAGCACTGGTTAATAGTCAGTAACAAGAGCACTGGTTAATAGTAAGTAATAGGAGAACAGGTTAATGGTCAGTGACAGGAGCACTGGTTAATAGTCAGTAACAAGAGCACTGGTTAATAGTCAGTAATAGGAGAACAGGTTAATGGTCAGTGACAGGAGCACTGGTTAATAGTAAGTAATAGGAGAACAGGTTAATGGTCAGTGACAGGAGCACTGGTTAATAGTCAGTAATAGGAGAACAGGTTAATGGTCAGTGACAGGAGCACTGGTTAATAGTAAGTAATAGGAGAACAGGTTAATGGTCAGTGACAGGAGCACTGTTAATAGTAAGTAATAGGAGAACAGGTTAATGGTCAGTGACAGGAGCACTGGTTAATAGTCAGTAATAGGAGAACAGGTTAATGGTCAGTGACAGGAGCACTGGTTAATAGTAAGTAATAGGAGAACAGGTTAATGGTCAGTGACAGGAGCACTGGTTAATAGTCAGTAATAGGAGAACAGGTTAATGGTCAGTGACAGGAGCACTGGTTAATAGTCAGTAATAGGAGAACAGGTTAATGGTCAGTGACAGGAGCACTGGTTAATAGTCAGTAACAAGAGCACTGGTTAATAGTAAGTAATAGGAGAACAGGTTAATGGTGAGTGACAGGAGCACTGGTTAATAGTCAGTAATAGGAGAACAGGTTAATGGTCAGTGACAGGAGCACTGGTTAATAGTCAGTAATAGGAGAACAGGTTAATGGTCAGTGACAGAAGGACTGGTTAATAGTCAGTAATAGGAGAACAGGTTAATGGTCAGTGACAGGAGGACTGGTTAATAGTCAGTAATAGGAGAACAGGTTAATGGTCAGTGACAGGAGGACTGGTTAATAGTCAGTAATAGGAGAACAGGTTAATGGTCAGTGACAGGAGCACTGGTTAATAGTAAGTAATAGGAGAACAGGTTAATGGTCAGTGACAGGAGCACTGGTTAATAGTCAGTAATAGGAGAACAGGTTAATGGTCAGTGACAGGAGCACTGGTTAATAGTCAGTAATAGGAGAACAGGTTAATGGTCAGTGACAGGAGGACTGGTTAATAGTCAGTAATAGGAGAAAAGGTTAATGGTCAGTGACAGGAGGACTGGTTAATAGTCAGTAATAGGAGAACAGGTTAATGGTCAGTGACAGGAGCACTGGTTAATAGTCAGTAACAAGAGCACTGGTTAATAGTAAGTAATAGGAGAACAGGTTAATGGTCAGTGACAGGAGCACTGGTTAATAGTCAGTAACAAGAGCACCGGTTAATAGTAAGTAATAGGAGAACAGGTTAATGGTCAGTGACAGGAGCACTGGTTAATAGTCAGTAATAGGAGAACAGGTTAATGGTCAGTGACAGGAGGACAGGTTAATAGTCAGTAACAAGAGCACTGGTTAATAGTCAGTAATAGGAGAACAGGTTAATGGTCAGTGACAGGAGCACTGGTTAATAGTAAGTAATAGGAGAACAGGTTAATGGTCAGTGACAGGAGCACTGGTTAATAGTAAGTAATAGGAGAACAGGTTAATGGTCAGTGACAGGAGCACTGGTTAATAGTAAGTAATAGGAGAACAGGTTAATGGTCAGTGACAGGAGCACTGGTTAATAGTCAGTAATAGGAGAACAGGTTAATGGTCAGTGACAGGAGCACTGGTTAATAGTCAGTAATAGGAGAACAGGTTAATGGTCAGTGACAGGAGCACTGGTTAATAGTAAGTAATAGGAGAACAGGTTAATGGTCAGTGACAGGAGCACTGGTTAATAGTCAGTAATAGGAGAACAGGTTAATGGTCAGTGACAGGAGCACTGGTTAATAGTAAGTAATAGGAGAACAGGTTAATGGTCAGTGACAGGAGCACTGGTTAATAGTAAGTAATAGGAGAACAGGTTAATGGTCAGTGACAGGAGCACTGGTTAATAGTCAGTAATAGGAGAACAGGTTAATGGTAAGTGACAGGAGCACTGGTTAATAGTCAGTAATAGGAGAACAGGTTAATGGTCAGTGACAGGAGCACTGGTTAATAGTCAGTAATAGGAGAACAGGTTAATGGTCAGTGACAGGAGCACTGGTTAATAGTAAGTAATAGGAGAACAGGTTAATGGTCAGTGACAGGAGCACTGGTTAATAGTCAGTAATAGGCGAACAGGTTAATGGTCAGTGACAGGAGCACTGGTTAATAGTCAGTAATAGGAGAACAGGTTAATGGTCAGTGACAGGAGCACTGGTTAATAGTAAGTAATAGGAGAACAGGTTAATGGTCAGTGACAGGAGCACTGGTTAATAGTCAGTAATAGGAGAACAGGTTAATGGTCAGTGACAGGAGCACTGGTTAATAGTAAGTAATAGGAGAACAGGTTAATGGTCAGTGACAGGAGCACTGGTTAATAGTCAGTAATAGGAGAACAGGTTAATGGTCAGTGACAGGAGAACAGGATCATGGTCAGTAACAGGAGCACTGGTTAATGGTTATTAACAAGGGTGCTGATTAATGGTCAGTAACAAAGGTGCTGGTTAATGGTCAGTAACAAGGGTGCTGGTTAATGGTCAGTGACAGGGTGCTGGTTAATGGTCAGTGACAGGATACTGGTTCATGGTTATTAACAAGGGTGCTGATTAATGGTCAGTAACAAGGGTACTGGTTAATGGTCAGTGACAGGATACTGGTTAATGGTTTGTGACAGGATACTGGTTAATGGTTATTAACAAGGGTGCTGATTAATGGTCAGTAAAAAGGGTGCTGGTTAATGGTCAGTAACAAGGGTGCTGGTTAATGGTCAGTGACAGGGTGCTGGTTAATGGTCAGTGACAGGGTGCTGGTTAATGGTCAGTAACAAGGGTGCTGGTTAATGGTCAGTGACAGGGTGCTGGTTAATGGTCAGTAACAAGGGTGCTGGTTAATGGTCATTGACAAGGTACTGGTTAATGGTCAGTAACAAGGGTGCTGGTTAATGGTTGTTGACAGGGTACTGGTTAATGGTTGGTGACAGGATACTGGTTAATGGTTGGTGACAGGATACTGGTTAATGGTCAGTAACAAGGGTGCTGGTTAATGGTTGTTGACAGGGTACTGGTTAATGGTTGGTGACAGGATACTGGTTAATGGTTGGTGACAGGATACTGGTTAATGGTCAGTAACAAGGGTGCTGGTTAATGGTCAGTAACAAGGGTGCTGGTTAATGGTCAGTGACAGGGTGCTGGTTAATGGTCAGTAACAAGGGTGCTGGTTAATGGTCATTGACAAGGTACTGGTTAATGGTTGGTGACAGGATACTGGTTAATGGTCAGTAACAAGGGTGCTGGTTAATGGTCAGTGACAGGGTGCTGGTTAATGGTTGTTGACAGGGTACAGGTTAATGGTTGGTGACAGGATACTGGTTAATGGTCAGTAACAAGGGTGCTGGTTAATGGTCAGTAACAAGGGTGCTGGTTAATGGTCAGTGACAGGGTGCTGGTTAATGGTTGTTGACAGGGTACTGGTTAATGGTTGGTGACAGGATACTGGTTAATGGTTGGTGACAGGATACTGGTTAATGGTCAGTAATAAGGGTGCTGGTTAATGGTCAGTAACAAGGGTGCTGGTTAATGGTCAGTAGCAAGGGTGCTGGTTAATGGTTGTTGACAGGGTACTGGTTAATGGTTGGTGACAGGATACTGGTTAATGGTCAGTAACAAGGGTGCTGGTTAATGGTCAGTAACAAGGGTGCTGGTTAATGGTCAGTAGCAAGGGTGCTGGTTAATGGTTGTTGACAGGGTACTGGTTAATGGTTGGTGACAGGATACTGATTAATGGTCAGTAACAAGGGTGCTGGTTAATGGTCAGTAGCAAGGGTGCTGGTTAATGGTCAGTGACAGGGTGCTGGTTAATGGTCAGTGACAGGATACTGGTTAATGGTTGGTGACAGGATACTGGTTAATGGTCAGTAACAAGGGTGCTGGTTAATGGTCAGTAACAAGGGTGCTGGTTAATGGTCATTGACAAGGTACTGGTTAATGGTCAGTAACAAGGGTGCTGGTTAATGGTCAGTAACAAGGGTGCTGGTTAATGGTCATTGACAAGGTACTGGTTAATGGTTGGTGACAGGATACTGGTTAATGGTCAGTAACAAGGGTGCTGGTTAATGGTCAGTAACAAGGGTGCTGGTTAATGGTCAGTGACAGGGTGCTGGTTAATGGTTGTTGACAGGGTACTGGTTAATGGTTGGTGACAGGATACTGGTTAATGGTCAGTAACAAGGGTGCTGGTTAATGGTCAGTGACAGGGTGCTGGTTAATGGTCAGTAACAAGGGTGCTGGTTAATGGTCAGTGACAGGGTGCTGGTTAATGGTTGGTGACAGGATACTGGTTAATGGTCAGTAACAAGGGTGCTGGTTAATGGTCAGTGACAGGGTGCTGGTTAATGGTTGTTGACAGGGTACAGGTTAATGGTTGGTGACAGGATACTGGTTAATGGTTGGTGACAGGATACTGGTTAATGGTCAGTAACAAGGGTGCTGGTTAATGGTCAGTGACAGGGTGCTGGTTAATGGTTATTAACAAGGGTGCTGATTAATGGTCAGTAACAAAGGTGCTGGTTAATGGTCAGTGACAGGGTGCTGGTTAATGGTCAGTGACAGGGTGCTGGTTAATGGTTATTAACAAGGGTGCTGATTAATGGTCAGTAACAAGGGTGCTGGTTAATGGTCAGTGACAGGATACTGGTTAATGGTCAGTAACAAGGGTGCTGGTTAATGGTCAGTGACAGGGTGCTGGTTAATGGTCAGTGACAGGATACTGGTTAATGGTCAGTAACAAGGGTGCTGGTTAATGGTCAGTGACACGGTGCTGATTAATGGTCAGTAACAAGGGTGCTGGTTAATGGTCAGTGACAGGATACTGGTTAATGGTCAGTGACAGGGTGCTGGTTAATGGTCAGTAACAAGGGTGCTGGTTAATGGTCAGTGACAGGGTGCTGGTTAATGGTCAGTGACAGGATACTGGTTAATGGTCAGTAACAAGGGTGCTGGTTAATGGTCAGTGACAGGGTGCTGGTTAATGGTCAGTGACAGGGTGCTGGTTAATGGTTGTTGACAGGGTACTGGTTAATGGTTGGTGACAGGATACTGGTTAATGGTTGGTGACAGGATACTGGTTAATGGTCAGTAACAAGGGTGCTGGTTAATGGTCAGTGACAGGGTGCTGGTTAATGGTCAGTAACAAGGGTGCTGGTTAATGGTCATTGACAAGGTACTGGTTAATGGTTGGTGACAGGATACTGGTCAATGGTCAGTAACAAGGGTGCTGGTTAATGGTCAGTAACAAGGGTGCTGGTTAATGGTCAGTGACAGGGTGCTGGTTAATGGTCAGTGACAGGGTGCTGGTTAATGGTTGGTGACAGGATACTGGTTAATGGTCAGTAACAAGGGTGCTGGTTAATGGTCAGTAACAAGGGTGCTGGTTAATGGTCAGTGACAGGGTGCTGGTTAATGGTTGGTGACAGGATACTGGTTAATGGTCAGTAACAAGGGTGCTGGTTAATGGTCAGTAACAAGGGTGCTGGTTAATGGTCAGTGACAGGGTGCTGGTTAATGGTTGTTGACAGGGTACTGGTTAATGGTTGGTGACAGGATACTGGTTAATGGTTGGTGACAGGATACTGGTTAATGGTCAGTAACAAGGGTGCTGGTTAATGGTCAGTAGCAAGGGTGCTGGTTAATGGTCAGTGACAGGGTGCTGGTTAATGGTTGTTGACAGGGTACAGGTTAATGGTTGGTGACAGGATACTGGTTAATGGTCAGTAACAAGGGTGCTGGTTAATGGTCAGTAACAAGGGTGCTGGTTAATGGTCAGTAGCAAGGGTGCTGATTAATGGTTGTTGACAGGGTACTGGTTAATGGTTGGTGACAGGATACTGGTTAATGGTCACTAACAAGGGTGCTGGTTAATGGTCAGTAACAAGGGTGCTGGTTAATGGTCAGTAGCAAGGGTGCTGGTTAATGGTTGTTGACAGGGTACTGGTTAATGGTTGGTGACAGGATACTGGTTAATGGTCAGTAACAAGGGTGCTGGTTAATGGTCAGTAGCAAGGGTGCTGGTTAATGGTCAGTGACAGGGTGCTGGTTAATGGTCAGTGACAGGATACTGGTTAATGGTTATTAACAAGGGTGCTGATTAATGGTCAGTAACAAGGGTGCTGGTTAATGGTCAGTGACAGGATACTGGTTAATGGTCAGTGACAGGGTGCTGGTTAATGGTTGTTGACAGGGTACTGGTTAATGGTTGGTGACAGGATACTGGTTAATGGTCAGTAACAAGGGTGCTGGTTAATGGTCAGTGACAGGGTGCTGGTTAATGGTCAGTAACAAGGGTGCTGGTTAATGGTCAGTGACAGGATACTGGTTAATGGTTATTAACAAGGGTGCTGATTAATGGTCAGTAACAAGGGTGCTGGTTAATGGTCAGTGACAGGGTGCTGGTTAATGGTCAGTGACAGGATACTGGTTAATGGTTATTAACAAGGGTGCTGATTAATGGTCAGTAACAAGGGTGCTGGTTAATGGTCAGTGACAGGATACTGGTTAATGGTCAGTGACAGGGTGCTGGTTAATGGTTGTTGACAGGGTACTGGTTAATGGTTGGTGACAGGATACTGGTTAATGGTCAGTAACAAGGGTGCTGGTTAATGGTCAGTGAAAGGGTGCTGGTTAATGGTCAGTAACAAGGGTGCTGGTTAATGGTCAGTGACAGGATACTGGTTAATGGTCAGTAACAAGGGTGCTGGTTAATGGTCAGTGACAGGGTGCTGGTTAATGGTCAGTGACAGGGTGCTGGTTAATGGTTGTTGACAGGGTACTGGTTAATGGTTGGTGACAGGATGCTGGTTAATGGTTGGTGACAGGGTGCTGGTTAATGGTCAGTGACAGGATACTGGTTAATGGTCAGTAACAAGGGTGCTGGTTAATGGTCAGTAACAAGGGTGCTGGTTAATGGTCAGTGACAGGGTGCTGGTTAATGGTCATTGACAAGGTACTGGTTAATGGTTGGTGACAGGATACTGGTTAATGGTCAGTAACAAGGGTGCTGGTTAATGGTCAGTAACAAGGGTGCTGGTTAATGGTCAGTGACAGGGTGCTGGTTAATGGTTGGTGACAGGATACTGGTTAATGGTCAGTAACAAGGGTGCTGGTTAATGGTCAGTGACAGGGTGCTGGTTAATGGTCAGTAACAAGGGTGCTGGTTAATGGTCAGTGACAGGGTGCTGGTTAATGGTTGTTGACAGGGTACAGGTTAATGGTCAGTAACAAGGGTGCTGGTTAATGGTCAGTAACAAGGGTGCTGGTTAATGGTCAGTGACAGGATACTGGTTAATGGTTGGTGACAGGATACTGGTTAATGGTCAGTAACAAGGGTGCTGGTTAATGGTCAGTGACAGGGTGCTGGTTAATGGTTGTTGACAGGGTACAGGTTAATGGTTGGTGACAGGATACTGGTTAATGGTTGGTGACAGGATACTGGTTAATGGTCAGTAACAAGGGTGCTGGTTAATGGTCAGTGACAGGGTGCTGGTTAATGGTTGGTGACAGGATACTGGTTAATGGTCAGTAACAAGGGTGCTGGTTAATGGTCAGTAACAAGGGTGCTGGTTAATGGTCATTGACAAGGTACTGGTTAATGGTTGGTGACAGGATACTGGTTAATGATCAGTAACAAGGGTGCTGGTTAATGGTCAGTGACAGGGTGCTGGTTAATGGTTGGTGACAGGATACTGGTTAATGGTCAGTAACAAGGGTGCTGGTTAATGGTCAGTGACAGGGTGCTGGTTAATGGTCAGTGACAGGATACTGGTTAATGGTTGGTGACAGGGTGCTGGTTAATGGTCAGTGACAGGATACTGGTTAATGGTTGGTGACAGGGTGCTGGTTAATGGTCAGTGACAGGATACTGGTTAATGGTCAGTGACAGGATACTGGTTAATGGTCGGTGACAGGATACTGGTTAATGATCAATAACAAGGTTGCTGGTTAATGGTCAGTGACAGGGTGCTGGTTAATGGTTGGTGACAGGATACTGGTTAATGGTCAGTAACAAGGGTGCTGGTTAATGGTTGGTGACAGGATACTGGTTAATGGTCAGTAACAAGGGTGCTGGTTAATGGTCAGTAACAAGGGTGCTGGTTAATGGTCATTGACAAGGTACTGGTTAATGGTTGGTGACAGGATACTGGTTAATGGTCAGTAACAAGGGTGCTGGTTAATGATCAGTGACAGGGACACAGGCTGATTGATTTTTCCCTTGGCTCTATTACATCCCTGACTTTACCTAGTTGTTACTGAGATGTGGGTGATCATGCCCATCCCTAGTTGCCAAGAGGGCATTAAAATTCGACCAAATAGTGTGTGACTGAATCATGTGCAGGCTCAAGCCTGATAGTGGAGGATCTATCACTTCCCGAAGGGCATCAGCGAATTAGTTGGGTTTCAGCACAATCTGAGACGATTGATGATTTATTGAATTCAGTTCCACAACCCTGCCCATGATTGGTGAACTGAATTTGTGAACTATGTTGCTGTATCCACTGGGTACCCACATTCCCCCCTGAAGCACACCTAGTGTGAAATGATTTCAGACTGACCTGATAGTCTGCACCCCAGCACTGAGCTGGGGTTCGATACTCTTGATGATGTCCATGAACTCTTTGGCCTGGCTTTCTAGATAAGCTTTCTCAGCATTGGCATGCATTCCAAAGATATCGGGAGAGTCACTGTCTGGCAGTGATTCGATGTAGTTTATACACTGTAGCAGGTCCATGCTCTCTGAGATCATGCAGTAAACCTAACCATGCAGAGCAAGTGCAGAAATAGATTAGGATCATCGGAACAGCAGGAAGCTATTCAGCCCCTCCAGGCTGTTCCACCATTCAATTAGATCATGGCTGATCTCGACGCCAACTCCATAACCCTCAGTACCCTTATTCACTCATTGGATGTGGGCATCACTGGGTGGCCCAGCATTTATTGCCCTTCACTCATTGCCTTTGAGAAGCTGCTGGTGAGTTGCTGCAGCGTCTGTGGTGCAGGTATACTCACAATGCTGTACTGAATCTGCATTCAACCACTTGAAGGACAGTATATCCTTCTTGAGGCGGTGCCCACACCTGAATGCACCAGTCCACTAGCTTGCTAATAAATGAGGCAAGCAGTTGTACTGGAAAGCAGACGTACTGGTGCAATGAACGATTGATCCTGTACAGGCTTTGTCAGTGAGTGAGTTCATAGAACTCCCATCCAGTCCTGTGCTTGGGTGCTCTTCGATGTAACTGCTGACAATGCATTACGTTACCATTACAGGAGGGATAGACAGCTCAAGCATGGCACAGAGGCACAGATAAAGCTCCATCAATCCTGCCAGGCCTCAGCCACAGTCACAGAGAAGCATGCGGGGCGGGGGGGATGTGCGGGGCGAGGGGGATGTGCGGGATGGGGGGATGTGCATGGTGGGGGGATGTGCGTGGCGGGGTGATGTGCGGGGTGGGGGGGTGTGCATGGTGGGGGGATGTGCGGGGCGGGGGGATGTGCAGGGCAGGGGGGATGTGCGGGGCAGGGGGGATGTGCGGGGCTGTGGGGATGTGCGGGGCGGTGGGGATGTGCGGGGCGGTGGGGATGTGCGTGGCGGGGTGATGTGCGGGGTGGGGGGATGTGCATGGTGGGGGGATGTGCATGGTGGGGGGAAGTGCATGGTAGGGGGATGCGCGGTGCAGGGGGATGTGCGGTGCAGAGGGATGTGCGGTGCAGGAGGATGTGCGGTGCAGAGGGATGTGCGGGGCAGGGGGATGTGCGGGGCAGGGGGATGTGCGGGGCAGGGGGATGTGCGGGGCAGGGGGATGTGCGGGGCAGGGGGATGTGCATGGTAGGGGGATGTGCATGGTAGGGGGAAGTGCATGGTAGGGGGATGTGCATGGTGGGGGGAAGTGCATGGTGGGGGGAAGTGCATGGTAGGGGGATGTGCATGGTAGGGGGAAGTGCATGGTGGGGGGAAGTGCATGGTAGGGGGAAGTGCATGGTGGGGGGAAGTGCATGGTAGGGGGATGTGCATGGTAGGGGGATGTGCATGGTAGGGGGAAGTGCATGGTGGGGGGAAGTGCATGGTAGGGGGAAGTGCATGGTGGGGGGAAGTGCATGGTAGGGGGATGTGCATGGTAGGGGGATGTGCGGTGCAGGAGGATGTGCGGGGCAGGGGGATGTGCATGGTGGGGGGATGTGCGGTGCAGGAGGATGTGCGGGGCAGAGGGATGTGCGGGGCAGGGGGATGTGCATGGTGGGGGGATGTGCGGTGCAGGAGGATGTGCGGGGCAGAGGGATGTGCGGGGCAGGAGGATGTGCGGTGCAGGAGGATGTGCGGGGCAGGGGGATGTGCGGGGCAGGGGGATGTGCGGGGCAGGAGGATGTGCATGGTGGGGGGAAGTGCATGGTAGGGGGAAGTGCATGGTGGGGGGAAGTGCATGGTAGGGGGAAGTGCATGGTGGGGGGAAGTGCATGGTAGGGGGATGTGCATGGTAGGGGGATGTGCGGGGCAGGGGGAAGTGCATGGTGGGGGGAAGTGCATGGTAGGGGGATGTGCATGGTAGGGGGAAGTGCATGGTAGGGGGAAGTGCATGGTGGGGGGAAGTGCATGGTAGGGGGAAGTGCATGGTAGGGGGAAGTGCATGGTAGGGGGAAGTGCATGGTGGGGGGAAGTGCATGGTAGGGGGAAGTGCATGGTAGGGGGAAGTGCATGGTAGGGGGAAGTGCATGGTAGGGGGAAGTGCATGGTGGGGGGAAGTGCATGGTAGGGGGAAGTGCATGGTAGGGGGAAGTGCATGGTAGGGGGAAGTGCATGGTGGGGGGAAGTGCATGGTAGGGGGAAGTGCATGGTAGGGGGATGTGCGGGGCAGGGGGAAGTGCATGGTGGGGGGAAGTGCATGGTAGGGGGATGTGCATGGTAGGGGGATGTGCGGGGCAGGGGGAAGTGCATGGTGGGGGGAAGTGCATGGTAGGGGGATGTGCATGGTAGGGGGATGTGCGGTGCAGGAGGATGTGCGGTGCAGAGGGATGTGCGGGGCAGGGGGATGTGCATGGTGGGGGGATGTGCGGTGCAGGAGGATGTGCGGGGCAGAGGGATGTGCGGGGCAGGAGGATGTGCGGTGCAGGAGGATGTGCGGGGCAGGGGGATGTGCGGGGCAGGGGGATGTGCGGGGCAGGAGGATGTGCGGTGCAGGAGGATGTGCGGGGCAGGGGAATGTGCGGGGCATGGGGATGTGCGGTGCAGAGGGATGTGCGGGGCAGGGGGATGAGCGGGGCAGGGGGATGAGCGGGGCAGGGGGATGTGCGGTGCAGGGGGATGTGCGGGGCAGAGGGATGAGCGGGGCAGGAGGATGTGCGATGCAGGGGGATGTGCGGGGCAGAGGGATGAGCGGGGCAGGGGGATGTGCGATGCAGGGGGATGTGCGGTGCAGGGGGATGTGCATGGTGGGGGGAAGTGCATGGTGGGGGGAAGTGCATGGTAGGGGGAAGTGCATGGTAGGGGGAAGTGCATGGTGGGGGGAAGTGCATGGTAGGGGGATGTGCATGGTGGGGGGATGTGCATGGTAGGGGGAAGTGCATGGTAGGGGGATGTGCATGGTAGGGGGATGTGCATGGTGGGGGGATGTGCGGTGCAGGAGGATGTGCGGTGCAAGGGGATGTGCATGGTGGGGGGAAGTGCATGGTAGGGGGAAGTGCATGGTAGGGGGATGTGCATGGTGGGGGGATGTGCATGGTGGGGGGAAGTGCATGGTGGGGGGATGTGCATGGTGGGGGGATGTGCATGGTAGGGGGATGTGCATGGTAGGGGGATGTGCATGGTGGGGGGAAGTGCATGGTGGGGGGATGTGCATGGTGGGGGGATGTGCATGGTGGGGGGATGTGCATGGTAGGGGGATGTGCATGGTGGGGGGAAGTGCATGGTGGGGGGATGTGCATGGTGGGGGGATGTGCATGGTAGGGGGATGTGCATGGTGGGGGGAAGTGCATGGTGGGGGGAAGTGCATGGTGGGGGGATGTGCATGGTAGGGGGATGTGCATGGTAGGGGGATGTGCATGGTGGGGGGATGTGCATGGTAGGGGGATGTGCATGGTGGGGGGATGTGCATGGTAGGGGGATGTGCATGGTAGGGGGATGTGCGGTGCAGGAGGATGTGCGGTGCAGAGGGATGTGCATGGTGGGGGGAAGTGCATGGTGGGGGGAAGTGCATGGTGGGGGGATGTGCATGGTAGGGGGATGTGCATGGTAGGGGGATGTGCATGGTAGGGGGATGTGCATGGTGGGGGGATGTGCATGGTGGGGGGAAGTGCATGGTAGGGGGATGTGCATGGTAGGGGGATGTGCGGTGCAGGAGGATGTGCGGTGCAGAGGGATGTGCATGGTGGGGGGATGTGCATGGTAGGGGGATGTGCATGGTGGGGGGATGTGCATGGTAGGGGGATGTGCATGGTGGGGGGAAGTGCATGGTGGGGGGAAGTGCATGGTGGGGGGAAGTGCATGGTAGGGGGATGTGCATGGTGGGGGGATGTGCATGGTGGGGGGATGTGCATGGTAGGGGGATGTGCGGTGCAGGAGGATGTGCGGTGCAGAGGGATGTGCGGTGCAGAGGGATGTGCATGGTGGGGGGATGTGCGGGGCAGGGGGATGTGCGGGGCAGGAGGATGTGCGGGGCAGGGGGATGCGCGGTGCAAGGGGATGTGCATGGTGGGGGGATGTGCGGGGCAGGGGGATGTGCGGGGCAGGAGGATGTGCGGGGCAGGGGGATGTGCGGTGCAGAGGGATGTGCGGGGCAGAGGGATGTGCGGGGCAGAGGGATGTGCGGGGCAGGAGGATGTGCGGTGCAGGAGGATGTGCGGGGCAGGGGGATATGCGGGGCAGGGGGATGTGCGGGGCAGGAGGATGTGCGGTGCAGGAGGATGTGCGGGGCAGGGGGATGTGCGGGGCAGGGGGATGTGCGGTGCAGAGGGATGTGCGGGACAGGGGGATGTGCGGTGCAGAGGGATGTGCGGGGCAGGGGGATGAGCGGGGCAGGGGGATGAGCGGGGGAGGGGGATGTGCGGTGCAGGGGGATGTGCGGGGCAGAGGGATGAGCGGGGCAGGAGGATGTGCGATGCAGGGGGATGTGCGGGGCAGAGGGATGAGCGGGGCAGGGGGATGTGCGATGCAGGGGGATGTGCGGTGCAGGGGGATGTGCGGGGCAGAGGGATGTGCATGGTGGGGGGAAGTGCATGGTGGGGGGATGTGCATGGTGGGGGGAAGTGCATGGTAGGGGGATGTGCATGGTAGGGGGATGTGCATGGTAGGGGGATGTGCATGGTAGGGGGATGTGCATGGTGGGGGGATGTGCGGGGCAGGGGGATGTGCGGGGCAGGGGGATGTGCATGGCGGGGGGATGTGCATGGTGGGGGGAAGTGCATGGTAGGGGGATGTGCATGGTAGGGGGATGTGCATGGTAGGGGGATGTGCATGGTGGGGGGATGTGCGGGGCAGGGGGATGTGCGGGGCAGGGGGATGTGCATGGTGGGGGGATGTGCATGGTGGGGGGATGTGCATGGTAGGGGGATGTGCATGGTAGGGGGATGTGCGGGGCAGGGGGATGTGCGGGGCAGGGGGATGTGCGGGGCAGGGGGATGTGCGGTGCAGGGGGATGAGCGGGGCAGGGGGATGTGCGGGGCAGAGGGATGTGCGGTGCAGGGGGATGAGCGGGGCAGGGGGATGTGCGGGGCAGGGGGATGTGCGGGGCAGGGGGATGTGCGGGGCAGGGGGATGAGCGGGGCAGGGGGATGTGCGGGGCAGAGGGATGAGCGGGGCAGGGGGATGTGCGGTGCAGGGGGATGAGCGGGGCAGGGGGATGTGCGGGGCAGGAGGATGAGCGGGGCAGGGGGATGTGCGGTGCAGGGGGATGTGCGGTGCAGGGGGATGAGCGGGGCAGGGGGATGTGCGGTGCAGGGGGATGTGCGGTGCAGGGGGATGAGCGGGGCAGGGGGATGTGCGGGGCAGGGGGATGAGCGGGGCAGGGGGATGTGCGGGGCAGGGGGATGAGCGGGGCAGGGGGATGTGCGGTGCAGGGGGATGAGCGGGGCAGGGGGATGTGCGGGGCAGGGGGATGTGCGGGGCAGGAGGATGAGCGGGGCAGGGGGATGTGCGGTGCAGGGGGATGTGCGGGGCAGGGGGATGTGCGGGGCAGAGGGATGTGCGGGGCAGGGGGATGTGCGGGGCAGAGGGATGAGCGGGGCAGGGGGATGAGCGGGGCAGGGGGATGTGCGGGGCAGGGGGATGTGCGGGGCAGGGGGATGTGCGGGGCAGGGGGATGAGCGGGGCAGGGGGATGTGCGGGGCAGGGGGATGAGCGGGGCAGGGGGATGAGCGGGGCAGGAGGATGTGCGGGGCAGGGGGATGTGCGGGGCAGGGGGATGCGCGGGGCAGGGGGATGTGCGGGGCAGGGGGATGTGCGGGGCAGGGGGATGTGCATGGTGGGGGGATGTGCGGGGCAGGGGGGATGAGCGGGGCAGGGGGATGAGCGGGGCAGGAGGATGTGCGGGGCAGGGGGATGTGCGGGGCAGGGGGATGTGCATGGTGGGGGGATGTGCGGGGCAGGGGGATGTGCGGGGCAGGGGGATGAGCGGGGCAGGGGGATGAGCGGGGCAGGAGGATGTGCGGGGCAGAGGGATGAGCGGGGCAGGAGGATGTGCATGGTGGGGGGATGTGCGGGGCAGGGGGGATGAGCGGGGCAGGGGGATGAGCGGGGCAGGAGGATGTGCGGGGCAGAGGGATGAGCGGGGCAGGAGGATGTGCGGGGCAGGGGGATGTGCATGGTGGGGGGATGTGCGGGGCAGGGGGGATGAGCGGGGCAGGGGGATGAGCGGGGCAGGAGGATGTGCGGGGCAGAGGGATGAGCGGGGCAGGAGGATGTGCGGGGCAGGGGGATGTGCGGGGCAGAGGGATGAGCGGGGCAGGAGGATGTGCGGGGCAGGGGGATGTGCGGGGCAGAGGGATGAGCGGTGCAGAGGGATGTGCATGGTGGGGGGATGTGCATGGTGGGGGGAAGTGCATGGTGGGGGGATGTGCGGGGCAGGGGGATGTGCGGTGCAGAGGGATGTGCATGGTGGGGGGATGTGCATGGTGGGGGGAAGTGCATGGTGGGGGGAAGTGCATGGTAGGGGGATGTGCATGGTGGGGGGATGTGCGGGGCAGGGGGATGTGCGGGGCAGGGGGATGAGCGGTGCAGAGGGATGTGCAGGGCAGGGGGATGTGCGGGGCAGGGGGATGAGCGGGGCAGGGGGATGTACGGGGCAGAGGGATGAGCGGGGCAGGGGGATGTGCGGGGCAGGGGGATGAGCGGGGCAGAGGGATGTGCATGGTAGGGGGATGTGCGGGGCAGGGGGATGCGCGGTGCAAGGGGATGTGCATGGTAGGGGGATGTGCGGTGCAGAGGGATGAGCGGGGCAGGGGGATGTGCGGGGCAGGGGGATGTGCGGGGCACGGGGATGAGCGGGGCAGGGGGATGTGCGGGGCAGGGGGATGTGCGGGGCAGGGGGATGTGCGGGGCAGGGGGATGAGCGGGGCAGGGGGATGAGCGGTGCAGGAGGATGTGCGGGGCAGGGGGATGTGCGGGGCAGGGGGATGTGCGGTGCAGGAGGATGTGCGGGGCAAGGGGATGTGCGGGGCAGGGGGATGTGCGGTGCAGGAGGATGTGCGGGGCAAGGGGATGAGCGGGGCAGGGGGATGTGCGGTGCAGGGGGATGTGCGGTGCAGGAGGATGAGCGGGGCAGGGGGATGTGCGGTGCAGGGGGATGTGCGGTGCAGGGGGATGAGCGGGGCAGGGGGATGAGCGGTGCAGGAGGATGTGCGGGGCAGGGGGATGTGCGGGGCAGGGGGATGTGCGGTGCAGGGGGATGTGCGGGGCAGGGGGATGTGCGGTGCAGGAGGATGTGCGGGGCAGGGGGATGTGCGGGGCAAGGGGATGAGCGGAGCAGGAGGATGTGCGGGGCAGGGGGATGTGCATGGCAGAGGGATGTGCGGGGCAGGAGGATGTGCGGGGCAGGGGGATGAGCGGGGCAGAGGGATGTGCGGGGCAAGGGGATGTGCGGGGCAGGGGGATGTGCGGGGCAGGGGGATGTGCGGTGCAGGGGGATGAGCGGGGCAGGGGGATGAGCGGGGCAGGGGGATGTGCGGGGCGGGGGGATGAGCGGGGCGGAGGGATGTGCGGGGCAAGGGGATGTGCGGGGCAGGGGGATGTGCGGGGCAGGGGGATGTGCGGTGCAGGGGGATGAGCGGGGCAGGGGAATGAGCGGTGCAGGAGGATGTGCGGGGCAGGGGGATGTGCGGGGCAGGGGGATGTGCGGGGCAGGGGGATGTGCGGGGCAGGGGGATGTGCGGTGCAGGGGGATGTGCGGGGCAGGGGGATGTGCGGGGCAGGGGGATGTGCGGGGCAAGGGGATGAGCGGGGCAGAGGGATGCGCGGTGCAAGGGGATGAGCGGTGCAGGAGGATGTGCGGTGCAGGGGGATGTGCGGGGCAGGGGGATGTGCGGTGCAGGAGGATGTGCGGGGCAAGGGGATGAGCGGGGCAAGGGGATGAGCGGGGCAGGAGGATGAGCGGGGCAGGGGGATGTGCGGTGCAGGAGGATGTGCGGGGCAGGGGGATGTGCGGGGCAGGGGGATGTGCGGTGCAGGGGGATGTGCGGGGCAGGGGGATGTGCGGGGCAGGGGGATGTGCGGGGCAGGGGGATGAGCGGTGCAGAGGGATGTGCAGGGCAGGGGGATGTGCGGGGCAGGGGGATGAGCGGGGCAGGGGGATGTGCGGGGCAGAGGGATGAGCGGGGCAGGGGGATGTGCGGGGCAGGGGGATGAGCGGGGCAGAGGGATGTGCATGGTAGGGGGATGTGCGGGGCAGGGGGATGCGCGGTGCAAGGGGATGTGCATGGTAGGGGGATGTGCGGTGCAGAGGGATGAGCGGGGCAGGGGGATGTGCGGGGCAGGGGGATGTGCGGGGCAGGGGGATGAGCGGGGCAGGGGGATGTGCGGGGCAGGGGGATGTGCGGGGCAGGGGGATGTGCGGGGCAGGGGGATGAGCGGGGCAGGGGGATGAGCGGTGCAGGAGGATGTGCGGGGCAGGGGGATGTGCGGGGCAGGGGGATGTGCGGTGCAGGAGGATGTGCGGGGCAAGGGGATGTGCGGGGCAGGGGGATGTGCGGTGCAGGAGGATGTGCGGGGCAAGGGGATGAGCGGGGCAGGGGGATGTGCGGTGCAGGGGGATGTGCGGTGCAGGAGGATGAGCGGGGCAGGGGGATGTGCGGTGCAGGGGGATGTGCGGTGCAGGGGGATGAGCGGGGCAGGGGGATGAGCGGTGCAGGAGGATGTGCGGGGCAGGGGGATGTGCGGGGCAGGGGGATGTGCGGTGCAGGGGGATGTGCGGGGCAGGGGGATGTGCGGTGCAGGAGGATGTGCGGGGCAGGGGGATGTGCGGGGCAAGGGGATGAGCGGAGCAGGAGGATGTGCGGGGCAGGGGGATGTGCATGGCAGAGGGATGTGCGGGGCAGGAGGATGTGCGGGGCAGGGGGATGAGCGGGGCAGAGGGATGTGCGGGGCAAGGGGATGTGCGGGGCAGGGGGATGTGCGGGGCAGGGGGATGTGCGGTGCAGGGGGATGAGCGGGGCAGGGGGATGAGCGGGGCAGGGGGATGTGCGGGGCGGGGGGATGAGCGGGGCAGAGGGATGTGCGGGGCAAGGGGATGTGCGGGGCAGGGGGATGTGCGGGGCAGGGGAATGAGCGGTGCAGGAGGATGTGCGGGGCAGGGGGATGTGCGGGGCAGGGGGATGTGCGGGGCAGGGGGATGTGCGGGGCAGGGGGATGTGCGGTGCAGGGGGATGTGCGGGGCAGGGGGATGTGCGGGGCAGGGGGATGTGCGGGGCAGGGGGATGTGCGGGGCAGGGGGATGTGCGGGGCAAGGGGATGAGCGGGGCAGAGGGATGCGCGGTGCAAGGGGATGAGCGGTGCAGGAGGATGTGCGGTGCAGGGGGATGTGCGGGGCAGGGGGATGTGCGGTGCAGGAGGATGTGCGGGGCAAGGGGATGAGCGGGGCAAGGGGATGAGCGGGGCAGGAGGATGAGCGGGGCAGGGGGATGTGCGGTGCAGGAGGATGTGCGGGGCAAGGGGATGAGCGGGGCAAGGGGATGAGCGGGGCAGGAGGATGTGCGGGGCAGAGGGATGTGCGGGGCAGGAGGATGTGCGGGGCAAGGGGATGTGCGGGGCAGGGGGATGTGCGGGGCAGGGGGATGTGCGGTGCAGGGGGATGTGCGGGGCGGTGGGGATGTGCGGGGCGGTGGGGATGTGCGGGGCAGGGGGATGTGCGGGGCAGTGGGATGTGCATGGCAGAGGGATGTGCGGGGCAGGAGGATGTGCGGGGCAGGGGGATGTGCGGGGCAGGAGGATGTGCGGGGCAAGGGGATGAGCGGGGCAGGGGGATGTGCGGGGCAGGAGGATGTGCGGTGCAGGGGGATGTGCGGGGCAGGGGGATGAGCGGTGCAGGAGGATGTGCGGGGCAGGGGGATGTGCGGTGCAGGGGGATGTGCGGGGCAAGGGGATGTGCGGGGCAGGGGGATGTGCGGTGCAGGGGGATGTGCGGGGCAGGGGGATGTGCGGTGCAGAAGGATGTGCGGGGCAAGGGGATGAGCGGGGCAGGGGGATGAGCGGTGCAGGGGGATGTGCATGGCAGAGGGATGTGCGGGGCAGGAGGATGTGCGGGGCAGGGGGATGTGCGGGGCAGGAGTATGTGCGGGGCAAGGGGATGAGCGGTGCAGGGGGATGTGCGGTGCAGGAGGATGTGCGGGGCAGGGGGATGTGCGGGGCAGGGGGATGTGCGGGGCAAGGGGATGAGCGGTGCAGGAGGATGTGCGGGGCAGGGGGATGTGCGGTGCAGGGGGATGTGCGGGGCAAGGGGATGTGCGGGGCAGGGGGATGTGCGGTGCAGGGGGATGTGCGGGGCAGGGGGATGTGCGGGGCAGGGGGATGTGCGGGGCAGAGGGATGTGCGGGGCAGAGGGATGTGCGGGGCAGGAGGATGTGCGGTGCAGAGGGATGTGCGTGGCAGGGGGATGAGCGGGGCAGGGGGATGAGCGGGGCAGGGGGATGTGCGGTGCAGGGGGATGTGTGGGGCAGGAGGATGAGCGGGGCAGGGGGATGTGCGGGGCAGGAGGATGTGCGGTGCAGAGGGATGTGCGGGGCAGGGGGATGAGCGGGGCAGGGGGATGAGCGGGGCAGGGGGATGTGCGGTGCAGGGGGATGTGCGGGGCAGGAGGATGAGCGGGGCAGGGGGATGAGCGGGGCAGGGGGATGAGCGGGGCAGAGGGATGTGCGGGGCAGGGGGATGAGCGGGGCAGAGGGATGTGCATGGTAGGGGGATGTGCGGGGCAGGGGGATGCGCGGTGCAAGGGGATGTGCATGGTAGGGGGATGTGCGGTGCAGAGGGATGAGCGGGGCAGGGGGATGTGCGGGGCAGGGGGATGTGCGGGGCAGGGGGATGAGCGGGGCAGGGGGATGTGCGGGGCAGGGGGATGTGCGGGGCAGGGGGATGTGCGGGGCAGGGGGATGAGCGGGGCAGGGGGATGAGCGGTGCAGGAGGATGTGCGGGGCAGGGGGATGTGCGGGGCAGGGGGATGTGCGGTGCAGGAGGATGTGCGGGGCAAGGGGATGTGCGGGGCAGGGGGATGTGCGGTGCAGGGGGATGTGCGGTGCAGGAGGATGTGCGGGGCAGGGGGATGTGCGGGGCAAGGGGATGAGCGGAGCAGGAGGATGTGCGGGGCAGGGGGATGTGCATGGCAGAGGGATGTGCGGGGCAGGAGGATGTGCGGGGCAGGGGGATGAGCGGGGCAGAGGGATGTGCGGGGCAAGGGGATGTGCGGGGCAGGGGGATGTGCGGGGCAGGGGGATGTGCGGTGCAGGGGGATGAGCGGGGCAGGGGGATGAGCGGGGCAGGGGGATGTGCGGGGCGGGGGGATGAGCGGGGCAGAGGGATGTGCGGGGCAAGGGGATGTGCGGGGCAAGGGGATGTGCGGGGCAGGGGGATGTGCGGTGCAGGGGGATGAGCGGGGCAGGGGAATGAGCGGTGCAGGAGGATGTGCGGGGCAGGGGGATGTGCGGGGCAGGGGGATGTGCGGGGCAGGGGGATGTGCGGGGCAGGGGGATGTGCGGTGCAGGGGGATGTGCGGGGCAGGGGGATGTGCGGGGCAGGGGGATGTGCGGGGCAGGGGGATGTGCGGGGCAAGGGGATGAGCGGGGCAGAGGGATGCGCGGTGCAAGGGGATGAGCGGTGCAGGAGGATGTGCGGTGCAGGGGGATGTGCGGGGCAGGGGGATGTGCGGTGCAGGAGGATGTGCGGGGCAAGGGGATGAGCGGGGCAAGGGGATGAGCGGGGCAGGAGGATGAGCGGGGCAGGGGGATGTGCGGTGCAGGAGGATGTGCGGGGCAAGGGGATGAGCGGGGCAAGGGGATGAGCGGGGCAGGAGGATGTGCGGGGCAGAGGGATGTGCGGGGCAGGAGGATGTGCGGGGCAAGGGGATGTGCGGGGCAGGGGGATGTGCGGGGCAGGGGGATGTGCGGTGCAGGGGGATGTGCGGGGCGGTGGGGATGTGCGGGGCGGTGGGGATGTGCGGGGCAGGGGGATGTGCGGGGCAGGGGGATGTGCATGGCAGAGGGATGTGCGGGGCAGGAGGATGTGCGGGGCAGGGGGATGTGCGGGGCAGGAGGATGTGCGGGGCAAGGGGATGAGCGGGGCAGGGGGATGTGCGGGGCAGGGGGATGTGCGGGGCAAGGGGTTGAGCGGTGCAGGGGGATGTGCGGTGCAGGGGGATGTGCATGGCAGAGGGATGTGCGGGGCAGGAGGATGTGCGGGGCAGGGGGATGTGCGGGGCAGGAGGATGTGCGGGGCAAGGGGATGTGCGGGGCAAGGGGATGAGCGGTGCAGGGGGATGTGCGGGGCAGGGGGATGTGCGGGGCAAGGGGATGAGCGGGGCAGGGGGATGTGCGGTGCAGGGGGATGTGCGGTGCAGGGGGATGTGCGGGGCAGGGGGATGAGCGGTGCAGGAGGATGTGCGGGGCAGGGGGATGTGCGGTGCAGGGGGATGTGCGGGGCAAGGGGATGTGCGGGGCAGGGGGATGTGCGGTGCAGGGGGATGTGCGGGGCAGGGGGATGTGCGGTGCAGAGGGATGTGCGGGGCAAGGGGATGAGCGGGGCAGAGGGATGTGCGGGGCAGGGGGATGTGCATGGCAGAGGGATGTGCGGTGCAGGAGGATGTGCGGGGCAGGGGGATGTGCGGTGCAGGGGGATGTGCGGGGCAAGGGGATGTGCGGGGCAGGGGGATGTGCGGTGCAGGGGGATGAGCGGGGCAGGGGAATGAGCGGTGCAGGAGGATGTGCGGGGCAGGGGGATGTGCGGGGCAGGGGGATGTGCGGGGCAGGGGGATGTGCGGGGCAGGGGGATGTGCGGGGCAGGAGGATGTGCGGGGCAAGGGGATGAGCGGGGCAGGGGGATGTGCGGGGCAAGGGGATGAGCGGTGCAGAGGGATGTGCGGTGCAGGAGGATGTGCGGGGCAGGGGGATGTGCGGGGCAGGGGGATGTGCGGGGCAAGGGGATGAGCGGTGCAGGAGGATGTGCGGGGCAGGGGGATGTGCGGTGCAGGGGGATGTGCGGGGCAAGGGGATGTGCGGGGCAGGGGGATGTGCGGTGCAGGGGGATGTGCGGTGCAGGGGGATGTGCGGGGCAGGGGGATGTGCGGGGCAGGGGGATGTGCGGGGCAGAGGGATGTGCGGGGCAGAGGGATGTGCGGGGCAGGAGGATGTGCGGGGCAGGGGGATGAGCGGGGCAGGGGGATGTGCGGGGCAGGAGGATGTGCGGTGCAGAGGGATGTGCGGGGCAGGGGGATGAGCGGGGCAGGGGGATGAGCGGGGCAGGGGGATGTGCGGTGCAGGGGGATGTGCGGGGCAGGAGGATGAGCGGGGCAGGGGGATGAGCGGGGCAGGGGGATGAGCGGGGCAGAGGGATGTGCGGGGCAGGGGGATGAGCGGGGCAGCGGGATGAGCGGGGCAGGGGGATGAGCGGGGCAGGGGGATGTGCGGGGCAGGGGGATGTGCGGTGCAGGGGGATGAGCGGGGCAGGGGGATGAGCGGGGCAGGGGGATGAGCGGGGCAGAGGGATGTGCGGGGCAGAGGGATGAGCGGGGCAGGGGGATGTGCGGGGCAGGGGGATGTGCGGGGCAGGGGGATGTGCGGTGCAGGGGGATGTGCGGGGCAGGGGGATGTGCGGGGCAGGGGGATGTGCGGGGCAGGGGGATGTGCGGTGCAGGAGGATGTGCGGGGCAGAGGGATGAGCGGGGCAGGGGGATGTGCGGGGCAGGGGGATGTGCGGGGCAGGGGGATGAGCGGGGCAGAGGGATGTGCGGGGCAGGGGGATGTGCGGGGCAGGGGGATGTGCGGTGCAGGGGGATGTGCGGAGCAGGGGGATGTGCGGGGCAGGGGGATGTGCGGGGCAGAGGGATGAGCGGGGCAGGGGGATGTGCGGTGCAGGGGGATGAGCGGGGCAGGGGGATGTGCGGGGCAGGGGGATGTGCGGGGCAGGGGGATGTGCGGTGCAGGGGGATGAGCGGGGCAGGGGGATGAGCGGGGCAGGGGGATGAGCGGGGCAGAGGGATGTGCGGGGCAGAGGGATGTGCGGGGCAGAGGGATGTGCGGGGCAGGGGGATGTGCGGGGCAGGGGGATGTGCGGGGCAGGGGGATGTGCGGGGCAGAGGGATGTGCGGGGCAGAGGGATGTGCGGGGCAGGGGGATGTGCGGGGCAGGGGGATGTGCGGGGCAGGGGGATGTGCGGTGCAGGGGGATGTGCGGTGCAGGGGGATGTGCGGGGCAGGGGGATGTGCGGGGCAGGGGGGATGTGCGGGGCAGGGGGATGTGCGGGGCTGTGGGGATGTGCGGGGCGGTGGGGATGTGCGGGGCAGGGGGATGTGCATGGCAGAGGGATGTGCATGGCAGGTGTATTTATTGTTGGGAATAAAGAAATGGCTGCCCAACTAAATGCTTACTTTGGCTCTGTCTTCACAAAGGAGGACACAAATATCATACCAGGAATGTTGGGGAACACAGGGTTTAGTGAGAGAGAGGAACTGAAGGAAATCAGTATTAGTAGAGAAATAGTGTTGGGGAAATTGATGGGATTGAAGGCCGATAAATCCCCAGGGCCTGATAATCTACATCCCAGAGTACTCAAGGAAGTGGACCTAGAAATAGTGGATGCATTGGTGGTCATCTTCCAAGATTCTATAGACTCTGGAACAGTTCCTGCAGATTAGAGGGTAGCAAATTTAACCCCAGTATTTAAAAAGAGAGGTAGAGAGAAAACAGGGAATTATAGACCAGTCAGCCTGACGTCAGTAGTGGGGAAAATTCTAGAGTTCTATATCAAAGATTTTATAGCAGAGCACTTGGAGAACAGTGGTAGAATCGGGCAGAGACAGCATGGATTTACGAAAGGGAAATCATGCTTGACAAATCTACTAGAATTCTTCGAGGATGTAACTGGTAGAGTTGATGAGGGGGAGCCAGTGGATGTGGTTTATTTGGACTTTCAGAAGGCTTTTGACAAAGTCCCACATAAGAGATGAGCATGTAAAATTAAAGTGCATGGGCTTGGGGGTAGTGTATTGTGATGGATAGAAAATTGGTTGGTAGACAGGAAACAAAGAGGAGGGATAAATGGGTCTTTTTCCGAATGGCAGGCAGTGACTAGTGGGGTACTGCAGGGATCGGTGCTAGGACCCCAGCTATTCACAATATATATTCATGATTTAGATGAGGGAACTAAATGTAATATCTTCAAATTTGCAGATGACACAAAACTGGGTGGGAGGGTGAGTTGTGAGGAGGATGCAGAGAGGCTTCAGGGTGATTTGGACAGTTGAGTGAGTTGGCTAATGCAAGGCAGATGCAGTATAATGTGGATAAATGTGAGGTTATCCATTTTGGTAGCAAAATCAGGAAGGCAGATTATTATCTGAACGGCTATAAACTGAGAGAGGGGAATATGCAGCGAGACCTGGGTGTTCTCGTACACCAGTTGCTGAAGGTAAGCATGTAGGTGCAACAGTCGGTAAAAAAGGCAAATGGTATGTTGGCCTTCATAGCGAGAGGATTCGAGTACAGGAGCAGGGATGTCTTGCTGCAATTATACAGGACCTTGGTGAGGCCACACCTGGAATATTGTGTGCAGTTTTGGACTCCTTATCCGAGGAAGGATGCTCTTGCTATAGAGGGAGTGCAGCGAAGGTTTACCAGACTGATTCCTGGGATGGTGGGACTGATGTATGAGGAGAGATTGAGTCGGTTAGGATTATATTCGCTGGAGTTCCGAAGAGTGAGGGGGGATCTCATAGAAACCTATAAAATTCTAACAGGACTTGACAGGGTAGATGCAGGAAGGATGTTCCTGATGGTGGGGGAGTCCAGAACCAGGGGTCATAGTCTAAGGACTTGCGGGGCAGGGGGATGTAGGGGGCAGGGGGATGTGCGGAGCAGGGGGATGTGATGTGTGGATGGAATGGGTTTGGGCCCAGGCCCAGGTCCCTGTGCTGATCTCTCCCTGGACCAGGGATGGAATGGGTTTGGGCCCAGGCCCAGGTCCCTGTGCTGATCTCCCCCTGGACCAGGGATGGAATGGGTTTGGGCCCAGGCCCAGGTCCCTGTGCTGATCTCCCCCTGGACCAGGGATGGAATGGGTTTGGGCCCAGGCCCAGGTCCCTGTGCTGATCTCCCCCTGGACCAGGGATGGAATGGGTTTGGGCCCAGGCCCAGGTCCCTGTGCTGATCTCCCCCTGGACCAGGGATGGAATGGGTTTGGGCCCAGGCCCAGGTCCCTGTGCTGATCAACCCCTGGACCAGGGATGGAATGGGTTTGGGCCCAGGCCCAGGTCCCTGTGCTGATCTCCCCCTGGACCAGGGATGGAATGGGTTTGGGCCCAGGCCCAGGTCCCTGTGCTGATCTCCCCCTGGACCAGGGATGGAATGGGTTTGGGCCCAGGCCCAGGTCCCTGTGCTGATCTCGCCCTGGACCAGGGATGGAAGTGACTGTGATATGGTGGATCAATCTAAGTGGCGTGGGTTTGTTTGATGGCTTACTCACTCCATCGGCAGAGAAGCAGAAGCCTTGCTGCAGAACGTCCGGGCTGTAGAATCTTTTCAGGGTGCTGTTGAGACATCGTCGGTCCCAGTTATCAGTGACCCGGCCTCCATACACCACCTCCCCGGTCAGGTAGAGTAAGGCTGTCCACGGGATGTCCACCCCATGCAGAAGGAGCATCTCCAGATTCAGAATGGCCACCTAGGGTCAGAAACAGGAGACAAGTGGTCAGAGGCTGAACGTGGAGCCATATCTTCCTGCCATAAAAGACACATAAGCTGAGAGATGGATTAGGACGAGGAAGGAGCAGCTGCCAATTGGATTTCCTACTTCCAGGACACCCCCCCCCCCGAGCATCTCCACCACCCCCACCTTAAAATCTCCAGGCCTCAGCCACCATTCAGTTAACTGGCTCCAGCTACTGACCAGCCTTTGGGAAAGGAAGAACTTGCTGCCTTCTGTCCTGAGCTTGACCTTCTCACCCATGAACCACAACCCCCATTTCCCTCCCCCCTTCCTCACCTGTTTTACTGGCCCATTTGGAGGTCCATCCTTCCCCAATCACACTGTGCTATCAAAGGTATTTAAACAGCACCTTGTCAGCCTCGAAAAAACCTCTCAATGTCACTCTCTGTCTGCATGTGTGTCTCTCCCACTCTCCTCTTTCCTCTCAGATGGAGAGTAAAGCTCCCTCTGCACTGTCCCATCAAACACTCCCAGCACAGGTACAGCACGGGGGTTAGATACAGAGTAAAGCTCCCTCTGCACTGTCCCATCAAACACTCCCAGGACAGGTACAGCACTGGGATTGGCTGCTCTCTGATTTGGGAGCCTGAGTGTTGAGAGCCTCAACGAGGTGCAGCTGAGAGTGCTGGTGGCAGTTGGAGGTTGCAGAGGTGGAGAGAGGAGCTGCACTGAGCAAGGGAGAGCAGCTACCAACAAGCAGAGGAAAACTCCAACAACAGTCTCCATTAAAGAGAAGAAAGGGACATTTTTTGGAAACAAGGCTTTGTCTGGAGGTGGGTGCTGAACACCAGTAATTTACTTTGGACTGTTGGGGGAGGAACAAGTGGCTGGAACAACAAGGGGTGGGGCTGCCGATTCAACAGGAATCTGTGCTGCTGCAAAAGCACACAGGGAAGCTCCCTCCCCAACCCAATTGCCAAGCCTGGGTCAGCTGAAGCTGCCCAGCTAAACAGACGGAAGGGGATAGATAGTGCCTGGGCAGCTTCAGCTGACCCAGGTGAAGACGACTCCCCCAACCAGAAGACCAACTTCAAAGACTGTTTGTTTTAAGTGTACTGTGAGCACCACCTCCAGAAAGCAAGTCATCCCTTCCAGCCTGCCTTTGCCTCTCCTCTCTTACCTCAGCCTCTCCACTAACCTGTTTGTTTGTTTGTCTTTTCAAATTTTTCTGTGAGTCGCTGTTATTTAGTGTGCAAGTCCACAATTTGGGGTGGGTTTAGCTCTTAGACCCATGGCAAGCCCTTCATCACCGGTGGCGGGGCCCTCTACTACCTACGCAGCTGCAGCTTCTGTGGCTGCCCACGTGGCCCCGTCACCCTTTAAATTATTGACATGCAGCCATGGGGTGAAGAGCTATCCCCACCCTAACATGTCTATTGAGGCCTGCGTTAAGGCAATGGCCGTGGTTGTCGGCCCCTCGGCCATTGTTGCGGCCTCAAAGATGTATGGGAAGGCTGTGTTCTTTTTGAAGACCGAGCAGGCGGTGTCCCTGGCCCTGAGTAAAGGGCTCACTGTGGGGGGGGACCTTCCTGCCAGTGGACCCTCTGGGGGCCACTGCGCATCGGATAATGTTGTCCAACGTCCCACCCTTCATTCCCAGTGAGCTCCTCCTCCCCCACCTGCACCATCTGGGGGAGGTGAGGTCGGGGATCACCCCAGTCCGGCTTGGTCTTCGGGAGCACAGCCTCCAACATGTCTACTCCTTCCGCCGCCAGTTATTTATGCAGCTGGCGCGGGAGGAGGACACGGAGGGCCAATTTAATGTGGAGTTCCAGGGGACGGCCTACCGCGTCTTTTGGACCTCGGACTGGGCGCGGTGCCACGTCTGCAAGGGGGTGGGGCATGTTCGTAAGAACTGCCCCAACCTCCCGGCCGCCAGCTCCACCTCGGCGGCCCAGAGTGGTTCCACAGCACCTCCTCCCACTCCCCCCGCACATCCAACAGACACCGCTCAGTCGGTTCCGGAGGCTGTGGTTTTCACGGCCTCTGGCGGGGAGGGGAGCGTCCGTCCGAGCGGAAGGAAGACGCGGGGAAAAAAGAAACATCGTGAGGCGCGTCCCCTGGACACTTTGACTCAACCCGAGCCTGAGCTCAGCCCAAAGCCCATTCCCATGGAATCCATCTGTCCCAGGGCTGGGCTCAGGCCCAGGGTGACTAAAAAGGGAAAAAAGGGTGCGGAGGCGGAGGCCTCTGATGACATGGAGGTCTCTGAGTCTCCGCGCCCAAGTGCGAAAAAGAGGAGAAGGCACCCCTCCACAGAAATAACACAGGGCCCTGAGGTGCAGGGCCCATCTGTTGGAGGGGAGCTGCCTCCTGTTTCTGGTCCTCAGGTTCCCCCGACCGCCACCACCAAGGCTGCAAAGTCCGGGCAGGTGCTCCCTATTCCTCAGGATGGAGGGGAGGGGATGGCCCCGGTACGTGAGGCCCCTCCTGAAGGAGTAAGTGGGGCCCTGCTTGTGGTGGGGGAGCCTGGGGAAACCGCCCATTCCGCCACTGCTACTGGGTCAGGTGCCCTGATTGAAGGGGAGGGCGAGGCCCCAGAGGGTCGGGCCTCCCAGCCGGAGTCCACCACCAACCAGGAGACACCCGACCCAGTTATAACTGAGAATGCTGCCCCATCTGCTGGGCCTGTGGGTGCTGGCGGAGCGGGAGATGGCCTCCTCTCGCCGCCTCCATTCTCGGCTCCGGCTGATTTCCCGGACCACTCATTGGCCTGGGGATGGAGGTGGTGGGGGGTCCTGAACCGCTGGTGCCTACAGGCTCCAGTTTCACAATAGAACCCAGAGAGGACTCCTCCGCCATCGATCCTGGGGGTGGGATCGTGACGGAGGCGGGACCAGCTGGCGCGGCCGGGACGTCCGCCCCACAGTGTGTGGTGGATGTGTCGGCCGCTGGCGGTGACGACCCGGAGGAGGATGGGGATTCGGTGCGGGGCACGGAGGATGATCTTGATTCCATCGCCAGTGAGGTGGTGGAGTCCCTCGTGCCTCCCACCGAATCTCCTCTCATCCCCACGGCGGAACTCCGGGATTTCCTCGCGGCTTGCAGAGGTTGCCGCAATAAAGTTCAGCTGGCCCTCGACCGTTGGTCGAATCTGGCGCTGATCATCCAGTCCGTCCGTGCCGCCCTTAAGATAGCGGGCAAGCGCGCGGACGTGAAACTGGTTGAGAGGCGCCGTTTTAATGTGTTCCTCAATGGGTTGCTGGGGGAGTGGAGGGCCAGGTGCACTTCCACTCCCTCCTCACAGTGAGGTGTTGGTGACGGGTTTTAAGTACCTTTGACATGAAGATAACCATAGCCAGCCTCAACATCAACGGCAGCAGAGGGGCTCACCGCAGATTTCACAATCTCTCAGTCCTTAGGGAAGGGAGATACGCGGTGAGCTTTCTGCAGGAAACCCACACCGTTCCGGGAGACGAAGCCACCTGGCTCCTGGAGTGGCAGGGTGGGGTCTACATGAGTCACCTCACCCCTATTTCTAGTGGGGTGGCTATCTTGTTGGCCCCGACTTTTCAGCCGGAGATCTTGGGGGTCAAGGAGCTAGTGCCGGGCCGCTTGCTCCACCTCGCCGTTCGCCTGGGTAGCGTGCCGCTCCACTTTGTGAACGTGTACGCGCCCAGGCCCGGCGCTTTGCAAGCGCGCTTCTTTGAAGAAGTGTCCGCTCTCTTGAGCTCCATCGATAGCGGCGAGTGCATCATCCTCGGGGGGGATTTTAACTGCACCCTCGAGGTGGGGGATCGCTCCGGTCCCCAGTGCGGCCAAGCGTCGGTGGAGAAGTTGAGGGGACTGATCAGCTCCCTTAACTTGGTGGACGTCTGGCGGAATCTCCATCCCGACTCCAGCGCATTCACGTGGAGGTCTGGAGGAGGGGGGTCGCGAATCGACCGCCTCTACATTTCGCAGGCATACGTCTCCCGCGTTTCGGCGGCCTCCATGCGGCTGGTGCTGTGCTCGGACCACCGCCTGGTGTGGGCGGAGTTCACTCCGCTCCGCACGCGGGCGGGGTCCGCGTACTGGCACTTTAACAACCGGCTGCTGGAGGACGTGCGATTTCGGGACTCGTTCTGTCGATTCTGGGCCGACTGGAGAAGGAAGCAGGGGGGCCTCCCCTCCTTGAGGCTATGGTGGGATGTGGGCAAGACTCACATCCGCGTCTTCTGTCAGGAGTACGCGAAGGGGTCGACCAAGAGGCGGGAAGCCGAGATCGGGCGCCTTGAGAGGGAGGTGCTCGACTTGGAATCCCGCCTCGGTCATGCCGTCGCGGACCCGGCCCTGTGGCAGGCGTGCAAAGAGAAGAAGGGCGCGCTGAGGAACCTGCAGCTCGTAGGGTCCCGAGGCGCGTACGTGAGGTCGCGGATCCAGATCCTGGAAGATTTGGACCGCGCTGCACCCTTCTTCTACTCGCTGGAAAAATGGCGGGGGGTCCGTAAGCAGCTCGTCGAGCTGCTGGCCGACGACGGATCCTCCATCATGGATCCGGAGGGAATGGGCCTCCTGGTCCGGACGTATTACAGTGCGTTGTTCTCTCCGGATCCGTCCAGCGAGGATGCGCGCAGAGTTTTGTGGGAGGACCTGCCGCAGGTCAGCCCGGAGGGCGCCGAAGGATTGGAGGCTCCGCTCACGTTGGCGGAGCTGACTGGCGCCCTCCACCAGCTCTCGAGGGGCAAATCCCCAGGGCTGGATGGGTTGTTCGTGGAGTTCCTCAGGGCGTTCTGGGACGTCCTGGGGGACGATTACGCGCGGGTCCTGGGGGAAAGCCTGGCGACCGGGGAGATGCCCCTCTCGTGGTGCAGGGCGGTCATCGTCCTGCTGCCGAAGAGGGGCGATCTCCGCCTGCTTAAAAACTGGCGTCCGGTCTCCCTCCTCAGCACGTATTATAAGATCTTTGCCCGGGCTATGTCTACCCGCCTGGGCTCCGTGCTGGCCCACATGATCCACCCCGACCAGTCCTACACGGTCCCGGGCCGGTCCATCCAGGACAACATCCACCTGGTCCGGGACCTGATCCATCTTTCCCAGAGGACTGGTCAGTCGGTCGCCTTTCTCTCCCTCGATCAGGAGAAGGCGTTCGACAGGGTGGATCACGATTACCTTTTCGGGACTCTGCGCGCTTTCGGACTCGGGCCGCATTTCGTGGCCCGGGTCCGACTTTTATGCGCCGCCGCAGAGTGTCTAGTCAAAGTTAACGGGTCCTTGACGGCGCCCCTTCGATTTGGGAGAGGAGTGCGTCAGGGGTGCCCCATGTCCGGCCAATTGTATACCATCTGCGTGGAGCCCTTCCTGTGCCTGCTTCGCAGGAGGTTGACGGGATTGGCTCTGTGCGAGCCGGCCATGCGGGTCGTCCTCTCGGCTTACGCCGACGACGTGCTCCTCGCAATCACAGATCCCGTTGACTTGCGGAGGATGCGCGACTGCCAGCAGACCTTTTCTGCCGCGTCCTCCGCGAGGATCAATTGGGAGAAATGTTCCGGATTCCTGGTTGGTCAGTGGCGGGTGGACTCCCTGCCGGAGGAGATGACACCTTTTGCGTGGAGCACCACGCACCTCCTCTATCTGGGAGTCCACCTTAGCCCCGCTGAGGAAGCCTGGCCGGCAAACTGGCAGGAGTTGGAGGCGAAAGTCACCGCTCGGCTGGGACGCTGGACAGGACTGCTCCGAGTGCTTTCCTACAGGGGCCGAGCGTTGGTCATAAACCAACTGGTGGCCTCCATGCTGTGGTACCGGTTGGTCACTTTGGCCCCGCCCCCTGTATTTGCCACCAAGATCCAGAAGAAACTCGTCGATTTCTTCTGGGGCAAGAGGAAACATTGGGTCTCTGCCGCGGTCCTGAGTCTCCCGATCGAGGAGGGCGGTCAGTCGCTGGTGTGCGTCCGCACCCAGGCTGCGACTCTCCGCCTTCGGACCCTGCAGAGATACCTGTACGTCGAGCGTCCTCCCAGATGGTGTGCGCTGGCGACGTATTTTTTCCGCCAGTGTCACTGCCTTCAAGACGACACGCAGCTCCCAGTGGAGTCCGTTCGCCGCGCCTCTCTGAGGGAGTTGCCTGTCTTTTACCGGGATCTTTTCCGAGTCTGGAACATGGTCGCCTCCAGTCAGGGCGCTCCCCCGCCGGCGGAGGAGAGCGCCTCGGCTGTCCGGGCGGCCGACTCCGGGGACGGTCCGGCGGGCGGAGGAGTAGCCGAAACCCCCGGGACGCCCCTCACTGCGGGTGGCGAGGGGGCTCGGGAGTGCGGAGCGATCCCGGCCGAGCTGACCCCCGCTTGGCCGGAACTGCTCATCGGACCCAGGCCCCGAAACCCTCCTCGGGAGCCGGTCCCACACAACCCGAGCCGCCTCTCGGAAATGCCCTCCGTGCCATTCCAATCGGCGCGGAGGGGTTTCCTGTACGGGCTGCTCCTGCACACTCTCCACTTCCTCGCCCTCGTCAGCCGGCCGGACACGCCCTGGCGGTCCGCGTTGCCATCTGGCGGCGAGGGGAAACCCCGATGGAGGTCTCTCTACGTGGGAGTCTTCCCCCTTTACATCGGGGACCTGGGGTGGAGGGTGCTGCACAGAGCAGTCCCGTGCAATAGGCTTTTAAGTAGGTTCACGGACTCCCAGGCCAGCTGTACTTTCTGCGGCCTGGACGAGTCCGTGTTCCACATTTATGCGGAGTGTGCGAGGTTGCAGCCCCTATTTGAGTATCTGAAGGGGCTGCTCCTCAAATTCTGGCTGCACTTCAGTCCCACGCTCCTGATCTTTGGGCACCCGGTGTGGAGGGGCTTGGGCCGGGAGGAGGATCTCCTCGTCGGTCTGCTCCTGGGCCTGGCCAAGGTGGCAATTCACAGGTCCAGGTTGCAGGCCGTCGGGGGGTCCGTCCTCCCCGATTGCCTGCCCCTCTTCCGCGGTTACGTTCGCGCCCGGGTGTCCCTGGAAAAGGAGCATGCGGTGTCCGCCGGTACGCTTGAGGCCTTCCGCGACCGGTGGGCACCGCAGGGACTGGAGTGCATCGTCGACGCCGAGAATGGCATTTTAATTTGAGTTTTTGTTGATTTATCTGGACTTAAATAAAGTTATTTTTAAAAAAAATGTAAATATGTATATAAAGGGGGCCTGAGGAATAAAGGCCCCCTCAACATGAAAATATAAAAGGGGCCTGGGGTATAAAGGTCACCTTTAAAAAAAAAAGAAGAAAAAACGGGGATTGGTTGCTCTGTGATTGGGAATACTGAGTGCTGAGTGCCTCAATGAGGACCAGCTGACAGTGCTGCAGTCAGTTGCTGGAGAGGGAGAGCTGAGGAGAGAACTGCAAAAACTTTGAACAACTTTTGCTGCAGAGGAGGAAAGACTTTGGGAATAAGGCTTTATTTCGAGGTGGGTGTTGAGCACCAGACTTTTATTTCATTTGGACTGTTGTGGGAGGTGCAAGAGGCCAGATAAACAAGGGATGGGGGCTATACAATTCTGCAGGGAGCTGTGCAGTTGCACTCAAGTTGCAGGGAAGCTCCCTCCCCATCGCCCAGCCTATGTCAGCTGAAGCTGCCTGGCTAAATAGACGGAAGGGGATAAATAGTGTGGGCAGCTTCAGCTGACCCAGGTGAAGACGCCTCCCCCAACCAGAAGACCAAGTGCTGGCAGAGACTGTTTCAACTGTGCTGTGAGCACCACCTCCAGAAAAGAAAGTCCCTTACAGCCTGACTTTCCCTCTCCTCTATCCCCTCAGCCTCTCCCCGAACCTGTTTTTTGTTTGTTTGTTTGTTTGTGAATCTTCAAGTTATTTGAATTACAAGCCTACAATTTGGGGTGGGTTTAGCTGTTAGACCCATGGCAAACCCTTCATCACCGGTGGTGGGGCCCTCTATTACCTATGCAGCTGCAGCCTCTGTGGCTGCCCACGCGGCCCCGTCACCCCAACATGTCCATTGAGGCCTGTGTGAAGGCAATGGTCGAGGTTGTCGGCCATTGTTGTGGCCTCAAAGATGTATGGGAAGGCTGTGTTTTTTCTAAAGACCGAGCGGGCCGTGTCCCTGGCCCTGAGTAAGGGGCTCACGGTGGGGGGGGACCTTCCTGCCGGTGGACCCTCTGGGGGCCACTGCACAGCAGATATTGTTGTCCAATGTACCGCCCTTCATTCCCAGTGAGCTCCTCCTCCCCCACCTGCACCATCTGGGGGAGGTGAGGTCGGGGATCACCCCAGTCCCGCTCAGTCTTCGGGAAAACAGCCTCCGGCATGTGTACTCATTCCGCCGCCAGCTATTTACTCAGCTGGCACGGGAGGAGGTCTCGGAGGGCCAATTTAATGTGGATTTCCAGGGGGTGTCCGACTGCGTTTTCTGGACTTTGGACAGGGTGCGGTGCCGTACCTGCAAGGGGGTGGGGAATGTTCGTAAGAACTGCCCCAACCTCCCGGCTGCCAACTCCATCTCGGCAGCCCAGGGTGGCGCCTGTGCACATCCTTTCACTCCCCCCATACATCCAACAGACACCGCTCAGTCGGTTCCGGAGGCTGTGGTTTTCACAGCCTCTGGCGGGGAGGGGAATGCCCGTCTGAGTGGAAGGAAGGCGCAGAGCAAAAATATACAGTGAGAGGCGCGTCCCCTGGACACCATGACACAACCCGAGCCTGAGCTCAGCCCAAGGCCCGTTCCCACGGAATCCTCCTGTCCCATGGCTGGGCTCAGGCCCAGGCCCAGGCCCTGGGTAACTAAAACAAAGGAGGGTGCGGAGGCCTCTGATGACATGGAGGTCTCTGAGCCTCCGCGCCCTAGTGGGAAAAAGAGGAGAAGGCAGCCCTCCACAGAGGTAACAACGGGCCTTGAGGTGCAGGGTCCATCTGTTGGCGGGGAGCTGTCTCCTGGTTCAGGTCCCCAGGTTCCCCCTGCCACCACCAGCAACATAAAGGCTGCAAATCCTGAGCAGGAGCTCGCTACCCCTCAGGATGGAGGGGAGGATGAGGCCCCTCTACATGCAGCCCCTCCGTGGCAAGCCAGTGGAGCCCTGCTTGTGGTGGGGGAGCCTGGGGACGCCTCCCATTTTGCCACTGGGTCGGGTGCCCTGAGTGGAGGGGAGGGCGAGGCCCAGAAGGGTCAGCCCTCCCAGCCAGGATCCACTCACAACCAGGAGACACCCTACCCAGTTACATTTGAAAATTTTGTCCCATCTGCTGGGTCTGTGGATGCTGACGGAGCGGGAGATGGCCTCCTCTCTCCATCTCCGATCTCGGCTCCGGCTGGATTTCCGGAGTCGGGAACATTCATCTCCCCTGGACCGCTCATTGGCCTGGGGACGGAACTGGAAGGGGTCCTGAACTGCTAGCGCCCGCAGGCTCCAGTTCCATCTTAGAACCCAGAGAGGACTCCTCCGCCATCGATCCTGGCGGTGGGATTGTGTCGGAGGCGGGACCAGCTGGTGCGACCAGGACGTCCGCCCCACACTGTGTGGTGGATGTGTCGGCCGTTGGCGGTGACGACCCGGAGCTGGATGGGGATTCGGTGTGGGGCACGGAGGATGACCTTGATTCCATCGCCAGTGAGGTGGTGGAGGCCCTCATGCCTCCCACCGAATCTCCTCTCATCCCCACGGCGGAACTCCAGGATTTCCTCGCGGCTTGCAGGGGTTGCCGCAATAATGTTCAGCTGGCCCTCGGCCGTTGGTCGAGTCTGGCGCTAATCATTCAGTCCGTCCGTGCCGCCCTCAAGAAAACGGGCAAGGGCGCGAACGTGAAACTGGTTGAGAGGCGCCGTTTTAATGTGTTCCTCAATGGGTTGCTGGAGGAGTGGAGGGCCAGGTGCACTTCCACTCCCTCCTCACAGTGAAGTGTTGGTGACGGGTTTTAAGTACTTTTGACATGAAGATAACCAAAGCCAACCTCAACATCAACGGCAGCAGGGGGTCTCACCGCCGATTTCACAATCTCCCAGTCCTAACGGAAGGGAGATATGCGGTGAGCTTTCTGCAGGAAACCCACACCGTTCCGGGAGACGAAGCCACCTGGGCCTGGCCAATGTGGCAATTCACAGGTCCAGGCTGTGGGCCGTCGGGGGTTCCTTCTGCCCTGATTGCCTGCACCTCTTCCGCGGCTACGTTCGCGCCCAGGTGTCCCTGGAGGAGCATGCGACGTCCGCGGGTATGCTTGAGGCCTTCTGCGACTGGTGGGCACCGCAGGGACTGGAGTTCATCAACAATGCAGACAATGCTATTTTAATTTGTGTTTTTGAAAAAATAATTGGTTAGATACATAGGAAGTCAGGATAGTATACAGTAGGTCAGGGGTTGAATGGATTGGGTCAGATGTTGGATATGAAGGGTCAGGGGTTGGATGAAGTTTCTTTTATTCATTCATGGGCTGTGTATGCCACTGGCCAGGCCAGTATTTATTGTCCATCCCTAATTGCCCTTGAGAAGGTGGTGAGCTACCTTCATGAACCACTGCAGTCCATGGGAGGTAGGTACACCCACAGTGCTGTTAGGAAGGGAGTTCCAGAATTTTGACCTAGCGACAGTAAAGGAATGGCGATATCGTTCTAAGTTAGGATGGTGTGTGACTTGGAGGGGAACTTGCAGGTGGTGGTGTTCCCATGCATCTCCTGCCCTTGTCCTTCTAGTTGGTAGAGGTCGTGGGTTTGTAAGGTGCTGTCTAAGGAGCCTTGGTGAGTTGCTGCAGTGCATCTTGTAGATGGTACACACTGCTGCCACTGTGCATCGGTGGTGGAGGGAGTGAATGTTTGTAGATGGGGTGCCAATCAAGCGGGCTGCTTTGTTCTGGATGGTGTTGAACTTCTTGAGTGTTGTTGGAGTTGCGCCCATCCAGGTAAGTGGAGAGTATTCCATCACACTCCTGACTTGTGCCCTGTGTTACGACAGAGGTGGGAGGAGTGCACTGTTTATTCTAGTCCCACTTCTCCACAGGTCACAACATATATTTAAATGTTTACCCCGTTACTGATACAGTCAATCATAGTCTCTGTTTTTCCCAGAATAAAACACACCAACCAGGTTTCTTTAGTAAACAACAAAATTATCAGTTTATTATAGAACAAGTCTTAACCAATAATAGAGTAAAACATACAAATGGAAATATTAAAACCCCTTATTTATATTGGACACACACACTCACATCAGTTAACCACTGTCACAAAGAAAATGAAAAAAACCCACTTAGGTGGAATACTTGTCCTTGGTTCTGGTTTGGCCTCACAAATGCTGAAAAACGGCTGTCACTGGGATCATCCTGGAACAGTTATTTCCAGGGATGTTGAAGATCAGTTTGGGTAGGCTTTCCAAGAGATGTAGCTACAGAGGTTTCAGATAGTCCTTACAACAGAAATGCAGCAACAGGGGTTTCAGTTCCCACACATTTGATATGCAGTGTTTCTTCAAATACAGGAGGAAATAGGAAACTGACACACTGGAAATGTAAGATTTCTTTTCAAGAGAGAGAGATGAGCTGTCTTCTTCTGACAGGCAAAACCCACTGTCTGTTGTAACAGTTCAAACTGAAAGTAAAAACATTCCAGAAGTCAAGCCACCTGACCTCTGTAAAGCTTGACCTGTCACTTCTTTGTAAACATCTCCCAAAATCAAAAACAATCCCTGCTGGGTGATTATACACAGACAGGTTCCTTCCAGTAAAACTTCTTTACAAGCCAAACCCAGGAAACTTCTGGTGACTTTTAAAAAAAAAACATAAAGTTCAGGATCTCTTCAAGATTCCAGATGAATCAGGATCCATAATTCAACAATAAGTCCTTAAAACATATTTTACAAAAGAAATAGAAGCAATCTCTCGTAATATTTGTAGTTGGTGGACAGGCATTGGGAAGTCAGGAGGTGAGTTACTTGCTGCAGAATTCCAAGGCTCTGACCTGCTCTTATATAGTATATACAGTATTTATGTGGCTACTCCAGTTCAGTTTCTGGTCAAATGGTGACCTCCAGCATGTTGACAGTGGGGGATTCAGCGATGGTAATGCTGCTGAATGTCAAGGGGAGAGGGTTAGATTCTCTCTTATTGGAGATGGTCATTGCCTGGCACTTGTGTGGCACGAATGTTACTTGCCACTTATCAGCACAAGCCTGGATGTTGTCCAGGTCTTGCTGCATCTGGACATGGACTACTTCAGTATCTTGAGGAGTCACGAATGGTGCTGAACATTGTGTAATCATCAGCGAACATCCCCACTTCTGACCTTTATGATGGAAGGAAGATCAATGATAAAAGCAGCTGAAGATGGTTGGGTCTGGAACTGAGATGATTAACCTCCAATAACTTCCTTTGTGCTAGGTAGGACTCCAACCAGCAGAGAGATTTCCACCGATTCCCATTGACTTCAGTTTTGCTAGGGCTCCTTGATGTCATACTCGGCCAAGTGCTGCCTTGATGTCAAGGGCAGTCACCCTCACCTCACCTCTTGAGTTCAGCTCTTCTGTCCATGTTTGAACCAAGACTGTAATGAGGTCCGGAGCTGAGTGACCCTGGCAGAACCCAAACTGAGCATCACTGAGCAGGTTATTTCTAAGCAGGTGCCACTTGATAGCACTGTCGACAACACCTTCCATCACTTTACTGATGATAGAGAGTAGACTGATAGGGCGGTAATTGGCCGGGTTGGATTTATCCTGCTTCTTGTGTACAGGACATACTTGGGCAATTTTACACCTTGCCGGGTAGCTGCCAGTGTTGTAGCTGTACTGGAACAGCTTGACTAGGGGCATGGCTAGTTCTGGAACGCAAGTCTTCAGTACTATTGCTGGAATGTTGTTAGGGCCCATAGCCTTTACAGTATCCAGTGCCTTCAGCTAATTCTTAATATCACATGGAATGAATCGGATTGGCTGAAGACTGGTATCTGTGATGCTGGGGACCTCAAGAGGAGGCCGAGATGGATCATCAACTCGGCACTTCTGGCTGAAGATGAATACAAATGTTTCAGCCTTGTCTTTTGCACTGAGATGCTGGTTTCCCCATCATTGAGGATGGGGATATTTGTGGAGCCTCCTCTTCCTGTTAGTTAATTGTCCAACACCATTCACGACTGGATGTGACTGGACTGCTGAACTTAGATCTGATCCGTTGGTTGTGGGATCAATTAGCTCTGTCTATCGCATGCTGGTTCTGCTGTTTGGCACGCAAATAGTCTTGTGTTGGAGCCTCACCAGGCTGACACCTCATTTTTAGTGATGTCTGTTGCTGCTCCTGGAATGCCCTCCTGCACTCTTCATTGAAGTGGGCCAGGGGTTGGATGGAGTGGGTCATGGGTTGGATGGAGTGGGTCATGGGTTGGTGGAGTGGGTCATGGGTTGGATGGAGTGGGTCATGGGTTGGTGGAGTGGGTCATGGGTTGGATGGAGTGGGTCATGGGTTGGATGGAGTGGGTCATGGGTTGGATGGAGTGGGTCATGGGTTGGTGGAGTGGGTCATGGGTTGGTGGAGTGGGTCATGGGTTGGATGGAGTGGGTCATGGGTTGGTGGACTGGGTCATGGGTTGGTGGAGTGGGTCATGGGTTGGATGGAGTGGGTCATGGGTTGGATGGAGTGGGTCATGGGTTGGTGGAGTGGGTCATGGGTTGGATGGAGTGGGTCATGGGTTGGTGGACTGGGTCATGGGTTGGTGGAGTGGGTCATGGGTTGGATGGAGTGGGTCATGGGTTGGTGGAGTGGGTCATGGGTTGGTGGAGTGGGTCATGGGTTGGATGGAGTGGGTCATGGGTTGGATGGAGTGGGTCATGGGTTGGTGGACTGGGTCATGGGTTGGTGGAGTGGGTCATGGGTTGGATGGAGTGGGTCATGGGTTGGTGGAGTGGGTCATGGGTTGGTGGAGTGGGTCATGGGTTGGATGGAGTGGGTCATGGGTTGGATGGAGTGGGTCATGGGTTGGTGGAGTGGGTCATGGGTTGGATGGCATGCGTCAAGATGGGGAAACCTGCGACAGTGATGGCATGGTAAGGGCTGAATGAAACTGTTCATGGCTTGTATCCAGGTACTTACTGCAGCTGGGGAGAACCTTAACTTGCTCAATAAATATCATTTCTACATCAATAACCACAGGAAAAATGAGGAAAAAATGTGTAAAAAATGGATTTTATTCTCAAAAACCCTGGTTAGAATGGCCAGCATTTTGCCTGATGGGGTCTCCAGGTCATGGTGGAATTCAGATATACTGTGACCCCACAACATTGATATGCTACGATAAAGTCCTCTGGTGGGACTGGGATGAAGTGAGCATGTCTCTGCACCCACCCACTTCGCTCAACTGTTTTGAAGGTGTGTCTGGGGTTGGGGGAGGAAGGGGATCCCGGATACTGCAGGAATTCCATCCACTATACCAGCGAATAGGCCCCTCGGAACCCCTGTCAGCTGACAGCAGCCCCTGATTCGCATGCATCCTTCCTCGATGTGACTGATGTATTTGAACCTACCTCCAGGTCAGAAGAGGTGAACTCATATGGGATATTCCAGCCTAAAGCTCCGTACTTGTTCCTCTCCTGGATAACGGCGTTGAAAAGACAAAGGCTAAAGAGCAGCCTCCTCCAGCTCAGGCCCATGTTCTCCTTCATGTAGATCATTTCTGTCACTTCCCCTGAGCCACTGCTTCCAAAGGTTGTCAGCATTTTGTTCTTGAGGCCTTGTGGTGGCTCCACGGCAACCTTTGAAAGAGGAGGGCACTCTTATTGACAATTATTTGCTGATGTACTTTCCTTTTCCCACCTCCTAGCCCCCCCAGTTTCTCCTGCGTTCACAGCAGCAGCTGCTCGCTGGTGTACTTTGCTTAAGTGCCCATGCTTCATGGGTGACCTGGTAGGAAAATCAACTGGACACTGCACTTTATGGGGCATCATAGCAGCGACATTCTCCCCAATGACTGCACGTGCACTTTCCAGGAACGGTCACTGGACGGTGATGAGGAGTGGGGACCCTGGCTGAGATTTCCCGGCCCACTCCCCAGCCCAGGAGTGTTGAGGGACCGTGATGAGGAACGGGGACCCTGGCTGAGATTTCCCTGCCCACTCCCCAGCCCAGGAGTGTTGAGGGACGGTGATGAGGAGTGGGGACCCTGGCTGAGATTTCCCGGCCCACTCCCCAGCCCAGGGGTATTGAGGGACGGTGATGAGGAGTGGGGTCCCTGGCTGAGATTTCCCTGCCCACTCCCCAACCCAGGGGTGTTGAGGGACGGTGATGAGGAACGGGGACCCTGGCTGAGATTTCCCGGCCCACTCCCCAGCCCAGGGGTGTTGAGGGACGGTGATGAGGAGTGGGGACCCTGGCTGGGATTTCCCTGCCCACTCCCCAGCCCAGGGGTGTTGAGGGACAGTGATGAGGAGTGGTGACCCTGGCTGAGATTTCCCTGCCCACTACCCAGCCCAGGGGTGTTGAGGGACGGTGATGAGGAGTGGGGACCCTGGCTGAGATTTCCCTGCCCACTCCCCAGCCCAGGGGTGTTGGGGGACAGTGATGAGGAGTGGGGACCCTGGCTGAGATTTCCCTGCCCACTCCCCAGTCCAGGGGTGTTGAGGGGCGGTGATGAGGAGTGGGGACCCTGGATGAGATTTCCCTGCCCACTCCCCAGCCCAGGGGTGTTGGGGGACATTGATGAGGAGTGGGGACCCTGGCTGAGATCTCCCGCCCCACTCCGCAGCCCAGGGGTGTTGAGGGACAGTGATGAGGAGTGGGGACCCTGGCTGAGATTTCCCTGCCCTCTCCACAGCCCAGGAGTGTTGAGGGACGGTGATGAGGAGTGGGGACCCTGGCTGAGAATTCCCAGCCCACTCCCCAGCCCAGGGGTGTTGAGGGACGGTGATGAGGAGTGGGGACCCTGGCTGAGAGCTCCCGCCCCACTCCCCAACCCAGGGGTGTTGAGGGGCGGTGATGAGGAGTGGGGACCCTGGCTGAGATTTCCCTGCCCACTCCCCAGCCCAGGGGTGTTGAGGGACGGTGATGAGGAGTGGGGACCCTGGCTGAGATCTCCCGCCCCACTCCGCAGCCCAGGGGTGTTGAGGGACAGTGATGAGGAGTGGGGACCCTGGCTGAGATTTCCCTGCCCTCTCCACAGCCCAGGAGTGTTGAGGGACGGTGATGAGGAGTGGGGACCCTGGCTGAGATTTCCCAGCCCACTCCCCAGCCCAGGGGTGTTGAGGGACGGTGATGAGGAGTGGGGACCCTGGCTGAGAGCTCCCGCCCCACTCCCCAACCCAGGGGTGTTGAGGGGCGGTGATGAGGAGTGGGAACCCTGGCTGAGATTTCCCTGCCCACTCCCCAGCCCAGGGGTGTTGAGGGACAGTGATGAGGAGTGGGGACCCTGGCTGAGATTGCCCTCCCCACTCCCCAACCCAGGGGTGTTGAGGGACGGTGATGAGGAACGGGGACCCTGGCTGAGATTTCCCGGCCCACTCCCCAGCCCAGGGGTGTTGAGGGACCGTGATGAGGAGTGGGGACCCTGGCTGAGATTTCCCTGCCCACTCCCCAGCCCAGGGGTGTTGAGGGACAGTGATGAGGAGTGGGGACCCTGGCTGAGATTTCCCTGCCCACTCCCCAGCCCAGGGGTGTTGGGGGACAGTGATGAGGAGTGGGGACCCTGGCTGAGATTTCCCTGCCCACTCCCCAGTCCAGGGGTGTTGAGGGGCGGTGATGAGGAGTGGGGACCCTGGATGAGATTTCCCTGCCCACTCCCCAGCCCAGGGGTGTTGGGGGACATTGATGAGGAGTGGGGACCCTGGCTGAGATCTCCCGCCCCACTCCGCAGCCCAGGGGTGTTGAGGGACAGTGATGAGGAGTGGGGACCCTGGCTGAGATTTCCCTGCCCTCTCCACAGCCCAGGAGTGTTGAGGGACGGTGATGAGGAGTGGGGACCCTGGCTGAGATTTCCCAGCCCACTCCCCAGCCCAGGGGTGTTGAGGGACGGTGATGAGGAGTGGGGACCCTGGCTGAGAGCTCCCGCCCCACTCCCCAACCCAGGGGTGTTGAGGGGCGGTGATGAGGAGTGGGGACCCTGGCTGAGATTTCCCTGCCCACTCCCCAGTCCAGGTGTGTTGAGGGGCGGTGATGAGGAGTGGGGACCCTGGATGAGATTTCCCTGCCCACTCCCCAGCCCAGGGGTGTTGGGGGACATTGATGAGGAGTGGGGACCCTGGCTGAGATCTCCCGCCCCACTCCGCAGCCCAGGGGTGTTGAGGGACAGTGATGAGGAGTGGGGACCCTGGCTGAGATTTCCCTGCCCTCTCCACAGCCCAGGAGTGTTGAGGGACGGTGATGAGGAGTGGGGACCCTGGCTGAGATTTCCCAGCCCACTCCCCAGCCCAGGGGTGTTGAGGGACGGTGATGAGGAGTGGGGACCCTGGCTGAGAGCTCCCGCCCCACTCCCCAACCCAGGGGTGTTGAGGGGCGGTGATGAGGAGTGGGGACCCTGGCTGAGATTTCCCTGCCCACTCCCCAGCCCAGGGGTGTTGAGGGACGGTGATGAGGAGTGGGGTCCCTGGCTGAGATCTCCCGCCCCACTCCGCAGCCCAGGGGTGTTGAGGGACAGTGATGAGGAGTGGGGACCCTGGCTGAGATTTCCCTGCCCTCTCCACAGCCCAGGAGTGTTGAGGGACGGTGATGAGGAGTGGGGACCCTGGCTGAGATTTCCCAGCCCACACCCCAGCCCAGGGGTGTTGAGGGACGGTGATGAGGAGTGGGGACCCTGGCTGAGAGCTCCCGCCCCACTCCCCAACCCAGGGGTGTTGAGGGGCGGTGATGAGGAGTGGGAACCCTGGCTGAGATTTCCCTGCCCACTCCCCAGCCCAGGGGTGTTGAGGGACAGTGATGAGGAGTGGGGACCCTGGCTGAGATTGCCCTCCCCACTCCCCAACCCAGGGGTGTTGAGGGACGGTGATGAGGAACGGGGACCCTGGCTGAGATTTCCCGGCCCACTCGCCAGCCCAGGGGTGTTGAGGGACCGTGATGAGGAGTGGGGACCCTGGCTGAGATTTCCCTGCCCACTCCCCAGCCCAGGGGTGTTGAGGGACAGTGATGAGGAGTGGGGACCCTGGCTGAGATTTCCCTGCCCACTCCCCAGCCCAGGGGTGTTGGGGGACAGTGATGAGGAGTGGGGACCCTGGCTGAGATTTCCCTGCCCACTCCCCAGTCCAGGGGTGTTGAGGGGCGGTGATGAGGAGTGGGGACCCTGGATGAGATTTCCCTGCCCACTCCCCAGCCCAGGGGTGTTGGGGGACATTGATGAGGAGTGGGGACCCTGGCTGAGATCTCCCGCCCCACTCCGCAGCCCAGGGGTGTTGAGGGACAGTGATGAGGAGTGGGGACCCTGGCTGAGATTTCCCTGCCCTCTCCACAGCCCAGGAGTGTTGAGGGACGGTGATGAGGAGTGGGGACCCTGGCTGAGATTTCCCAGCCCACTCCCCAGCCCAGGGGTGTTGAGGGACGGTGATGAGGAGTGGGGACCCTGGCTGAGAGCTCCCGCCCCACTCCCCAACCCAGGGGTGTTGAAGGGCGGTGATGAGGAGTGGGGACCCTGGCTGAGATTTCCCTGCCCACTCCCCAGCCCAGGGGTGTTGAGGGACAGTGATGAGGAGTGGGGACCCTGGCTGAGATTTCCCTGCCCACTCCCCAGCCCAGGGGTGTTGGGGGACAGTGATGAGGAGTGGGGACCCTGGCTGAGATTTCCCTGCCCACTCCCCAGTCCAGGGGTGTTGAGGGGCGGTGATGAGGAGTGGGGACCCTGGATGAGATTTCCCTGCCCACTCCCCAGCCCAGGGGTGTTGGGGGACATTGATGAGGAGTGGGGACCCTGGCTGAGATCTCCCGCCCCACTCCGCAGCCCAGGGGTGTTGAGGGACAGTGATGAGGAGTGGGGACCCTGGCTGAGATTTCCCTGCCCTCTCCACAGCCCAGGAGTGTTGAGGGACGGTGATGAGGAGTGGGGACCCTGGCTGAGATTTCCCAGCCCACTCCCCAGCCCAGGGGTGTTGAGGGACGGTGATGAGGAGTGGGGACCCTGGCTGAGAGCTCCCGCCCCACTCCCCAACCCAGGGGTGTTGAAGGGCGGTGATGAGGAGTGGGGACCCTGGCTGAGATTTCCCTGCCCACTCCCCAGCCCAGGGGTGTTGAGGGACGGTGATGAGGAGTGGGGACCCTGGCTGAGATTTCCCTGCCCACTCCCCAGCCCAGGGGTGTTGAGGGACAGTGATGAGGAGTGGGGACCCTGGCTGAAATTTTCCTGCCCACTCTCCAGCCCAGGGGTGTTGAGGGACAGTGATGAGGAGTGGGGACCCTGGCTGAGATTTCCCTGCCCACTCCCCAGCCCAGGAGTGTTGAGGGACGGTGATGAGGAACGGGGACCCTGGCTGAGATTTCCCGGCCCACTCCCCAGCCCAGGGGTGTTGAGGGACCGTGATGAGGAGTGGGGACCCTGGCTGAGATTTCCCTGCCCACTCCCCAGCCCAGGGGTGTTGAGGGACAGTGATGAGGAGTGGGGACCCTGGCTGAGATTTCCCTGCCCACTCCCCAGCCCAGGGGTGTTGGGGGACAGTGATGAGGAGTGGGGACCCTGGCTGAGATTTCCCTGCCCACTCCCCAGTCCAGGGGTGTTGAGGGGCGGTGATGAGGAGTGGGGACCCTGGATGAGATTTCCCTGCCCACTCCCCAGCCCAGGGGTGTTGGGGGACATTGATGAGGAGTGGGGACCCTGGCTGAGATCTCCCGCCCCACTCCGCAGCCCAGGGGTGTTGAGGGACAGTGATGAGGAGTGGGGACCCTGGCTGAGATTTCCCTGCCCTCTCCACAGCCCAGGAGTGTTGAGGGACGGTGATGAGGAGTGGGGACCCTGGCTGAGATTTCCCAGCCCACTCCCCAGCCCAGGGGTGTTGAGGGACGGTGATGAGGAGTGGGGACCCTGGCTGAGAGCTCCCGCCCCACTCCCCAACCCAGGGGTGTTGAGGGGCGGTGATGAGGAGTGGGGACCCTGGCTGAGATTTCCCTGCCCACTCCCCAGTCCAGGTGTGTTGAGGGGCGGTGATGAGGAGTGGGGACCCTGGATGAGATTTCCCTGCCCACTCCCCAGCCCAGGGGTGTTGGGGGACATTGATGAGGAGTGGGGACCCTGGCTGAGATCTCCCGCCCCACTCCGCAGCCCAGGGGTGTTGAGGGACAGTGATGAGGAGTGGGGACCCTGGCTGAGATTTCCCTGCCCTCTCCACAGCCCAGGAGTGTTGAGGGACGGTGATGAGGAGTGGGGACCCTGGCTGAGATTTCCCAGCCCACTCCCCAGCCCAGGGGTGTTGAGGGACGGTGATGAGGAGTGGGGACCCTGGCTGAGAGCTCCCGCCCCACTCCCCAACCCAGGGGTGTTGAGGGGCGGTGATGAGGAGTGGGGACCCTGGCTGAGATTTCCCTGCCCACTCCCCAGCCCAGGGGTGTTGAGGGACGGTGATGAGGAGTGGGGTCCCTGGCTGAGATCTCCCGCCCCACTCCGCAGCCCAGGGGTGTTGAGGGACAGTGATGAGGAGTGGGGACCCTGGCTGAGATTTCCCTGCCCTCTCCACAGCCCAGGAGTGTTGAGGGACGGTGATGAGGAGTGGGGACCCTGGCTGAGATTTCCCAGCCCACACCCCAGCCCAGGGGTGTTGAGGGACGGTGATGAGGAGTGGGGACCCTGGCTGAGAGCTCCCGCCCCACTCCCCAACCCAGGGGTGTTGAGGGGCGGTGATGAGGAGTGGGAACCCTGGCTGAGATTTCCCTGCCCACTCCCCAGCCCAGGGGTGTTGAGGGACAGTGATGAGGAGTGGGGACCCTGGCTGAGATTGCCCTCCCCACTCCCCAACCCAGGGGTGTTGAGGGACGGTGATGAGGAACGGGGACCCTGGCTGAGATTTCCCGGCCCACTCGCCAGCCCAGGGGTGTTGAGGGACCGTGATGAGGAGTGGGGACCCTGGCTGAGATTTCCCTGCCCACTCCCCAGCCCAGGGGTGTTGAGGGACAGTGATGAGGAGTGGGGACCCTGGCTGAGATTTCCCTGCCCACTCCCCAGCCCAGGGGTGTTGGGGGACAGTGATGAGGAGTGGGGACCCTGGCTGAGATTTCCCTGCCCACTCCCCAGTCCAGGGGTGTTGAGGGGCGGTGATGAGGAGTGGGGACCCTGGATGAGATTTCCCTGCCCACTCCCCAGCCCAGGGGTGTTGGGGGACATTGATGAGGAGTGGGGACCCTGGCTGAGATCTCCCGCCCCACTCCGCAGCCCAGGGGTGTTGAGGGACAGTGATGAGGAGTGGGGACCCTGGCTGAGATTTCCCTGCCCTCTCCACAGCCCAGGAGTGTTGAGGGACGGTGATGAGGAGTGGGGACCCTGGCTGAGATTTCCCAGCCCACTCCCCAGCCCAGGGGTGTTGAGGGACGGTGATGAGGAGTGGGGACCCTGGCTGAGAGCTCCCGCCCCACTCCCCAACCCAGGGGTGTTGAAGGGCGGTGATGAGGAGTGGGGACCCTGGCTGAGATTTCCCTGCCCACTCCCCAGCCCAGGGGTGTTGAGGGACAGTGATGAGGAGTGGGGACCCTGGCTGAGATTTCCCTGCCCACTCCCCAGCCCAGGGGTGTTGGGGGACAGTGATGAGGAGTGGGGACCCTGGCTGAGATTTCCCTGCCCACTCCCCAGTCCAGGGGTGTTGAGGGGCGGTGATGAGGAGTGGGGACCCTGGATGAGATTTCCCTGCCCACTCCCCAGCCCAGGGGTGTTGGGGGACATTGATGAGGAGTGGGGACCCTGGCTGAGATCTCCCGCCCCACTCCGCAGCCCAGGGGTGTTGAGGGACAGTGATGAGGAGTGGGGACCCTGGCTGAGATTTCCCTGCCCTCTCCACAGCCCAGGAGTGTTGAGGGACGGTGATGAGGAGTGGGGACCCTGGCTGAGATTTCCCAGCCCACTCCCCAGCCCAGGGGTGTTGAGGGACGGTGATGAGGAGTGGGGACCCTGGCTGAGAGCTCCCGCCCCACTCCCCAACCCAGGGGTGTTGAAGGGCGGTGATGAGGAGTGGGGACCCTGGCTGAGATTTCCCTGCCCACTCCCCAGCCCAGGGGTGTTGAGGGACGGTGATGAGGAGTGGGGACCCTGGCTGAGATTTCCCTGCCCACTCCCCAGCCCAGGGGTGTTGAGGGACAGTGATGAGGAGTGGGGACCCTGGCTGAAATTTTCCTGCCCACTCTCCAGCCCAGGGGTGTTGAGGGACAGTGATGAGGAGTGGGGACCCTGGCTGAGATTTCCCTGCCCACTCCCCAGCCCAGGAGTGTTGAGGGACGGTGATGAGGAACGGGGACCCTGGCTGAGATTTCCCGGCCCACTCCCCAGCCCAGGGGTGTTGAGGGACCGTGATGAGGAGTGGGGACCCTGGCTGAGATTTCCCTGCCCACTCCCCAGCCCAGGGGTGTTGAGGGACAGTGATGAGGAGTGGGGACCCTGGCTGAGATTTCCCTGCCCACTCCCCAGCCCAGGGGTGTTGGGGGACAGGGATGAGGAGTGGGGACCCTGGCTGAGATTTCCCTGCCCACTCCCCAGTCCAGGGGTGTTGAGGGGCGGTGATGAGGAGTGGGGACCCTGGATGAGATTTCCCTGCCCACTCCCCAGCCCAGGGGTGTTGGGGGACATTGATGAGGAGTGGGGACCCTGGCTGAGATCTCCCGCCCCACTCCGCAGCCCAGGGGTGTTGAGGGACAGTGATGAGGAGTGGGGACCCTGGCTGAGATTTCCCTGCCCTCTCCACAGCCCAGGAGTGTTGAGGGACGGTGATGAGGAGTGGGGACCCTGGCTGAGATTTCCCAGCCCACTCCCCAGCCCAGGGGTGTTGAGGGACGGTGATGAGGAGTGGGGACCCTGGCTGAGAGCTCCCGCCCCACTCCCCAACCCAGGGGTGTTGAGGGGCAGTGATGAGGAGTGGGGACCCTGGCTGAGATTTCCCTGCCCACTCCCCAGCCCAGGGGTGTTGAGGGACGGTGATGAGGAGTGGGGACCCTGGCTGAGATTTCCCTGCCCACTCCCCAGCCCAGGGGTGTTGAGGGACAGTGATGAGGAGTGGGGACCCTGGCTGAAATTTTCCTGCCCACTCTCCAGCCCAGGGGTGTTGAGGGACAGTGATGAGGAGTGGGGACCCTGGCTGAGATTTCCCTGCCCACTCCCCAGCCCAGGAGTGTTGAGGGACGGTGATGAGGAACAGGGACCCTGGCTGAGATTTCCCTCCCCGTTCCCCAGCCCAGGGGTGTTGGGGGACAGTGATGAGGAGTGGGGACCCTGGCTGAGATCTCCCGCCCCACTCCCCAGCCCAGGGGTGTTGAGGGACGGTGATGAGGAGTGGGGACCCTGGCTGAGATTTCCCTCCCCGTTCCCCAGCCCAGGGGTGTTGAGGGACCGTGATGAGGAGTGGGGACCCTGGCTGAGATTTCCCAGCCCACTCCCCAGCCCAGGGGTGTTGAGGGACGGTGATGAGGAGTGGGGACCCTGGCTGAGATCTCCCGCCCCACTCCCCAACCCAGGGGTGTTGAGGGGCGGTGATGAGGAGTGGGGACCCTGGCTGAGATTTCCCTGCCCACTCCCCAGCCCAGGGGTGTTGAGGGACGGTGATGAGGAGTGGGGACCCTGGCTGAGATTTCCCTGCCCACTCCCCAGCCCAGGGGTGTTGAGGGACCGTGATGAGGAGTGGGGACCCTGGCTGAGATTTCCCTGCCCACTCCCCAGCCCAGGAGTGTTGAGGGACAGTGATGAGGAGTGGGGACCCTGGCTGAGATTTCCCTGCCCACTCCCCAGCCCAGGAGTGTTGAGGGACGGTGATGAGGAACGGGGACCCTGGCTGAGATTTCCCTCCCCGTTCCCCAGCCCAGGGGTGTTGAGGGACAGTGATGAGGAACGGGGACCCTGGCTGAGATTGCCCTCCCCACTACCCAGCCCAGGGGTGTTGAGGGACGGTGATGAGGAACGGGGACCCTGGCTGAGATTTCCCTGCCCGCTCCCCAGCCCAGGGGTGTTGAGGGACAGTGATGAGGAGTGGGGACCCTGGCTGAGATTGCCCGGCCCACTCCCCAGCCCAGGAGTGTTGAGGGACGGTGATGAGGAGTGGGGACCCTGGCTGAGATTTCCCTCCCCGTTCCCCAGCCCAGGGGTGCTGAGGTACAGTGATAAGGAGTGGGGACCCTGGCTGAGATTTCCCGGCCCACTCCCCAGCCCAGGAGTGTTGAGGAACGGTGATGAGGTGCGGGGACCCTGGCTGAGATTTCCCTCCCCGTTCCCCAGCCCAGGGGTGTTGAGGGACAGTGATGAGGAGTGGGGACCCTGGCTGAGATTTCCTGGTCCACTCCTCAGCCCAGGGGTGTTGAGGGACAGTGATAAGGAGTGGGGACCCTGGCTGAGATTTCCCAGCCCACTCCCCAGCCCAGGGGTGTTGAGGGACAGTGATGAGGAGTGGGGACCCTGGCTGAGATTTCCCGGCCCACTCCCCAGCCCAGGAGTGTTGAGGGACGGTGATGAGGAGTGGGGACCCTGGCTGAGATTTCCCTGCCCACTCCCCAACCCAGGGGTGTTGAGGGACGGTAATGAGGAGTGGGGACCCTGGCTGAGATTTCCCAGCCCACTCCCCAGTCCAGGGGTGTTGAGGGACCGTGATGAGGAGTGGGGACCCTGGCTGAGATTTCCCTGCCCACTCCCCAGTCCAGGGGTGTTGAGGGACAGTGATGAGGAGTGGGGACCCTGGCTGAGATTTCCCGGCCCACTCCCCAGTCCAGGGGTGTTGAGGGACGGTGATGAGGAGTGGGGACCCTGGCTGAGATTTCCCTCCCCGTTCCCCAGCCCAGGGGTGTTGAGGGACCGTGATGAGGAGTGGGGACCCTGGCTGAGATTTCCCAGCCCACTCCCCAGCCCAGGGGTGTTGAGGGACGGTGATGAGGAGTGGGGACCCTGGCTGAGATCTCCCGCCCCACTCCCCAACCCAGGGGTGTTGAGGGGCGGTGATGAGGAGTGGGGACCCTGGCTGAGATTTCCCTGCCCACTCCCCAGCCCAGGGGTGTTGAGGGACGGTGATGAGGAGTGGGGACCCTGGCTGAGATTTCCCTGCCCACTCCCCAGCCCAGGGGTGTTGAGGGACCGTGATGAGGAGTGGGGACCCTGGCTGAGATTTCCCTGCCCACTCCCCAGTCCAGGGGTGTTGAGGGACAGTGATGAGGAGTGGGGACCCTGGCTGAGATTTCCCTGCCCACTCCCCAGCCCAGGAGTGTTGAGGGACAGTGATGAGGAGTGGGGACCCTGGCTGAGATTTCCCTGCCCACTCCCCAGCCCAGGAGTGTTGAGGGACGGTGATGAGGAACGGGGACCCTGGCTGAGATTTCCCTCCCCGTTCCCCAGCCCAGGGATGTTGAGGGACAGTGATGAGGAACGGGGACCCTGGCTGAGATTGCCCTCCCCACTACCCAGCCCAGGGGTGTTGAGGGACGGTGATGAGGAACGGGGACCCTGGCTGAGATTTCCCTGCCCGCTCCCCAGCCCAGGGGTGTTGAGGGACAGTGATGAGGAGTGGGGACCCTGGCTGAGATTTCCCTGCCCGCTCCCCAGCCCAGGGGTGTTGAGGGACAGTGATGAGGAGTGGGGACCCTGGCTGAGATTTCCCTGCCCGCACCCCAGCCCAGGGGTGTTGAGGGACAGTGATGAGGAACGGGGACCCTGGCTGAGATTGCCCTCCCCACTACCCAGCCCAGGGGTGTTGAGGGACGGTGATGAGGAACGGGGACCCTGGCTGAGATTTCCCTGCCCGCTCCCCAGCCCAGGGGTGTTGAGGGACAGTGATGAGGAGTGGGGACCCTGGCTGAGATTGCCCGGCCCACTCCCCAGCCCAGGAGTGTTGAGGGACGGTGATGAGGAGTGGGGACCCTGGCTGAGATTTCCCTCCCCGTTCCCCAGCCCAGGGGTGTTGAGGGACAGTGATAAGGAGTGGGGACCCTGGCTGAGATTTCCCGGCCCACTCCCCAGCCCAGGAGTGTTGAGGGACGGTGATGAGGTGCGGGGACCCTGGCTGAGATTTCCCTCCCCGTTCCCCAGCCCAGGGGTGTTGAGGGACAGTGATGAGGAGTGGGGACCCTGGCTGAGATTTCCTGGTCCACTCCTCAGCCCAGGGGTGTTGAGGGACAGTGATAAGGAGTGGGGACCCTGGCTGAGATTTCCCAGCCCACTCCCCAGCCCAGGGGTGTTGAGGGACAGTGATGAGGAGTGGGGACCCTGGCTGAGATTTCCCGGCCCACTCCCCAGCCCAGGAGTGTTGAGGGACGGTGATGAGGAGTGGGGACCCTGGCTGAGATTTCCCTGCCCACTCCCCAACCCAGGGGTGTTGAGGGACGGTAATGAGGAGTGGGGACCCTGGCTGAGATTTCCCAGCCCACTCCCCAGTCCAGGGGTGTTGAGGGACCGTGATGAGGAGTGGGGACCCTGGCTGAGATTTCCCTGCCCACTCCCCAATCCAGGGATGTTGAGGGACAGTGATGAGGAGTGGGGACCCTGGCTGAGATTTCCCGGCCCACTCCCCAGTCCAGGGGTGTTGAGGGACCGTGATGAGGAGTGGGGACCCTGGCTGAGATTTCCCTGCCCACTCCCCAGTCCTGGGGTGTTGAGGGACAGTGATGAGGAGTGGGGACCCTGGCTGAGATCTCCCGCCCCACTCCCCAGCCCAGGGGTGTTGAGGGACCGTGATGAGGAGTGGGAACCCTGGCTGAGTTTCCCTGCCCACTCCCCAGCCCAGGGGTGTTGAGGGACAGTGATGAGGAGTGGGGACCCTGGCTGAGATTGCCCTCCCCACTCCCCAACCCAGGGGTGTTGAGGGACGGTGATGAGGAACGGGGACCCTGGCTGAGATTTCCCGGCCCACTCCCCAGCCCAGGGGTGTTGAGGGACCGTGATGAGGAGTGGGGACCCTGGCTGAGATTTCCCTGCCCACTCCCCAGCCCAGGGGTGTTGAGGGACAGTGATGAGGAGTGGGGACCCTGGCTGAGATTTCCCTGCCCACTCCCCAGCCCAGGGGTGTTGGGGGACAGTGATGAGGAGTGGGGACCCTGGCTGAGATTTCCCTGCCCACTCCCCAGTCCAGGGGTGTTGAGGGGCGGTGATGAGGAGTGGGGACCCTGGATGAGATTTCCCTGCCCACTCCCCAGCCCAGGGGTGTTGGGGGACATTGATGAGGAGTGGGGACCCTGGCTGAGATCTCCCGCCCCACTCCGCAGCCCAGGGGTGTTGAGGGACAGTGATGAGGAGTGGGGACCCTGGCTGAGATTTCCCTGCCCACTCCCCAGCCCAGGGGTGTTGAGGGACGGTGATGAGGAGTGGGGACCCTGGCTGAGAGCTCCCGCCCCACTCCCCAACCCAGGGGTGTTGAGGGGCGGTGATGAGGAGTGGGGACCCTGGCTGAGATTTCCCTGCCCACTCCCCAGCCCAGGGGTGTTGAGGGACGGTGATGAGGAGTGGGGACCCTGGCTGAGATTTCCCTGCCCACTCCCCAGCCCAGGGGTGTTGAGGGACAGTGATGAGGAGTGGGGACCCTGGCTGAAATTTTCCTGCCCACTCTCCAGCCCAGGGGTGTTGAGGGACAGTGATGAGGAGTGGGGACCCTGGCTGAGATTTCCCTGCCCACTCCCCAGCCCAGGGGTGTTGGGGGACAGTGATGAGGAGTGGGGACCCTGGCTGAGATCTCCCGCCCCACTCCCCAGCCCAGGGGTGTTGAGGGACGGTGATGAGGAGTGGGGACCCTGGCTGAGATTTCCCTCCCCGTTCCCCAGCCCAGGGGTGTTGAGGGACCGTGATGAGGAGTGGGGACCCTGGCTGAGATTTCCCAGCCCACTCCCCAGCCCAGGGGTGTTGAGGGACGGTGATGAGGAGTGGGGACCCTGGCTGAGATCTCCCGCCCCACTCCCCAACCCAGGGGTGTTGAGGGGCGGTGATGAGGAGTGGGGACCCTGGCTGAGATTTCCCTGCCCACTCCCCAGCCCAGGGGTGTTGAGGGACGGTGATGAGGAGTGGGGACCCTGGCTGAGATTTCCCTGCCCACTCCCCAGCCCAGGGGTGTTGAGGGACCGTGATGAGGAGTGGGGACCCTGGCTGAGATTTCCCTGCCCACTCCCCAGCCCAGGAGTGTTGAGGGACAGTGATGAGGAGTGGGGACCCTGGCTGAGATTTCCCTGCCCACTCCCCAGCCCAGGAGTGTTGAGGGACGGTGATGAGGAACGGGGACCCTGGCTGAGATTTCCCTCCCCGTTCCCCAGCCCAGGGGTGTTGAGGGACAGTGATGAGGAACGGGGACCCTGGCTGAGATTGCCCTCCCCACTACCCAGCCCAGGGGTGTTGAGGGACGGTGATGAGGAACGGGGACCCTGGCTGAGATTTCCCTGCCCGCTCCCCAGCCCAGGGGTGTTGAGGGACAGTGATGAGGAGTGGGGACCCTGGCTGAGATTGCCCGGCCCACTCCCCAGCCCAGGAGTGTTGAGGGACGGTGATGAGGAGTGGGGACCCTGGCTGAGATTTCCCTCCCCGTTCCCCAGCCCAGGGGTGTTGAGGGACAGTGATAAGGAGTGGGGACCCTGGCTGAGATTTCCCGGCCCACTCCCCAGCCCAGGAGTGTTGAGGGACGGTGATGAGGTGCGGGGACCCTGGCTGAGATTTCCCTCCCCGTTCCCCAGCCCAGGGGTGTTGAGGGACAGTGATGAGGAGTGGGGACCCTGGCTGAGATTTCCTGGTCCACTCCTCAGCCCAGGGGTGTTGAGGGACAGTGATAAGGAGTGGGGACCCTGGCTGAGATTTCCCAGCCCACTCCCCAGCCCAGGGGTGTTGAGGGACAGTGATGAGGAGTGGGGACCCTGGCTGAGATTTCCCGGCCCACTCCCCAGCCCAGGAGTGTTGAGGGACGGTGATGAGGAGTGGGGACCCTGGCTGAGATTTCCCTGCCCACTCCCCAACCCAGGGGTGTTGAGGGACGGTAATGAGGAGTGGGGACCCTGGCTGAGATTTCCCAGCCCACTCCCCAGTCCAGGGGTGTTGAGGGACCGTGATGAGGAGTGGGGACCCTGGCTGAGATTTCCCTGCCCACTCCCCAGTCCAGGGGTGTTGAGGGACAGTGATGAGGAGTGGGGACCCTGGCTGAGATTTCCCGGCCCACACCCCAGTCCAGGGGTGTTGAGGGACCGTGATGAGGAGTGGGGACCCTGGCTGAGATTTCCCTGCCCACTCCCCAGTCCAGGGGTGTTGAGGGACAGTGATGAGGAGTGGGGACCCTGGCTGAGATCTCCCGCCCCACTCCCCAGCCCAGGGGTGTTGAGGGACCGTGATGAGGAGTGGGAACCCTGGCTGAGATTTCCCTGCCCACTCCCCAGCCCAGGGGTGTTGAGGGACAGTGATGAGGAGTGGGGACCCTGGCTGAGATTGCCCTCCCCACTCCCCAACCCAGGGGTGTTGAGGGACGGTGATGAGGAACGGGGACCCTGGCTGAGATTTCCCGGCCCACTCCCCAGCCCAGGGGTGTTGAGGGACCGTGATGAGGAGTGGGGACCCTGGCTGAGATTTCCCTGCCCACTCCCCAGCCCAGGGGTGTTGAGGGACAGTGATGAGGAGTGGGGACCCTGGCTGAGATTTCCCTGCCCACTCCCCAGCCCAGGGGTGTTGGGGGACAGTGATGAGGAGTGGGGACCCTGGCTGAGATTTCCCTGCCCACTCCCCAGTCCAGGGGTGTTGAGGGGCGGTGATGAGGAGTGGGGACCCTGGATGAGATTTCCCTGCCCACTCCCCAGCCCAGGGGTGTTGGGGGACATTGATGAGGAGTGGGGACCCTGGCTGAGATCTCCCGCCCCACTCCGCAGCCCAGGGGTGTTGAGGGACAGTGATGAGGAGTGGGGACCCTGGCTGAGATTTCCCTGCCCTCTCCACAGCCCAGGAGTGTTGAGGGACGGTGATGAGGAGTGGGGACCCTGGCTGAGATTTCCCAGCCCACTCCCCAGCCCAGGGGTGTTGAGGGACGGTGATGAGGAGTGGGGACCCTGGCTGAGAGCTCCCGCCCCACTCCCCAACCCAGGGGTGTTGAGGGGCGGTGATGAGGAGTGGGGACCCTGGCTGAGATTTCCCTGCCCACTCCCCAGCCCAGGGGTGTTGAGGGACGGTGATGAGGAGTGGGGACCCTGGCTGAGATCTCCCACCCCACTCCGCAGCCCAGGGGTGTTGAGGGACAGTGATGAGGAGTGGGGACCCTGGCTGAGATTTCCCTGCCCTCTCCACAGCCCAGGAGTGTTGAGGGACGGTGATGAGGAGTGGGGACCCTGGCTGAGATTTCCCAGCCCACTCCCCAGCCCAGGGGTGTTGAGGGACGGTGATGAGGAGTGGGGACCCTGGCTGAGAGCTCCCGCCCCACTCCCCAACCCAGGGGTGTTGAGGGGCGGTGATGAGGAGTGGGGACCCTGGCTGAGATTTCCCTGCCCACTCCCCAGCCCAGGGGTGTTGAGGGACGGTGATGAGGAGTGGGGACCCTGGCTGAGATTTCCCTGCCCACTCCCCAGCCCAGGGGTGTTGAGGGACAGTGATGAGGAGTGTGGACCCTGGCTGAAATTTTCCTGCCCACTCTCCAGCCCAGGGGTGTTGAGGGACAGTGATGAGGAGTGGGGACCCTGGCTGAGATTTCCCTGCCCACTCCCCAGCCCAGGGGTGTTGGGGGACAGTGATGAGGAGTGGGGACCCTGGCTGAGATCTCCCGCCCCACTCCCCAGCCCAGGGGTGTTGAGGGACGGTGATGAGGAGTGGGGACCCTGGCTGAGATTTCCCTCCCCGTTCCCCAGCCCAGGGGTGTTGAGGGACCGTGATGAGGAGTGGGGACCCTGGCTGAGATTTCCCAGCCCACTCCCCAGCCCAGGGGTGTTGAGGGACGGTGATGAGGAGTGGGGACCCTGGCTGAGATCTCCCGCCCCACTCCCCAACCCAGGGGTGTTGAGGGGCGGTGATGAGGAGTGGGGACCCTGGCTGAGATTTCCCTGCCCACTCCCCAGCCCAGGGGTGTTGAGGGACGGTGATGAGGAGTGGGGACCCTGGCTGAGATTTCCCTGCCCACTCCCCAGCCCATGGGTGTTGAGGGACAGTGATGAGGAGTGGGGACCCTGGCTGAAATTTTCCTGCCCACTCCCCAGCCCAGGGGTGTTGAGGGACAGTGATGAGGAGTGGGGACCCTGGCTGAGATTTCCCTGCCCACTCCCCAGCCCAGGGGTGTTGGGGGACAGTGATGAGGAGTGGGGACCCTGGCTGAGATCTCCCGCCCCACTCCCCAGCCCAGGGGTGTTGAGGGACGGTGATGAGGAGTGGGGACCCTGGCTGAGATTTCCCTCCCCGTTCCCCAGCCCAGGAGTGTTGAGGGACGGTGATGAGGAGTGGTGACCCTGGCTGAGATTTCCCTGCCCACTCCCCAGCCCAGGGGTGTTGAGGGACAGTGATGAGGAGTGGGGACCCTGGCTGAGATTTCCCGGCCCACTCCCCAGCCCTGGAGTGTTGAGGGACCGTGATGAGGAGTGGGGACCCTGGCTGAGATTTCCCTGCCCACTCCCCAGCCCAGGGGTGTTGAGGGACCGTGATGAGGAGTAGGGACCCTGGCTGAGATTTCCCTGCCCACTCCCCAGCCCAGGGGTGTTGGGGGACAGTGATGAGGAGTGGGGACACTGGCTGAGATTTCCCAGCCCACTCCCCAGCCCAGGGGTGTTGAGGGGCGGTGATGAGGAGTGGGGACCCTGGCTGAGATTTCCCAGCCCACTCCCCAGCCCAGGGGTGTTGAGGGACAGTGATGAGGAGTGGGGACCCTGGCTGAGATTTCCCTGCCCACTCCCCAGCCCAGGGGTGTTGAGGGACAGTGATGAGGAGTGGGGACCCTGGCTGAGATTTCCCAGCCCACTCCCCAGCCCAGGGGTGTTGAGGGACGGTGATGAGGAGTGGGGACCCTGGCTGAGATTTCCCTGCCCACTCCCCAGCCCAGGGGTGTTGAGGGACAGTGATGAGGAGTGGGGACCCTGGCTGAGATTTCCCAGCCCACTCCCCAGCCCAGGGGTGTTGAGGGACAGTGATGAGGAGTGGGGACCCTGGCTGAGATCTCCCGCCCCACTCCCCAACCCAGGGGTGTTGAGGGGCGGTGATGAGGAGTGGGGACCCTGGCTGAGATTTCCCTGCCCACTCCCCAGCCCAGGGGTGTTGAGGGACGGTGATGAGGAGTGGGGACCCTGGCTGAGATTTCCCTGCCCACTCCCCAGCCCAGGGGTGTTGAGGGACAGTGATGAGGAGTGGGGACCCTGGCTGAGATCTCCCGCCCCACTCCCCAACCGAGGAGTGTTGAGGGACAGTGATGAGGAGTGGGGACCCTGGCTGAGATTTCCCGGCCCACTCCCCAGCCCAGGAGTGTTGAGGGACAGTGATGAGGAGTGGGGACCCTGGCTGAGATTTCCCGGCCCACTCCCCAGCCCAGGAGTGTTGAGGGACAGTGATGAGGAGTGGGGACCCTGGCTGAGATTTCCCGGCCCACTCCCCAGCCCAGGAGTGTTGAGGGACAGTGATGAGGAGTGGGGACCCTGGCTGAGATTTCCCGGCCCACTCCCCAGCCCAGGAGTGTTGAGGGACGGTGATGAGGGGCTGTTATTTTCCTGACCAGTTGGTTCAGAGCCTGGATACTGTGTAGCCCAAGCACTGGGTTAGTTTACACAGGTGGATTTAGAAAGGCTGCAGACACTGTGACTCTGGTGTTTTCTGTTGGATAGTTTTGTCGTGTCTTCCTTTCAAAGTGAAAGAAACATTTTCATTGGATTGTCTGTTACAATTCGAGTGTGACAACTGCATGTGTATTATAAAGTTTTAAAATACAACACATAATATGTAGGCAGTGTTATTGGAATTCTTTATCGTTGGCCTCTTCCTTTAAGACAGTGAGTGTTTGATGGGGGACAGTGCAGAGGGAGCTTTACTCTGTACCTGCCTGGGAGGGTTTGATGGGGACAGTGTAGAGGGAGCTTTACTCTGTACCTGTCCTGGGGAGTGTTTGATGGGGACAGTGTAGAGGGAGCTTTACTCTGTATCTAACCCCGTTTTTTTTTTATATGCTTTTTTTTTGCTTTTCTGTTCGTGTTTGATCATGCAGTGTAGAGGAAGCTTTACTCTGTACCTGCCTGGGAGGGTTTGATGGGACAGTGTAGAGGGAGCTTTACTCTTTATCCACCAGGGCTGACTCCATTTTTTGCCTTATTAAACGGAATAAAAAGGTTGTTCTCTTGATAAACCGTTAGCAGATTCGGCACTGCTCTGGGAGAAAGGGAATAGAGAACAATGCACTGTCAAACTGGGGCAATGTGACACTAATCTCTGATATGTTGGGAGTGCAGCATATATCACAGGGCTGTGAGCAGTCACCTGCCACCTTACCTTCATCCCTTGGTGGAGAATGGAGATGGGGAATGTGTGGTCAGATTTGGAGCTCAGTAACAGCCTGAACTCAGGGTCTATGCTCACTTCTGGTTTCCTGAACCTAGAAAGAACGAGACAAAGGGACTGTGTAATTATTTGGTAACTACTTCTTTGTGGTGGTAATGAAGAGGAGAGACAAAGTGCAATGTGAAATGGGAGGAGCCCAGAGGCAGTGTTGCTACAGATGCCGAGTGGAGAGCTCCTGGCTGGCAGAGGCACCAAGCAGTACAGGGCCTTACCCAGAGCACTGCTCAGTATCTCCGAGGGCCAAGTCAGGGCTGTCATGACCAAGGCGGGAGTATTGCACTGTCAGTTCAGTCCCATGACTCCAATGTCACAGCATATTATTAAAGTTTCCCACCTATCGGAAATTAGCCAAATTAAACACTTTATTAACTCCCAGAATAAAACACACCAAAACAGGTCTCTTTAAACAACAACAATACTGAGATAAATCTATGTCTGAAAAGACTTTATAACTTCTTATTCCTCCTAACCCTCATACACACACACATACATTCAAAAATCAACAGTTAACCTGTTCAAAAATGATGTTTTAAATTAGAGCTGTTTCTCAGTAATAAATAAAACAACTAGGTTGTAAATCTTGGTGGGTTACGTTCCCGATTTGGTGAGGTGCCCCAGAGTCGAATAGTCAGATGCCACTGAAAGTCCACAGCAATTTTGATGAAAAGTCTGTAATGGATAGGCATTCACGGTACTTTTACTGCAGTAGGTGTCACACACATATTTCAACAAAGAGTATAACAACAGGTCTAATTAGATTTTGAATGAGCAGCCTATCAGTAGAAACTTTGAGTTTCCAGAACCCCCAGAAACATGAAAGGCAACAAAAAGTCACTCCTGAGGCAGAGACAGAGGAAGTAAAAAGGATTTGCGATCTCCAATAAAGCAAATTTCCCTTTCCAAGGGTCTTTTCCTCTTTCGGTGAAATACAGCCTCTAGGCCAATGTAGATTTTCTGCTGAGAGAGCCAAATTCTTCCTTCCTTCAGGAGAGCATGCTTCGCTGGTCTTCCAGTTCAAACTGGTTCTAGCCAGTATTTACACAGTCAAACTGATACAATGCAGCATGTGACCTCTCTCTCTTGCTGTTTCTTAGGAAACAGGCTTGCAGCTCACACACTGTTCCCAGAGAATATAAAAACTGTTCTCAGTCTTAAAGGCACACAGATCCCCTTAGTTTTTTAAACAGAGGGGAAAAAAACACTTCCATGACCGGGTGCCCCCAGTCAGGGCACAACTCAAATCAAAGCACACCCCCAATCGGGGCACAACCCAATTCAAGGCACAACCCCAATCAGGGTACATGGGCGGCGCAGTGGTTAGCACTGCAGCCTCCCAGCTCCAGCGACCCGGGTTCAGTTCTGGGTACTGCCTGTGCGGAGTTTGCAAGTTCTCCCTGTGACTGCGTGGGTTTCCGCCGGGTGCTCCAGTTTCCTCCCACAGCCAAAGACTTGCAGATTGATAGGTAAATTGACCATTGTAAATTTCCCCAAGTGTAGGTAGGTGGTAGGAGAATTGAGGGAAATTGGGGATGTGGTAGGGGACATGGGATTAATGTAGGATTAGTATAAATGGGTGGTTGATGGTCGGCACAGACTCGGTGGACCGAAGGGCCTGTTTCAGTGCTGTATCACTCTACGACTCTAACCTATAATCAGGGCATAACCTAATTCAAGGCACACCCCCAATCAGGACATATCCTAATTCAGGGTACAACCCAATTCAGGGTACAACCCCAATCAGAGCACATCCCTCTTCAGAGAATGACCCCCCCAATCAGAGTATGCCCCCCAATACAGGGTATAACTCAAATTAGAGCACTTTCCCCCAGTCAGCAAACAACCCAATTTAGTGTACTCCCCCAAACAGGATACAACCAAAATCAAAGTATACCACATCTACCAACTCTCCTTTGTCAATTCTGTTAGTAACATCTTCAAACATGATTTCCCATTCATAAATCCATGTTGACTATGCCCAGTCAGATCATTTTTATCCAAGTGTCCACTTATCCTTTAGAATAGATTCAAGCATTTTCCCAACAACTGATGTAAGACTAACAGGTCTGTAATTCCCTGCTTTCTCTCTCTCTCCCTTCTTAAATAATGGGGTGACATTTGCCACCTTCCAATCTGCAGGAACCGCTCCAGAATCTATAGAATTTTGGAAGATGATCACCAATGCATCCACTATCTCCATAACTACCTCTTTCAACACTCTGGGATGTAGACTATCAGGTCCTGGGGATTTATCAACCTTCAGCCCCATTAATTTCTCCAATACAACCTTCTTACTAATACTAATTTCCTTCAATTCCTCATTCCCCATAACCCCTTGGATCTTTAATTCTGGGAGATTTCTTGTATCTTCCTCAGTGAAGACAGACACAAAGTAATCATTTAGCTTCTCTGCCATTTCTCTATTCGCCATTATAAATTCTCCAGACTCTGCCAAAAATGGACCCACATTTGTCCGAGCCAAACATTTCCTTTTTACATACCTATAGAAGCTTTCACAGTCCGTTTTTATATTTTTTGCTAGCTTACATTCATATTCTATTCTCCTTTATCAGTTTCTGCGTCCTCCTTTGCTATATTCTAAAATCCTCCCAATCCTCAGGTTTACTCAGGTCACTGGACTAGTAACACAGAGTCCAGGGTATTGTTCTGGGGACATGGGATCAAATCCCACCAGGGCAGAAGGGGGAATTTGAATTCAATTAATGGAAATCTGGAACTTTAAAAAAAAAAGCTAGTCTAATGATGACCATGAAACCATTGTCGATTGTTGCAAAAACCCATCTGGTTCACTAATGTCCTTTAGGGAAGGAAATCTGCCGTCCTTAGCTGGTCTGGCCTACATGTGACTCCAGACCCACAGCAATGTGGTTGCTCTTCCATGCCCTCTGAAATGGCCTAGCAAGCCACTCAGTTGTATCAACAGCTATGAAGTCAAGAAGGAATAAAAACGGACACACCACCTGGCATCAACCTAGGCACTGGAATCGACAATGGCAAACCCAGCCCTGTCACCCCTGCAAAGTCCTCCTTACTAGCATCTAGGTGCATGTGCCAAAGTTGGGAGAGCTGTCCCACAGACTAGTCAAGCAACAGCCTGACATAGTCATACTCACCGAACCACACCTTACATTCAATGTCCCAGACACTGCCATCACCATGCCCGGGTATGTCCTGTCCCACTGGCAGGACAGACCCAGCAGAGGTGGTGGCACAGTGGTATACAGTAGGGAGGGAGTTGCCCTGTGAGTCCTCAACATCGACTCCAGGCTCCATGAAGTCTCATGGGATCAGCTCAAACATGGGCAAGGTAACCTCCTACTGATTACCACCTACCGCCCTCTCTCAGCTGATGACTCAGTACTCCTCCATGTTGAACACCACTTGGAGGAAGTACTGAGGGTGGCAAGGGCACAAAATGTACTCTGGGTGGGGGACTTCAATGTCCATCACTAAGAGTGGCTCGGTAGCACCAATACTGACAGAGCTGGCTGAATCCTGAAGGACATAGCTGCTAAACTGGGTCTGTGACAGGTGGTGAGAGAACCAACAAAAGGGAAAAATATATTTGACCTCGCCCTCACCCATCTGCCTGCCGCAGATGCATCTGTCCATGTCAGTATTGGTAGGAGTGACCACCGTCCTTGTGGAGACAAAGTCCCATCTTTACATTGAAGATACCCTCCATCATGTTGTGTGGCACTATCACCGTGCTAAATGTGATAGATTTCGAACAGATCTAGCAATGCAAAATTGGGCATCTATGAGGCGCTGTGGGCCATCAGCAGTAGCAGAATTGTACTCAACCACAATCTGTAACCTCATGGCCCGGCATATCCCCCACTCTACCATTACCATCAAGCCAGGAGACCAACCCTGGTTCAATGACAAGTGCAGGAGGGCATGCCAGGAGCAGCACCAGACATACCTCAAAATGAGTTGTCAACCTGGTGAAGCTACAACACAGGACTACTTGCGTGCCAAACTGCGTAAGCAGCATGCGATAGAGAGAGTTAAGCGATCCCATAACCAACCGATCAGATCTAAGCTCTGCAGACCTGCCACATCCAGCCGTGAATGGTGGTGGACAATTAAACAACTAACTGGAGGAGGTGGCTCCATAAATATCCCCATCCTCAATGATGGGGGAGCACAGCACATCAGTGTGAAAGATAAGGCAGAAGCATTTACAACAATCTTCAGCCAGAAGTGCCGAATTGATGATCCATCTTGGCCTCCTCCTGAAGTCCCCACCATCACAGATGCCAGATTTCAGGCAATTCGATTCACTCCGTGTGATATCAAGAAATGACTGAAGGCACTGGATACTGCAAAGGCTATGGGCCCTGACAATATTCCGACAATAGTACTGAAGACCTGTGCTCCAGAACTTGCCATGCCCCTAGCCAAGCTGTTCCAGTATAGCTACAACACTGGCATCTACCCGTCAATGTGGAAAATTGCCCAGGTATGTCCTGTACACAAAAACAGGACAAGTCCAACCCAGCCAATTACTGCCCCATCAGCCCACTGTTAATCATCAGTAAAGTGATGGAAGGTTTCGTCAACAGTGCCATCAAGCGGCACTTAAACAGCAATAACCTGCTCACTGACGCTCAGCTGGATTACGCCAGGGCCACTCTGCTCCTGACCTCATTGCAGCCTTGGTTCAAACATGGACAAAAGAGCTAAACTCAAGAGGTGAGGAGAGCATGACTGCCCTTGACATCAAGGCAGCATTTTACCGAGTATGGCATCAAGGAGCCCTAGCAAAACTGAGGTCAATGGGAATCAGGGGGAAAACTCTCCGCTGGCTGGAGTCATACCTAGCACAAAGGAAGATGGTTGTGGTTGTTGGAGGTCAATCATCTGAGCTCCAGGACATAGAATCACAGAAAGTTTAAGGCACAGAAAGAGGCCACTTGGCCCATTGTGTCTGTGCTGGCTGAAAAACGATCCACCTATTCTAATCCCACCTTCCAGCATTTGGTCCGTAGCCCTGCAGATTACAGCACTTTATCTGCCTATCCAGACTCCTTTCGAATGAGTTGAGGGTCTCTGCCTCAACCACCCTTTCAGGAAGTGAGTTCCAGACCCTCGCCACCCTCTGGGTGAAAAAGCTTTCCCTCATCTCCCCTCTAATTTTTCTACCAATCACTTTAAATCTATTCCCCCTCGTCACTGACCTCTCTGCTACGGTAAATAGACTTGTCATGCTAGGCCCCGGCATGCCAAGAATGAGGCACATTAATTTTGTCATAAACATTGATTTTAAACTGTTACTGGAGTGAAGAAAGGACTTGTTAAACAGATAAGCTGTGTCGGGAAAATACATTTGCTTGTTAACAGACAGTGATTGGAAGGACAAAGGGCCATTCCCTGACACATTCAACCCACAATGGACCTTGATCCCCAGGTACTGTGTGTAAGAGGAGCATTCCAGAGACTGGTGCAATCCAAGACTTGGTCAGACCAGTTAGTCACATGACTAACCTGCTTGGCAACCTGGGTTTTTCTGAATTGTACAAACAATTTGAACTCAGGGAGAAAGTCTGTTTGCTCCTGGACTGCGAATATCTCTCCTGTCTGCTTCCATCTCTTTCTCATAAGCTTCTGAATCCACTGAAGACACATGAACCCTAAATGAGAAAAGTCTCCTACAGAGAACAAAGTTTGAGAAGAATACTGGGCTCCAATGAAAAGCAGGATCTACCTACAATCAAGGACACTACTGTGAGCTCGAAGAACCGTAACAAAACCTCTTCAGATATTGCTTTAAACTTTTCCACTTGATTTTTCTTCTGCTCTTTTCTGTCTCTATTTGCATGGGTGTATCGTGTATGCAGGCTAGCATGGGCACGTCGTGTATCTGTAGGCGTCAAATGAATTAGAGATTAAGTTTAATAAATTTCAACTTTTCTTCTTTAAAGCTAAGAAAGCCTGTTTGTGCTGGTTTCTTTGCCTTATAATTGGTAAGTGGTGAACAAAGATTCACCAAGGGGGAGCTAAAAACAGTGTGTTTAAAATTAAACCCTGTTACAGTAAGACCAGGTGAAGGTTGAAAGGGAACCCTAGACTTCTTTTTCACCTGGTCGTAACAGAAATCTGGGTGCTAGTGTCCGGAAATGACCCACAGGCAAACGAGAGAAATTGGAAGTGGGAAGCCAAATTGTTCCCAATCAAAAAAGAGCAAGTTTTCAATACCGGTTTTCTTGTAGTTGTGTGTGATTGAATACTAACATGTCTGCAACTGAAGCTAGTAGCTCCCCAAGCCAGGTTGAAGTAACTTGGGATAAGTTAAAAGCACTGTGTATGGAGGAGTTGAGGAAAATGGCAGAGCAGTGTGGCAAGACTAGGAGCTCTGAACTCCTAAGGCTAGTGGCCAACCATTTTTCTCTTGAATCTGAAGCAGAAACAGAGTTAGAAGCAGACCCAGACAGGGTACTGCTAGCAAAGATATAATTAGAACAGAGGAAAGTTGAATTTGAGGAAAGGGAGAAAGAAAGTGCCTTCCAGAAGGAATGTGAAGACAAAGAGAGGGAGGAGAGAGAAAGACAAAGAATATTCCAGAAGGAATGTGAAGAAAGAGAGCTGAAGCGGCTTGCGTTAACTCGGGGGCAACAGAGTAACCCCAGTGAAAGCACAGCCAATATGGAGGAGCAGAATTCAGGGCTGGGTACAGAATTGTTAAAACTAGCTCAACTAATTCCAAGATTCAATGAGGAGCATGTAGAAGGATTTTTTTTGTGTCCTTTGAGAAATTGGCAAGGCAGCTAAAATGGCCAGCTGAGACCTGGCCTCTTTTACTACAAAGTAAGCTAACTGGAAAAGCCCATAAGGTTTATTCCCTGTTGCCAGATGAGAGTTCATCAAATTACGAACCGACAAAAAATGTTTTCCTCAAGGCATATGAACTAGTACTCGAAGCCTATCGCCAAAAGTTTAGAGCCCTCAAGAAGCAAGCTAATAAAACTTATCTGGAGTTTGAAAGAAGTAAGCAGCAGGCTTTTGACCAGTGGCTGAGGGCTCTTAAAGTACAGCTTAGCTATGAGAATCTCAGAAGTAACTCTATTAGAGGAATTTAAACACTCTCTCCCACTCTCCATAAAGACTCATGTAGAGGTGCAGCGGGTCCAGAGAGCCCGGCAAGTGGCCGTTCTGGCCGATGAGTTTGCTTTAATTTATAAGTTGGTTTCCCAGGGAAGAACCTTTCCAAGTCACTCCCACAAATCCGAAAAGGACAAAGGATGGGAAGGTAATAGCATCCCAAGCAGACCTGGGAGAGAAAGAAAAGCAGGAGACACGGGGCCCTCCTCTAGCCAAAAAGGAAGGTGCTGTGAGCAAGAGTGAGACCCGGAGACCTGTGTGTTTCCATTGTAATAACGCAAGGGATTTAAAATCAGACTGGAAACTAAAGGGAAAACCTTTAGGGTTAATCAGGGCACACCCACTCAGTGAAGACCTGATGGAAAGCACAGCAAAACAAGCTGTGGCCTTAAATGCAGTAAGAGTGGGACCTGGGAAGCTTATGGCTGCAAGTGTAGGAAAATTTAATAAGATTTCTGAAGGTTATCAGGGTTTTGTGTTTGAAGGGAAAGTAACCCCATAAGCCTCGAGTGCGGCAAGCAAGCCCATAGTGATTCTCAGGGGCACGGGCCACCAGATCCCTTTTACTGGGAAAAGGCCTGACCTTTCCCCCCAGAGAGTACAGTGAACACCAGAATGGTGGTGAATGTTATTAGAGGGCAGTGTATGCCTGTACCTGTACATCGGGTGCACCTAGAGTGCGATCTAGTTCTGGGATCGGTGACCGTAGGGATTATCCCTAGGTTGCCTGTGGACGGGATTAACCTGCTCTGAGGTAATAATCTGGCTGGGGTGAAGGCGGTAGCCCCCCCAGTAGTGAAAGAAAGACCGCATGAGGTCAGAGAGACAGGGCAGTGGGAGGAGATTGTCCCCTGCAGTTTCCCTGAATGTGTAGTGGATCAGGCCATGATCAAACCAGCTCACCCAGAGGAGACTGAATTGGTACTGCAGGCAGATGACCAGGTTTGTCAGTCTGAGACTTTCTTTGGGAAGTTAGAAGACCCAGGGAATGAATTAAATGGGTTTTCCCTAGCTGAGGCTCAGCGAGCCGACCCAGTATTGTGAGAGTTATTGTGAGACAGGCTGCCCAGTCTGAAAGTGAAGCAGAGGGAGTCCCTGATTGCTCCTATTTAAAGAATGAGGTACTGATGAGCAAATGGAGTTCTCCTCACAGATCTGAGAGCAAGGAGTGGACAGTAATTCACAGTGGACAGTGGACAGTGATGCCACAAAGGTACCAGGGAGAAATATTAGGAAGGGCCCACGAGACTACAGTGGCTGTACATGCCAGTATACGAAAGACCAAAGCCCGTATAAGACAACAGTTTGACTGGCCAAAACTCCACAATGATGTGGTGGAGTACTGCAGGAGTTGCCACTTGTGCCAGGTTGAAGAGAAACCCCAACCTACAGTGAAATCTGCACCTCTAAGTCCTGTACCAGTGTTAGGAGGATCCTCCAGCAGAGAGCTGGTGAACTGTAAGGGACCCCCGCTGAGAACAAAAAGGGACAGGCAGGTACAAGGCTGGCAAAAGGTTAGACAGGGAAGGGGAAAAAGTGACCAAGGGGGCAGGTTATAATTGGAAAGCAGTGAACAAAGATTCACCAAGGGGGAGCTAAAAACATGCTGTGTTTAAAGTTAAACCCTGTTACGGTAAGACCAGGTGAAGGCTGAAAGGGAACCCTAGACCTCATTCTCACCTGGGCATAACAGACTCTTCACCTCCACTCTATCCAGGCCCCTCACAATTTTGTACATCGCAATCAAATCTCCCCTCAGCCTTCTCTGTTCCAAGGAGAACAATCCCAGCCTATCCAATCTTTCCTCATAGCTGTATTTTTCCAGTCCTGGCAACATCCTCGTAAATCTCCTCTGTACCCTCTCGAGTGTAATTACATCCTTTCTGTAATGAGGTGACCAGAATTGCACACAGTACTCAAATTGTGACCTAACCAATAAGTTATACAATTCCAATATAATCTCTCTCTCTTATATTCCATACCTTGGCTAATAAAGGAAAGGATTCCATATACCTTCTTAACCACCTTATCGACCTATCCTGCTACCTTCAGGGATCTGTGGACATTCACTCCAAGGTCCCTCACTTCCTCTACACTTCTCAGTATTTTCCCATTAATCATGTATTCCTTTGCCTTGTTGGACCTCCCCAAATGCATCACCTCTCCAAGTTGAATTCCATTTGCCACTTTTCTGCCCATCTGACAGACCATCAATATCTTCCTGCAGCCTACAACTATCCTCCTCGCTATCTACCACATGGCCAATCTTTGTGTCGTCTGCAAACTTCTTGATCATACCCCCAATATTTATGTCCAAATCGTTAATATATCCCACAAAAAGGAGGGGACCCAGTACTGAGTCCTGTGGAACGCCACTGGAAACAGCCCTCCAGTCGTGAAAATGCTCGTCAATAATTACCCTTTGTTTCCTGTTACGGAGCCAATTTTGTATCCACCTTGCTGCATTTCCCTGGATCCCTTGGGATATTATTTTTTTAACCAGTCTGCCACGTGGGACCTCGTCAAAAGCCTTGCTAAAATCCATGTCGATCACATCAACTGCACTACCCTCATCTATCTTCCTTGTTACTTCTTCAAAAAACTTGATCAAGTTGGTCAAACAAGATTTTCCCTTAACAAACCCATGCTGACTATCCTTGATTAACCCGTGCCTTTCTAAGTGACAGTTTATCCTGTTTCTCAGAATAGATTCCAAAAATTTGCCCACTACTGAGGTTATACTGACTGGCCTGTAATTATTCAGTCTATCTCTCTCGCTCCCTTTTTAAACTGAGGTACAAAGTTAGCTGTTCTCCAATCCTTCGATTGGAAAATGATGGTCAGACCTTCTGCTATTTCCTCTCTTGCTTCTTTTAACAGCCTGGGGTACATTTCATCTGGCCCTGGTGATTTATCAACTTTCAAGGATACTAGTCCCATTAATTCTTCCTATCTCCCTATGTTTATCACATCCAATACTTCACACTCTTCCTCCTTAACTACAATATCTGCATCGTCCCCCTCTTTTGTGAAGACAGACGCAAAGTATTCATTAAGAACCATACCAATATCTTCCGCCCCAACACATTGGTTACCTTTTTGGCCTTTTATGGGCCCGACTCTCTCCTTGGTTATCCTCTTACTCTTAATGTATTCAATAAACACCTTTGGGTTCACCTTGATTTTGCTTGCCAATATTCTTTCATGCCCTCTCTTTGCTTTCCTAATTTCCTTTTTGATTTTACCCCTCCACTTTCTATACTCCTCTCAGCTTTCTGTAGTATTGAGTTCTCGGTGTCGGACATAAACTTTCTTTATCTTACCCTGTAGGCTCCTTGTCATCCATGAGGCTCTAGATTTGGCCGCCTCACCCTTTTTCTTTGTGGGAACATGTTTACTCTGAACACCTTGAATCTCCCCTTTGAATACCTCCCACTGTTCTGACACCGATTTACCTTCAAGTAGCTGTTTCCGGTCCACTTCCTTTAAATCACTCCTCAGTTTAGTAAAATTGGCCTTTCCCCAATTGAGATCTCTAACTCCTGATCTATCTCTGTCCTTTTCCATCATTATGTTAAAACTGACTGAATTATGATCACTACCACCAAAATGCTTTCCCACTGCCACTCCTTCCACCTGCTCATTTTCATTTCCTAAAACTAAGTCTAAAACTGTGCCCTCTCTTGTTGAAAACATTGGGCAAAAAAGTTCTCCTGAATGTGCCTCAAGAACTCTGCCCCCTCAATTCCTTTCACACTAAAACTATCCTAGTTAATATTGGGGTGGTTAAAATCCCCTACTATTACTGCCCTATTGTTCTTGCACTTCTCAGAGATTTGCCTACATATCTGCTCTTCTATCTCCCTCTGACTGTTTGGGAGTCTATAGTACACTCCCAGCAGTGTGATTGCCCCTTTTTTTGTTTCTTCGCTCAATCCATATGGCCTCATTTGATGAACCTTCCAACATATCATCCCTTCTCACAGCTGTAATAGTTTCCTTGATCAAAATTGCCACTCCCCCTCCTTTCTTATCTCTCTCCCTATCGTGTCTGAAAACCCTGTAGCCAGGAATGTTGAGCTGCTATTCCTATCCCTCCTTCAGCCAAGTTTCTGTAATAGCTATGATATCATACTGCCACGTGTCTATCTGTGCCCTCAGCTTATCTGCTTTATTTGCTAATACTCCTTGCATTGAAATAGATACCCTTGAGCACTGACAAACTTTTAAAAACATTTTTCTAACCTTTGTTTCCTCTGTGTTCCAGACTCATCCATTAATTTTCTGCCTTCCATTTTCATTTCTGATTTTGTCCCAACTGAGTCTACCCTCAGATCCTCATCCCCCCTGCAAAGTAGTTTAAACCCTCCCCAACAGCACAAGTAAAACATCCCACAAGAAACTCAGTCCCAGCTCTGTTCAGGTGCAACCTGTCCAGCCTACAGGTCCCATCTTCCCCCAGAGCCGGTTCCAATATCCCAGGAATCTAAAGCCCTCCTTCCTGCACCATCTTTCCAGCCACGCATTCATCTGTCTTACCCTTCTATATCTAAACTCACTTGCACGTGGCACTGGGAGTAATCCATAGATTACTACTTTTGAGGGCCTGCTTACTAATTTCTTACCTAGTTCCCGAAATGCTGACTGCAAGACCACATTCCTCTTTCTACCTATGTTGTCAATTCTGATGTGCACCACGACTGCTGGCTGTTCACCCTCCCCCTTCAAGATGCTCTGCAGCTGCTCAGTGATATCCTTTACCCTGGCACCAGGGAGGCAACACACCATCCTGGATTCACGCCTGTAGCTACTGAAATGTCTGCCTGTTCCCTTGACTATTGAATCACTTTCACTATGGCTCTTCCAGTCTTCCCTGTACCTTCACTGTACAGCTGAGCCACCCAGGGTGCCATGGACTTGGCTCTGGCTGCACTCTCCAGGTGAAGCATCACTTTCCTCAGGAGGTCCACAGGAGGTGCACTCTCGAGGTTGAAGCACCCCTGCCATTCCTTTATTTATTAGTTGACCCTTTGTTACTGCTAAAAAATCTTAGAATTATTAATAAAACCTTACCAGTACTGATAAATCCTACTAAAAATCAATACAGTTCACGAGTTAAAATAAACCTTACATCTCACACTGAAGAGTGTCTGCAGAGTCTCATTGACAGGATTGCGGCTGCCTGCAACGAATTTGGCCTAACCAACAGCCTCAAGAAAACGAACATCATGGGACAGGATGTCAGAAATGCCCCATCCATAAATATCAGTGACCATGCTCTGGAAGTGGTTCAAGAGTTCACCTACCTAGGCTCAACTATCACCAGTAACCTGTCTCTCGATGCAGAAATCAACAAGTGCATGGGAAAGGCTTCCACTGCTATGTCCAGACTGGCCAAGTGAGTGAGGGAAAATGGCGCACTGACGTGGAACACAAAAGTCCGAGTGTATCAAGCCTGTGTCCTCAGTACCTTGCTCGACAGCAGCGAGGCCTGGACAACATATGTCAGCCAAGAGCGACGTCTCAATTCATTCCATCTTCGCTGCCTCCGGAGAATCCTTGGCATCAGGTGGCAGGACCGTATCTCCAACACAGAAGTCCTCGAGGTGGCCAACATCCCCAGCTTATACACACTACTGAGTCAGCGGTACTTGAGAAGGCTTGGCCATGTGAGCCGCATGGAAGATGGCAGGATCCCCAAAGACACATTGTACAGCGAGCTCGCCACTCGTATCAGACCCACCGGCCGTCCATGTCTCCGCTTTAAAGATGCCTGCAAACGTGACATGAAGTTCTGTGACATTGATCGCAAGTCGTGGGAGTGAGTTGCCAGTGATCGCCAGAGCTGGCGGGCAGCCATAAAGACGGGGCGAAAGTGTGGCGAGTCAAAGAGACTTAGCAGTTGGCAGGAAAAAAGACAGAAGCGCAAGGAGAGAGCCAACTGTGTAACAGCCCCGACAACCAATTTTATCTGCAGCACCTGTGGAAGAGTCTGTCACTCTGGAATTGGCCTTTATAGCCACTCCAGGCGCTGCTTCACAAACCACTGACCACCTCCAGGCGCTTACCCATTGTCTCTCGAGACAAGGGGGCCAAAGAAGAAGACTCACAAAAATACTCACCACCAACTCACTTGTTCAAAATACTCACCAGCTACTTACTTGTTTTAAAGTTATACTTTTCTTGATTACACAGATATGTAGACCTTCCTACTCGTAACTCCCGCCGTGCCCGCTCTCTCTGTCTCTCTCTCTCTCTAGTCTGACTGTCCTTTTGGTGTGCTTTTTAAAACTTTGCTCCCGCCGTGGTCTCTCTCTCTGTCTCTCTGTCTCTCTCTGTCTCTCTCTCTCTCTGTCTAGTCTCTGACTGTCCTTTTGGCGTGCTTTTTAAAGCTCTGCTCCCACCGTGTTCTCTGTCTGTCTCTCATTCTCTCTCTCTCTCTCTCTCTCTCTCTCGTCTCTGACTGTCCTTTTGGCGTGCTTTTTACAGCTCTGCTCCCACCGTGCCCTCTCTCTCTCTCGGTCCTTCTCTCTCCAGGTCACTGCAGGAAGTCCTCAGGGACATGTCCTAGGCCCTACCATCTTCAGCTGCTTCATCAATGACCTTCCTTCAAACATAAGGTCAGAAGTGGGGATGTTCGCTGATGATTGCACAATGTTCAGCACCATTCAGATACTGAAGCAGTCCGTGTAGAAATGCAGCAAGACCTGGACAATATTCAGGCTTGGGCTGATAAGTGGCAAGTAACATTCACACCACACAAGTGCCAAGCAATGACTACCTCCAACAAGAGAGAATTTAACCATCTCCCCTAGACATTTATAGAGTCATAGAGTTACACAGCACAGAAACCAGCCCTTCGGCCCATCGTGTCTGTGCCGGCCATCAAGCACCTATCTATTCTAATCCCATTTTCCAGCACTTGTATGCTATGGCGTTTCAAGTGCTCATCTAAATACTTCTTAAATGTTGAGGGTTCCTGCCTCTACCACCCCTTCAGGCAGTGCGTTCCAGATTTCAACCACCCTCTGGGTGAAAAAAGTTTTCCTCAAATCCCCTCTAAACCTCCTGCCCCTTACCTTAAATTTATGCCCCTTGGTTATTGACCCCTCCGCTAAGGGAAAAAGTTTCTTCCTATCTAACCTATCAATGCCCCTCACAATCTTGTATACCTCTATCAGGTCCCCCCTCAGCCTTCTCTGTTCTAAGGAAAACAACCCTAGCCTTTACAGTCTCTCTTCATAGCTGAAATGCTTCAGCCCAGGCAACATCCTGGCAACAGCACCTTCCAAACCCACGACCTCTACCAACTAGAAGGACAAGGGCAGCAAATACATGGGAACACCACCACCTGCAAGTTCCCCTCCATGTCACACACCATCCTGACTTGGAACTCTGTCGCCGTTCTTTCACTGTCACTGGGTCAAAATCCTGGAACTCCCTTCCTAACAACACTGTGGGTATACCTGCCCCACATGGACTGCAGCAGTTCAAGAAGGCAGCTCACCGCCACCTTCTCAAGGGCAATTAGGGATGGGCAATAAATGCTGGCCTAGCCAGCGACGCTCACATCCCATGAAAGAATAATAAAAAACATTCTTGGCAGGAGGTATACTCTCAGGTGGTACACTCAGTGGGAAGGGGTACAAGCTCGGCAGGGGTGGGTACACGCTCAGTAGGGCAGGGGGGGCGGAGACCTGGGGGGTACGATCTCGTCGAGGGGGGTACAGTTTCAGTGGGGGGGGGGTACACTCTCGGCGGGGGTGGTACACTCTCGATGGGGGGGCTACACTCTCAGGGGAGCTGTGCAATGTTGAGGGTGGGTGGGCTATACACCCGGGAAGGGATACATTCTTGGGGGGGTGGGTGCATGCTCGGGGGTGGTACACTCTTGTGGGGGGGAGGGGGGGTTACACTCTCGTCAGAGGGTATACTCTCGGGGCGGATATACTCTCGGTGGGGCTAGGCTCTTGGAGGGGTGTGCAATCTCGGGTGGTTTACACTCTCGGGGGGGGGCTACACTCTCGGGGAGGTTACAGTCTTGGGGGTACACTCACATGGGGATACACTCTTGGGGGGGTACACTCTTGGGGGGGTACACTCTCGGGGGGGTACACTCTCGGGGGGCATGGTACACTCTCAGGGTGAGTACACTCCTGGAGCACAGTATACTGTCAGGGAGGTATACCCTCGGGAGGGTATACTGTGAATGGGGTATGCTGTCAGGGAGGTACACGGTCAGGAGAGTATATCTCAGGAGGGTATACTGTCGGGGGGTATACTCTCGTGGGGGGGGGAACACTATCAGGGGGGTATTCTGTCGGGGGGGTATTCTGTTGGGGGGGGTATTCTGTTGGGTGGGAGGTATTCTGTCGGGTGGGAGGTATTCTGTCGGGGGGGGTATGATTTTGGGGCGTCAAACTGTCAGGGGGTATATTCCGGATTGTCTACTGTCGGGTAGTATACTCCCGGGAGGGTGTCCAATCAGAGGGGTATACTCTCAGGGGGGTAGACTCTTGGGAGGTATATTGTCATGGGATTATACTTTTGGGAGGGTATACTGTCAGGGGGTTATACTCTCGGGAGGATAGACTGTCAGGGGGTTATACTCTTGGGAGGGTATACTGTCAGGGAGGTATACTCTTGGGAGGGTATACTGTCAGGGGGTTATACTCTTGGGAGGGTATACTGTCAGGGAGGTATACTCTTGGGAGGGTATACTGTCAGGGGGTTATACTCTCGGGAGGGTAGACTGTCAGGGGTTATACTCTTGGGAGGGTATACTGTCAGGGGGTTATACTCTCGGGAGGGTACACTGTCAGGGGGTTATACTCTCAGGAGGGTATACTGTCAGGGGGTTATACTCTCGGGAGGGTATACTGTCAGGGGTTATACTCTTGGGAGGGTATACTGTCAGGGAGATATACTCTCGGGAGGGTATACTGTCAGGGGGTTATACTCTCGGGAGGGTATACTGTCAGGGGGCTATACTCTCGGGAGGGTATACTGTCAGGGGGTTATACTCTCGGGAGGGTATACTGTCAGGGGTTATACTCTTGGGAGGGTATACTGTCAGGGGTTATACTCTTGGGAGGGTATACTGTCAGGGAGGTTTACTCTTGGGAGGGTATACTGTCAGGGGGTTATACTCTCGGGAGGGTATACTGTCAGGGGGTTATACTCTCGGGAGGGTATACTGTCAGGGGGTTATACTCTTGGGAGGGTATACTGTCAGGGGGTTATACTCTCGGGAGGGTATACTGTCAGGGAGGTATACTCTCGGGAGGGTATACTGTCAGGGAGGTATACTCTAGGGAGAGTATACTGTCAGGGGGTTATACTCTCGGGAGGGTATACTGTCAGGGGGTTATACTCTCGGGAGGGTATACTGTCAGGGGGTTATACTCTCGGGAGGGTATACTGTCAGCGGGTTATACTCTCGGGAGGGTATACTGTCAGGGAGGTATACTCTTGGGAGGGTATACTGTCGGGTTTATACTCTCGGGAGGGTAAACTGTCAGGGAGGTATACTCTCGGGAGGGTATACTGTCAGGGAGGTATACTCTCGGGAGGGTAGACTGTCAGGGGGTTATACTCTCTGGAGGGCATACTGTCAGGGAGGTATACTCTCGGGAGGGTATACTGGCACGGGGTTATACTCTCGGGAGGGTATACTGTCAGGGAGGTATACTCTCGGGAGGGTATACTGTCAGGGAGGTATACTCTTGGGAGGGTAGACTGTCAGGGGGTTATACTCTCTGGAGGGTATACTGGCACGGGGTTATACTCTCGGGAGGGTATACTGTCAGGGAGGTATACTCTCGGGAGGGTAGACAGTCAGGGGGTTATACTCTCGGGAGGGTATAGTGTCAGGGGGTCATACTCTTGGGAGGGTATACTGTCAGGGGGTTATACTCTCGGGAGGGTATACTGTCAGGGAGGTATACTCTCAGGAGGCTATACTGTAAGGGAGGTATACTGTCGGGAGGGTATACTGTCGGGGAGGTATACTCTCGGGAGGGTATACTGTCAGGGGGTTATACTCCCGGGAGGGTATACTGTTAGAGGGGTACACTCTCGGGATGGTATACAGTCAGTGGTGTATACTTTCTGGAGGGTATACTCTCGGGAGGGTATACTGTTAGGGACGTATACTCTCGGGAGGGTATATCGTCAGGGAGGTATACTGTCAGGGGGGTATACTCTGAGGGCTGGTGTACACTCAGGGCCCCAGCCCATGATGTTTTTGTCCTTTCAGGTGATGGTTTATGTTGGATGGACTCACGATTCTACAATGGTCTGGAGTGTTGGCATGAAGGAGGCAGCCAGGTGACAGTTCTGCAGGAAGACCCAGCGCCCCTTGCGGACTTGAGCTTTCTGGATCATGTCTTCTGCGATGGGTCCCTGATCCCGACCCAGAGACACCATGTCCAGGTGATCTGTGTTCCCTCGGTATTCCTTCGCAAAACGCAGCACCTGAGCGACTGGGTCAGTGCCTGGTAAAAACAAAATATGTACTCAGATTAGACGTTATATCTGCGGAGACAGAAAAAATACACCGTTAAGTAAAAGAGTGGTGTGCAACATATGTAGCTGCAGATCATACGCTTGCTGACTGGCTCAATTTTCACATTTATAAGAAAGCAAAACAGTTTGAAATGTGGTCATCACAAAAATTTCCATTGACCAAAAAAGTAACCAATAATTCATGATGGATCCACTGTCTTGTTCTATTCTAACACAACAAACTGATGTAATTTAAAAATCAATAATTCACCAGCACCACCACAACCCCTCCATGAACTCACCCCCACTTGCAATCTCTGATCCAGCCCTTCATACTTGCAGGGGCCCAGTCACCACTGCCCAAGACACTGGTCTCACCCCACTGATACCTTCCAGCACTCCACACAGCTCAGACCCTATTACTGCCCATGTCAGGCCAGGACTGGGGCCTTGGCACTCTTCCTGTTACTAGCACCATGCCTTGTTCCTGCCTGCAGGCCAGGTCCAGACAGACATTCTGGTTGCTCCCGTATTATTCATGTTTCACACACTCAATAAGGCAGCAGAGATTTCCATGTCCCCCTGAACCTTTCTCTATCACTTTCTTTTCTGCACCAGCCACTCTACGTCCCCTGGCCTGGTGGCCGTGGTTCGGGGTCAGAGGGTCTAGTGATCAAGGGCCATTCCAGAGACTTAAGCATGTAATGCAGATTGCACTCCCAGTGCAGTACTGAGGGAGTGCTGCACTGTCAGAGGGTCAGTACTGAGGGAGTGCTGCACTGTCAGAGGGTCAGTACTGAGGGAGTGCTGCACTGTCGGAGGGTCAGTACTGAGGGAGCTCTGCACTGTTGGAGGGTCAGTACTGAGGGAGCGCTGCACTGTCAGAGGGTCAGTACTGAGGGAGTGCTGCACTGTCAGAGGGTCAGTACTGAGGGAGCTCTGCACCGTTGGAGGGTCAGTACTGAGGGAGTGCTGCACTGTCGGAGGGTCAGTACTGAGGGAGCGCTGCACTGTCGGAGGGTCAGTACTGAGGGAGCTCTGCACCGTCGGAGGGTCAGTACTGAGAGAGTGCTGCACTGTCGGAGGGTCAGTACTGAGGGAGCTCTGCACCGTCGGAGGGTCAGTACTGAGGGAGCGCTGCACTGTCAGAGGGTCAGTACTGAGGGAGCTCTGCACCGTCGGAGGGTCAGTACTGAGGGAGTGCTGCACTGTCGGAGGGTCAGTACTGAGGGAGCGCTGCACTGTCGGAGGGTCAGTACTGAGGGAGCTCTGCACCGTCGGAGGGTCAGTACTGAGGGAGCGCTGCACTGTCGGAGGGTCAGTACTGAGGGAGCGCTGCACTGTCGGAGGGTCAATACTGAGGGAGCTCTGCACTGTCGGAGGGTCAGTACTGAGGGAGTGCTGCACTGTCGGAGGGTCAGTACTGAGGGAGCGCTGCACTGTCGGAGGGTCAGTACTGAGGGAGCGCTGCACTGTCGGAGGGTCAATACTGAGGGAGCTCTGCACTGTCGGAGGGTCAGTACTGAGGGAGTGCTGCACTGTCGGAGGGTCAGTACTGAGGGAGTGCTGCACTGTCGGAGGGTCAGTGCTGAGGGGGCACTGCACTGTCAGAGGGTCAGTACTGAGGGAGTGCTGCACTGTCGGAGGGACAGTACTGAGGGAGTGCTGCACTGTCGGAGGGTCAGTACTGAGGGAGTGCTGCACTGTTGGAGGGTCAGTACTGAGGGAGTGCTGCACTGCAGGAGGGTCAGTACTGAGGGAGTGCTGCACTGTCGGAGGGTCAGTACTGAGGGGGCGCTGCACTGACGGAGGGTCAGTACTGAGGGAGTGCTGCACTGTCAGAGGGTCAGTACTGAGAGGGCGCTGCACTGTTGGAGGGTCAGTACTGAGGAGGCGCTGCACTGTCGGGGGGGTCAGTACTGAGGGGGCGCTGCACTGTCGGAGGGACAGTACTGAGGGGGCGCTGCACTGTCGGGGGGGTCAGTACTGAGGGAGTGCTGCACTGTCGGAGGGACAGTACTGAGGGGGCGCTGCACTGTCGGGGGGGTCAGTACTGAGGGAGTGCTGCACTGTTGGAGGGACAGTACTGAGGGGGTGCTGCACTGTCGGAGGGTCAGTACTGAGGGAGTGCTGCACTGTCGGGGGGTCAGTACTGAGGGAGTGCTGCACTGTCAGAGGGTCAGTACTGAGGGAGTGCTGCACTGTCGGAGGGTCAGTACTGAGGGAGTGCTGCACTGTCGGAGGGTCAGTACTGAGGGAGTGCTGCACTGTCGGGGGGTCAGTACTGAGGGAGTGCTGCACTGTCAGAGGGTCAGTACTGAGGGAGTGCTGCACAGTCGGAGGGTCAGTACTGAGGGAGTGCTGCACAGTCGGAGGGTCAGTACTGAGGGAGTGCTGCACTGTTGGAGGGTCAGTACTGAGGGGGCGCTGCACTGTCGGGGGGGTCAGTACTGAGGGAGTGCTGCACTGTTGGAGGGACAGTACTGAGGGGGTGCTGCACAGTCGGAGGGTCAGTACTGAGGGGGCGCTGCACTGTTGGAGGGTCAGTACTGAGGGGGCGCTGCACTGTCGGGGGGGTCAGTACTGAGGGGGCGCTGCACTGTCGGAGGGACAGTACTGAGGGGGCGCTGCACTGTCGGGGGGGTCAGTACTGAGGGAGTGCTGCACTGTCGGAGGGACAGTACTGAGGGGGCGCTGCACTGTCGGGGGGGTCAGTACTGAGGGAGTGCTGCACTGTTGGAGGGACAGTACTGAGGGGGTGCTGCACTGTCGGAGGGTCAGTACTGAGGGAGTGCTGCACTGTCGGGGGGTCAGTACTGAGGGAGTGCTGCACTGTCAGAGGGTCAGTACTGAGGGAGTGCTGCACTGTCGGAGGGTCAGTACTGAGGGAGTGCTGCACTGTCGGAGGGTCAGTACTGAGGGAGTGCTGCACTGTCGGGGGGTCAGTACTGAGGGAGTGCTGCACTGTCAGAGGGTCAGTACTGAGGGAGTGCTGCACAGTCGGAGGGTCAGTACTGAGGGAGTGCTGCACAGTCGGAGGGTCAGTACTGAGGGAGTGCTGCACTGTTGGAGGGTCAGTACTGAGGGGGCGCTGCACTGTCGGGGGGGTCAGTACTGAGGGAGTGCTGCACTGTTGGAGGGACAGTACTGAGGGGGTGCTGCACAGTCGGAGGGTCAGTACTGAGGGGGCGCTGCACTGTCAGAGGGTCAGTACTGAGGGAGTGCTGCACTGTCGGAGGGTCAGTACTGAGGGAGTGCTGCACTGTCGGAGGGTCAGTACTGAGGGAGTGCCTCATTTCCCCGTTCTTCTCACCTACTCTTTTAACCCTGCAGTGTCCAGCTCCTAAAGCCATGCCCCTTCCCTTCGACTCGCCAGCAAGCGCATTCTGAAAGTTGTGTGGTGAATCCGGACTCCCTCACCAGAGGACAGGAGAAATATCAGTGGAGTAAAGGCATCGGTTTCATCAAATGCGTCTCTGAGGTGGACTGCGGGACTTGGCAGAAAGTCAGGGCCCAGCTTCTCCGCAACAAATTCCCTCACTGCAGCAATCAAGCACTCGGGCTTCAGGATCTTTATCTAGCAAATACAGGACATTGTGATGATCAGAACAATAAACAGACATCTCTTGAGATTCATTCCCTTCCCCAAACAGACTAATCCAGCAATATAAAATTACATAGCAAGTGCAACACAGAAGCCCAGCCATTCAGCCTTATAGGTCTGTGCTGGTGTTTATGCTCCACACGAGCCTCCTCCCATCCTACTTCATCTGAGCTCCAGGACATCACTGCAGGAGTTCCTCAGGGGAGTGTCCTAGGCCCAACCATCTTCAGCTGCTTCATCAATGACCTTCCTTCAATCATAAGCTCAGAAGTGGGGATATTCGCGGATGATTGCACAATGTTCAACACCATTCATGACTCCTCAGATACTGAAGCAGTCTGTGTAGAAATGCAGCAAGACCTGGACAATATCCAGGCTTGGGCTGATAAGTGGCAAGTAACATTCGCACCACCCAAGTGCCAGGCAATGACCATCTCCAACAAGACAGAATCTAACCATCTCCCCTTGACATTCAATGGCATTACCATCACTGAATCCCCCACTAACAACATCCTGGGGGTTACCATTGACCAGAAACTGAACTGGAGTAGTCATATAAATACTGTGGCTACAAGAGCAGGTCAGAGGCTAGGAATCCTGAAGAGAGTAACTCACCTCCTGACTCCCCAAAGTCTGTCCACCATCCACAAGGCACAAGTCAGGAGTGTGATGGAATACTCTCCATTTGCCTGGATGGATGCAGCTCCAACAACATTCAAGAAGCTCAACACCATCCAGGACAAAGCAGCCCGCTTGATTGACACCCCATCCACAAACATTCACTCCCTTCACCACACTGACACACAGTCGCAGCAGTGTGTACCATCTACAAGATGCACTGCAGCAATGCACCAAGGCTCCTTAGACAGCACCTTCCAAACCCATGACCTCTACCACCTAGAAGGACAAGGGCAGCAAATACATGGGAACATCACCACCTGCAAGTTCCCCTCCAAGTCACACACCATCCTGACTTGGAACTATATCACCGTTCCTTCACTGTCGCTGGGTCAAAATCCTGGAACTCCCTTCCTAACAGCACTGTGGGTTTACCTACACCACATGGACTGCAGTGGTTCAAGAAGGCAGCTCATCACCACCTTCTCAAGGGCAATTAGAGATTAGCCAGTGACACTCACATCCTGTGAATGAACAAAAATCCTACTCTTTTCTGCCCTTTGTGTTTAGCTTCCCTATCAATGCCTCTTTGCTATTCACAATTCCTGTGTGGTAGTGAATTCCATATTCTCACCACTCTCTGGATAAAGAATTTCTCCTGAATTCTCAGTTGGATTCATTAGTGACTATCATATATTTGGCCCCTAGTTTTGCACTCCCCATCAAGTCCAAAGATCCTTTCTCTCCATCTCTGTCACAACTAGTTATAACAGCCCACCTGTCAATAATGCTTCACTAGTTGTGCGAGAGTCTTGTTTTCCTTCTGTATTAAGGAATAAAACTCTTACCAATATGAGATTCTGGAAAGATGTCAAATGTTCCCAAGGGAAGATTGTGTGTTGAAGTTCCATCTTCTGGCCCGAGAGATTGTGTTCTGCCTTTGCTTTGATACCTGACACAACAGAAGGTGAAGATGAGAATTCCCACACATTAGAGCATGTACTCCAACATCAGTCAATTATTTAGGACCTCAGTCCTCCGAAACTTACTCCTGCACACACTGATCAGCAGCAAACACTCCAGCTACCAGCACACACTCCAGAAACCAGCACACACTCCAGCTACCAGCACACACTCCAGCTACCAGCACAAACTCCAGCTACCAGCACACACTCCAGCTACCAGCACACACTCCAGCTACCAGCACACACTCCAGAAACCAGCACACACTCCAGCTACCAGCACACACTCCAGCTACCAGCACAAACTCCAGCTACCAGCACACACTCCAGCTACCAGCACACACTCCAGAAACCAGCACACACTCCAGAAACCAGCACACACTCCAGCTACCAGCACACACTCCAGCTACCAGCACAAACTCCAGCTACCAGCACACACTCCAGCTACCAGCACACACTCCAGCTACCAGCACACATTCCAGAAACCAGCACACACTCCAGCTACCAGCACACACTCCAGCTACCAGCACACACTCCAGAAACCAGCACACACTCCAGCTACCAGCACACACTCCAGCTACCAGCACAAACTCCAGCTACCAGCACACACTCCAGCTACCAGCACACACTCCAGAAACCAGCACACACTCCAGCTACCAGCACACACTCCAGCTACCAGCACACACTGATCAGCAGCACACACTCCAGATACCAGCACACACTCCAGATACCAGCACAAACTCCAGCTACCAGCACACACTCCAGCTACCAGCACACACTGATCAGCAGCACACACTCCAGTTACCAGCACACACTGATCAGCAGCACACACACCAGCTACCAGCACACACTCCAGCTACCAGCACACACTGATCAGCAGCACACACTCCAGCTACCAGAACACACTCCAGTTACCAGCACACACTCCAGCTACCAGCACACACTCCAGTTACCAGCACACACTCCAGCTACCAGCACACACTCCAGCTACCAGCACACACTCCAGCTACCAGCACACACTGATCAGCAGCACACACTCCAGATACCAGCACACACACCAGTTACCAGCACACACTCCAGCTACCAGTACACACTCCAGCTACCAGCACACACTGATCAGCAGCACACACACCAGTTACCAGCACACACTCCAGATACCAGCACACACTGATCAGCAGCACACACTCCAGCTACCAGCACACACTCCAGCTACCAGCGCACACACCAGTTACCAGCACACACTCCAGCTACCAGCACACACTCCAGCTACCAGCACACACTCCAGTTACCAGCACACACTCCAGATACCAGTACACACTCCAGCTACCAGCACACACTACAGCTACCAGCACACACTCCAGTTACCAGCACACACTCCAGATACCAGCACACACACCAGTTACCAGCACACACTCCAGCTACCAGCACACACTGATCAGCAGCACACACTCCAGCTACCAGCACACACTCCAGCTACCAGCACACACACCAGTTAACAGCACACACTCCAGCTACCAGCACGCACTCCAGCTACCAGCACACACTCCAGTTACCAGCACACACTCCAGATACCAGTACACACTCCAGCTACCAGCACACACTGATCAGCAGCACACACTCCAGCTACCAGCACACACTCCAGCTACCAGCACACACACCAGTTACCAGCACACACTCCAGCTACCAGCACACACTCCAGCTACCAGCACACACTCCAGCTACCAGCACACACTGATCAGCAGCACACACTCCAGCTACCAGCACACACACCAGTTACCAGCACACACTCCAGCTACCAGCACACACACCAGTTACCAGCACACACTCCAGCTACCAGCACACACTCCAGCTACCAGCACACACTCCAGATACCAGTACACACTCCAGCTACCAGCACACACTCCAGCTACCAGCACACACTCCAGTTACCAGCACACACACCAGTTACCAGCACACTCCAGTTACCAGCACAAACTCCAGCTACCAGCACACACTCCAGCTACCAGCACACACTCCAGCTTCCAGCACACACACCAGTTACCAGCACACACTCCAGCTACCAGCACAAACTCCAGCTACCAGCACACACTCCAGCTACCAGCACACACTCTAGCTACCAGCACACACACCAGTTACCAGCACACACTCCAGTTACCAGCACAAACTCCAGCTACCAGCACACACTCCAGCTACCAGCACACACTCCAGCTACCAGCACAAACTCCAGCTACCAGCACACACTCCAGATACCAGCACACACTCCAGCTACCAGCACACACTCCAGCTACCAGCACACACTCCAGCTTCCAGCACACACACCAGTTACCAGCACACACTCCAGCTACCAGCACAAACTCCAGCTACCAGCACACACTCCAGCTACCAGCACACACTCTAGCTACCAGCACACACACCAGTTACCAGCACACACTCCAGTTACCAGCACACACTCCAGTTACCAGCACAAACTCCAGCTACCAGCACACACTCCAGCTACCAGCACACACTCCAGCTACCAGCACAAACTTCAGCTACCATCACACACTCCAGATACCAGCACACACTCCAGCTACCAGCACACACTCCAGCTACCAGCACAAACTCCAGCTACCAGCACACACTCCAGTTACCAGCACACACTCCAGTTACCAGCACACACTCCAGCTACCAGCACAAACTCCAGTTACCAACACACACTGATCACCAGCACACACACCAGCTACCAGCACACACTGATCAGCAGCACACACACCAGCTACCAGCACACACACCAGTCACCAGCACACACTCCAGCTACCAGCACACACACCAGCTACCAGCACACACTCCAGCTACCAGCACACACTGATCAGCAGCACAGACACCAGTTACCAGCACACACACCAGTTACCAGCACACACTCCAGCACACACACCAGTTACCAGCACACACACCAGCTACCAGCACACACACCAGTTACCAGCACACACTCCAGCTACCAGCACATACACCAGCTACCAGCACACACTCCAGCTACCAGCACACACTGATCAGCAGCACACACTCCAGCTACCAGCACACACACCAGTTCCCAGCACACACACCAGCTACCAGCACACACTGATCAGCAGCACACACACCAGCTACCAGCACACACACCAGTTACCAGCACACACTCCAGCTACCAGCACACACACCAGTTACCAGCACACAGTCCAGCTACCAGCACACACTGATCAGCAGCACACACTCCAGCTACCAGCACACACTCCAGCTACCAGCACACACTCCAGATACCAGCACACACTCCAGTTACCAGCACACACACCAGTTACCAGCACTCACTCCAGTTACCAGCACACACACCAGTTACCAGCACACACTCCAGTTACCAGCACACACTCCAGTTACCAGCACACACACCAGTTACCAGCACACACTCCAGCTACCAGCACACACACCAGCTACCAGCACACACTGATCAGCAGCACACGCTCCAGTTACCAGCACACACTCCAGTTACCAGCACACACTCCAGTTACCAGCACACACACCAGTTACCAGCACACACTCCAGCTACCAGCACACACACCAGTTACCAGCACACACTCCAGCTACCAGCACACACTGATCAGCAGCACACACTCCAGCTACCAGCACACACTCCAGCTACCAGCACACACTCCAGATACCAGCGCACACTCCAGTTACCAGCACACACACCAGTTACCAGCACACACTCCAGTTACCAGCACACACACCAGTTACCAGCACACACTCCAGTTACCAGCACACACTCCAGTTACCAGCACACACACCAGTTACCAGCACACACTCCAGCTACCAGCACACACACCAGCTACCAGCACACACTGATCAGCAGCACACACTCCAGTTACCAGCACACACTCCAGCTACCAGCACACACACCAGCTACCAGCACACACTGATCAGCAGCACACGCTCCAGTTACCAGCACACACTCCAGTTACCAGCACACACTCCAGCTACCAGCACACACTCCAGCTACCAGCACACACTGATCAGCAGCACACACACCAGTTACCAGCACACACTCCAGATACCAGCACACACTCCAGCTACCAGCACACACTCCAGCTACCAGCACACACTGATCAGCAGCACACACTCCAGATACCAGCACACACACCAGTTACCAGCACACACTCCAGCTACCAGCACACACTCCAGCTACCAGCACACACACCAGCTACCAGCACACACTACAGCTACCAGCACACACTCCAGCTACCAGCACACACTGATCAGCAGCACACACTCCAGATACCAGCACACACTCCAGTTACCAGCACACACTCCAGTTACCAGCACACACACCAGTTACCAGCACACACTCCAGCTACCAGCACACACACCAGCTACCAGCACACACTGATCAGCAGCACACACTCCAGTTACCAGCACACACTCCAGCTACCAGCACACACACCAGCTACCAGCACACACTGATCAGCAGCACACGCTCCAGTTTCCAGCACACACTCCAGTTACCAGCACACACTCCAGCTACCAGCACACACTCCAGCTACCAGCACACACTGATCAGCAGCACACACACCAGTTACCAGCACACACTCCAGATACCAGCACACACTCCAGCTACCAGCACACACTCCAGCTACCAGCACACACTGATCAGCAGCACACACTCCAGATACCAGCACACACACCAGTTACCAGCACACACTCCAGCTACCAGCACACACTCCAGCTACCAGCACACACACCAGTTACCAGCACACACTCCAGATACCAGTACACACTCCAGCTACCAGCACACACACCAGTTACCAGCACACACTCCAGCTACCAGCACACACACCAGTTACCAGCACACACTCCAGCTACCAGCACACACTCCAGCTACCAGCACACACTCCAGTTACCAGCACACACTCCAGATACCAACACACACTCCAGCTACCAGCACACACTCCAGCTGCCAGCACACACTGATCAGCAGCACACACTCCAGCTACCAGCACACACTCCAGCTACCAGCACACACTCCAGTTACCAGCACACACTCCAGATACCAGTACACACTCCAGATACCAGCACACACTCCAGCTACCAGCACACACTCCAGTTACCAGCACAAACTCCAGTTACCAGCACACACTCCAGATACCAGTACACACTCCACATACCAGCACACACTCCAGTTACCAGCACACACTCCAGATACCAACACACACTCCAGCTACCAGCACACACTCCAGCTACCAGCACACACTGATCAGCAGCACACACTCCAGCTACCAGCACACACTCCAGCTACCAGCACACACTCCAGTTACCAGCACACACTCCAGATACCAGTACACACTCCAGATACCAGCACACACTCCAGCTACCAGCACACACTCCAGTTACCAGCACAAACTCCAGTTACCAGCACACACTCCAGATACCAGTACACACTCCACATACCAGCACACATTCCAGTTACCAGCACACACACCAGTTACCAGCACACACTCCAGTTACCAGCACACACTCCAGTTACCAGCACACACACCAGTTACCAGCACACACTCCAGCTACCAGCACACACACCAGCTACCAGCACACACTGATCAGCAGCACACACTCCAGTTACCAGCACACACTCCAGCTACCAGCACACACACCAGCTACCAGCACACACTGATCAGCAGCACACGCTCCAGTTACCAGCACACACTCCAGTTACCAGCACACACTCCAGCTACCAGCACACACTCCAGCTACCAGCACACACTGATCAGCAGCACACACACCAGTTACCAGCACACACTCCAGATACCAGCACACACTCCAGCTACCAGCACACACTCCAGCTACCAGCACACACTGATCAGCAGCACACACTCCAGATACCAGCAAACACACCAGTTACCAGCACACACTCCAGCTACCAGCACACACTCCAGCTACCAGCACACACACCAGCTACAAGCACACACTACAGCTACCAGCACACACTCCAGCTACCAGCACACACTGATCAGCAGCACACACTCCAGCTACCAGCACACACTCCAGCTACCAGCACACACACCAGTTACCAGCACACACTCCAGATACCAGTACACACTCCAGCTACCAGCACACACACCAGTTACCAGCACACACTCCAGCTACCAGCACACACACCAGTTACCAGCACACACTCCAGCTACCAGCACACACTCCAGCTACCAGCACACACTCCAGTTACCAGCATACACTCCAGATACCAACACACACTCCAGCTACCAGCACACACTCCAGCTACCAGCACACACTGATCAGCAGCACACACTCCAGCTACCAGCACACACTCCAGCTACCAGCACACACTCCAGTTACCAGCACACACTCCAGATACCAGTACACACTCCAGATACCAGCACACACTCCAGCTACCAGCACACACTCCAGTTACCAGCACAAACTCCAGTTACCAGCACACACTCCAGATACCAGTACACACTCCACATACCAGCACACACTCCAGTTACCAGCACACACTCCAGATACCAGTACACACTCCAGCTACCAGCACACACTCCAGCTACCAGCACAAACTCCAGCTACCAGCACACACTCCAGATACCAGCACACACTCCAGCTACCAGCACACACTCTAGCTACCTGCACACACTCCAGCTTCCAGCACACACTCCAGCTACCAGCACAAACTCCAGCTACCAGCACACACTCCAGATACCAGCACACACTCCAGCTACCAGCACACACTCCAGCTACCAGCACACACTCCAGCTTCCAGCACACACTCCAGCTACCAGCACACACTGATCAGCAGCACACACACCAGTTACCAGCACACTCCAGTTACCAGCACACACTCCAGCTACCAGCACACACTCCAGTTACCAGCACACACTCCAGCTACCAGCACACACTCCAGCTTCCAGCACACACACCAGTTACCAGCACACACTCCAGCTACCATCACAAACTCCAGCTACCAGCACACACTCCAGCTACCAGCACACACTCTAGCTACCAGCACACACACCAGTTACCAGCACACACTCCAGTTACCAGCACACACTCCAGATACCAGCACACACTGATCAGCAGCACACACTCCAGCTACCAGCACACACTCCAGTTACCAGCACAAACTCCAGCTACCAGCACACACTCCAGCTACCAGCACACACTCCAGCTACCAGCACACACTCCAGATACCAGCACACACTCCAGCTACCAGCACACACTCCAGCTACCAGCACACACTCCAGCTTCCAGCACACACACCAGTTACCAGCACACACTCCAGCTACCAGCACAAACTCCAGCTACCAGCACACACTCCAGCTACCAGCACACACTCCAGCTACCAGCACACACTCTAGCTACCAGCACACACTCCAGTTACCAGCACACACTCCAGTTACAAGCACACACTCCAGTTACCAGCACAAACTCCAGCTACCAGCACAAACTCCAGCTACCAGCACACACTCCAGCTACCAGCACACACTCCAGCGACCAGCACACACTGATCAGCAGCACACACACCAGTTACCAGCACACACTCCAGATACCAGTACACACTCCAGATACCAGCACACACTCCAGTTACCAACACACACTCCAGATACCAGTACACACTCCAGCTACCAGCACACACTCCAGCTACCAGCACAAACTCCAGCTACCAGCACACACTCCAGATACCAGCACACACTCCAGCTACCAGCACACACTCCAGCTACCAATACACACTCCAGCTTCCAGCACACACTCCAGCTACCAGCACAAACTCCAGCTACCAGCACACACTCCAGATACCAGCACACACTCCAGCTACCAGCACACACTCCAGCTACCAGCACACACTCCAGCTTCCAGCACACACTCCAGCTACCAGCACACACTGATCAGCAGCACACACACCAGTTACCAGCACACACTCCAGCTACCAGCACACGCACCAGCTACCAGCACACACTCCAGCTACCAGCACACACTCCAGCTACCAGCACACACTCCAGTTACCAGCACACACTCCAGCTACCAGCACACACTCCAGTTACCAGCACACACTCCAGCTACCAGCACACACTCCAGCTTCCAGCACACACACCAGTTACCAGCACACACTCCAGTTACCAGCACACACTCCAGATACCAGCACACACTCCAGCTACCAGCACAAACTCCAGCTACCAGCACACACACCAGATACCAGCACACACTGATCAGCAGCACACACTCCAGCTACCAGCACACTTTCCAGTTACCAGCACAAACTCCAGCTACCAGCACACACTCCAGCTACCAGCACACACTCCAGCTACCAGCACACACTCCAGATACCAGCACACACTCCAGCTACCAGCACACACTCCAGCTACCAGCACACACTCCAGCTTCCAGCACACACACCAGTTACCAGCACACACTCCAGCTACCAGCACAAACTCCAGCTACCAGCACACACTCCAGCTACCAGCACACACTCTAGCTACCAGCACACACACCAGTTACCAGCACACACTCCAGTTACCAGCACACACTCCAGTTACCAGCACAAACTCCAGCTACCAGCACACACTCCAGCTACCAGCACACACTCCAGCTACCAGCACACACTCCAGATACCAGCACACACTCCAGCTACCAGCACACACTCCAGCTTCCAGCACACACACCAGTTACCAGCACACACTCCAGCTACCAGCACAAACTCCAGCTACCAGCACACACTCCAGCTACCAGCACACACTCTAGCTACCAGCACACACACCAGTTACCAGCACACACTCCAGTTACCAGCACACACTCCAGTTACCAGCACAAACTCCAGCTACCAGCACAAACTCCAGCTACCAGCACACACTGATCAGCAGCACAAACTCCAGTTACCAGCACACACTCCAGCTACCAGCACACACACCAGTTACCAGCACACACTGATCAGCAGCACACACACCAGTTACCAGCACACACTCCAGCTACCAGCACACACTCCAGCTACCAGCACACACTCCAGTTACCAGCACACACACCAGTTACCAGCACACACTCCAGCTTCCAGCTCACACTCCAGCTACCAGCACACACTCCAGTTACCAGCACACACACCAGTTACCAGCACACACTCCAGTTACCAGCACACACTCCAGTTACCAGCACACACACCAGTTACCAGCACACACTCCAGCTACCAGCACACACTGATCAAAGAACAAAGAACAAAGATAATTACAGCACAGGAACAGGCCCTTCGGCCCTCCAAGCCTGCGCCGATCCAGATCCTCTCTCTAAACATGTCGCCTATTTTCTAAGGTTCTGTATCTCTTTTCTTCCTGCCCATTCATGTATCTGTCTAGATACATCTTAAAAGACTCCATCGTGCCCGCATCTACCACCTCCGCTGGCAATGCGTTCCAGGTGCCCACCACCCTCTGCGTAAAGAACTTTCCACGCATATCCCCCCTAAACCTTTCCCCTTTCACTTTGAACTCGTGTCCTCTAGTAATTGAAACCCCCACTCTGGGAAAAAGCCTCTTGCTATCCACCCTGTCTATACCTCTCATGATTTTGTACACCTCAATCAGGTCCCCCCTCAACCTCTGTCTTGCTAATGAAAATAATCCTAATCTACTCAACCTCTCTTCATAGCTAGCGCCCTCCATACCAGGCAACATCCTGGTGAACCTCCTCTGCACCCTCTCCAAAGCATCTACATCCTTTTGGTAATGTGGCGACCAGAACTGCACGCAGTATTCCAAATGTGGCCGAACCAAAGTCCTATACAACTGTAACATGACCTGCCAACTCTTGTACTCAATGCCCCGTCCGATGAAGGAAAGCATGCCGTATGCCTTCTTGACCACTCTATTTACCTGCGTTGCCACCTTCAGGGAACAGTGGACCTGAACACCCAAATCTCTCTGGACATCAATTTTCCCCAGGACTTTTCCATTTATTGTATAGTTCACTCTTGAATTGGATCTTCCAAAATGCATCACCTCGCATTTGCCCTGATTGAACTCCATCTGCCATTTCTCTGCCCAACTCTCCAATCTATCTATATTCTGCTGTATTCTCTGACAGTCCCCTTCACTATCTGCTACTCCACCAATCTTAGTGTCGTCTGCAAACTTGCTAATCAGACCACCTATACTTTCCTCCAAATCATTTATGTATATCACAAACAACAGTGGTCCCAGCACGGATCCCTGTGGAACACCACTGGTCACACGTCTCCATTTTGAGAAACTCCCTTCCACTGCTACTCTCTGTCTCCTGTTGCCCAGCCAGTTCTTTATCCATCTAGCTAGTACACCTTGGACCCCATGCGACTTCACTTTCTCCATCAGCCTACCATGGGGAACCTTATCAAACTCCTTCCTGAAGTCCATGTATATGACATCTACAGCCCTTCCGTCATCAATCAACTTTGTCACTTCCTCAAAGAATTCTATTAAGTTGGTAAGACATGACCTTCCCTGCACAAAACCATGTTGCCTATCACTGATAAGCCCATTTTCTTCCAAATGGGAATAGATCCTATCCCTCAGTATCTTCTCCAGCAGCTTCCCTACCACTGACGTCAGGCTCACCGGTCTATAATTACCTGGATTATCCCTGCTACCCTTCTTAAACAAGGGGACAACATTAGCAATTCTCCAGTCCTCCGGGACCTCACCCGTGTTTAAGGATGCTGCAAAGATATCTGTTAAGGCCCCAGCTATTTCCTCTCTCGCTTCCCTCAGTAACCTGGGATAGATCCCATCCGGATCTGGGGACTTGTCCACCTTAATGCCCTTTAGAATACCCAACACTTCCTCCCTCCTTATACCGACTTGACCGAGAGTAATCAAACATCTGTCCCTAACCTCAACATCCGTCATGTCCCTCTCCTCGGTGAATACCGATGCAAAGTACTCGTTTGATCAGCAGCACACACTCCAGCTACCAGCACACACTCCAGCTACCAGCACACACTCCAGATACCAGCACAAACTCCAGCTACCAGCACAAACTCCAGCTACCAGCAGAAACTCCAGCTACCAGCACACACTCCAGCTACCAGCACAAACTCCAGCTACCAGCACACACTCCAGCTACCAGCACAAACTCCAGCTACCAGCACACACTCCAGCTACCAGCACAAACCCCAGCTACCAGCACACACTCCTGCTACCAGCACACACTCCAGCTACCAGCACAAACTCCAGCTACCAGCACAAACTCCAGTTACCAGCACACACTCCAGCTACCAGCACACACTCCAGCTACCAGCACAAACTCCAGCTACCAGCACACACTCCAGCTACCAGCACAAACTCCAGCTACCAGCACAAACTCCAGCTACCAGCACACACTCCAGCTACCAGCACAAACTCCAGCTACCAGCACACACTCCAGTTACCAGCACACACTCCAGCTACCAGCACACACTCCAGCTACCAGCACACACTGATCACCAGCACACACTCCAGCTACCAGCACACACTCCAGTTACCAGCACACACTCCAGTTACCAGCACACACTGATCAGCAGCACACACACCAGTTACCAGCTCACACTCCAGCTACCAGCACACACTCCAGCTACCAGCACACACTCCAGTTACCAGCTCACACTCCAGCTACCAGCACACACTCCAGCTACCAGCACACACTCCAGTTACCAGCACACACACCAGTTACCAGCACACACTCCAGTTACCAGCTCACACTCCAGCTACCAGCACACACTCCAGCTACCAGCACACACTCCAGTTACCAGCACACACACCAGTTACCAGCACACACTCCAGCTACCAGCACAAACTCCAGCTACCAGCACACACTCCAGTTACCAGCACACACACCAGTTACCAGCACACACTCCAGCTACCAGCACACACTCCAGCTACCAGCACACACTGATCAGCAGCACAAACTCCAGTTACCAGCACACACTCCAGTTACCAGCACACATTCCAGCTTCCAGCTCACACTCCAGCTACCAGCACACACTCCAGTTACCAGCACACACTCCAGCTACCAGCACACACACCAGTTACCAGTACACACTCCAGCTACCAGCACACACTCCAGTTACCAGCACACAAACCAGTTACCAGCACACACTCCAGCTACCAGCACATACTCATCACCAGCACACACTCCAGCTACCAGCACACACTCCAGTTACCAGCACACACTCCAGTTACCAGCACACACTCCAGCTTCCAGCTCACACTCCAGCTACCAGCACACACTCCAGTTACCAGCACACACTCCAGCTTCCAGCTCACACTCCAGCTACCAGCACACACTCCAGTTACCAGCACACACTCCAGCTACCAGCACACACTCCAGTTACCAGCACACACACCAGTTACCAGCTCACACTCCAGATACCAGCACACACTCCAGATAACAGCACACACTCCAGTTACCAGCACACACACCAGTTACCAGCACACACTCCAGCTACCAGCACACACACCAGTTACCAGCACACACTCCAGTTACCAGCACACACTCCAGTTACCAGCACACACACCAGTTACCAGCACACACTCCAGTAACCAGCACACACTCCAGTTACCAGCACACACTCCAGATACCAGCATACACTCCAGTTACCAGCACACACTCCAGCTACCAGCACATACTCATCACCAGCACACACTCCAGCTACCAGCACACACTCCAGTTACCAGCACACACTCCAGATACCAGCACACACTCCAGTTACCAGCACACACACCAGTTACCAGCACACACTCCAGCTACCAGCACACACTCCAGCTACCAGCACACACTGATCAGCAGCACAAACTCCAGCTACCAGCACAAACTCCAGTTACCAGCACACACTCCAGTTACCAGCACACACTCCAGCTTCCAGCTCACACTCCAGCTACCAGCACACACTCCAGTTACCAGCACACACTCCAGCTACCAGCACACACACCAGTTACCAGCACACACTCCAGCTACCAGCACACACTCCAGTTACCAGCACACACTCCAGCTACCAGCACACACTCCAGTTACCAGCACACACTCCAGTTACCAGCACACACTCCAGCTACCAGCACACACTCCAGTTACCAGCACACACTCCAGCTACCAGCACACACACCAGTTACCAGCACACACTCCAGCTACCAGCACACACTCCAGTTACCAGCACACACTCCAGTTACCAGCACACACACCAGTTACCAGCACACACTCCAGCTACCAGCACACACACCAGTTACCAGCACACACTCCAGTTACCAGCACACACTCCAGCTACCAGCACACACTCCAGTTACCAGCACAAACTCCAGCTACCAGCACACACTCCAGTTACCAGCACACACACCAGTTACCAGCACACACTCCAGCTACCAGCACATACTCATCACCAGCACACACACCAGTTACCAGCACACACTCCAGCTACCAGCACACACTCCAGATACCAGCACACACTCCAGTTACCAGCACACACACCAGTTACCAGCACACACTCCAGCTACCAGCACACACACCAGTTACCAGCACACACTCCAGTTACCAGCACACACTCCAGTTACCAGCACACACACCAGTTACCAGCACACACTCCAGTAACCAGCACACACTCCAGTTACCAGCACACACTCCAGATACCAGCACACACTCCAGTTACCAGCACACACTCCAGCTACCAGCACATACTCATCACCAGCACACACTCCAGCTACCAGCACACACTCCAGCTACCAGCTCACACTCCAGCTACCAGCACACACTCCAGCTACCAGCACACACACCAGTTACCAGCACACACTCCAGCTACCAGCACACACTCCAGCTACCAGCACACACTGATCAGCAGCACAAACTCCAGCTACCAGCACAAACTCCAGTTACCAGCACACACTCCAGTTACCAGCACACACTCCAGCTTCCAGCTCACACTCCAGCTACCAGCACACACTCCAGTTACCAGCACACACTCCAGCTACCAGCACACACACCAGTTACCAGCACACACTCCAGCTACCAGCACACACTCCAGTTACCAGCACACACTCCAGCTACCAGCACACACACCAGTTACCAGTACACACTCCAGCTACCAGCACACACTCCAGTTACCAGCACACAAACCAGTTACCAGCACACACTCCAGCTACCAGCACATACTCATCACCAGCACACACTCCAGCTACCAGCACACACTCCAGTTACCAGCACACACTCCAGTTACCAGCACACACTCCAGCTTCCAGCTCACACTCCAGCTACCAGCACACACTCCAGTTACCAGCACACACTCCAGCTTCCAGCTCACACTCCAGCTACCAGCACACACTCCAGTTACCAGCACACACTCCAGCTACCAGCACACACTCCAGTTACCAGCACACACACCAGTTACCAGCTCACACTCCAGATACCAGCACACACTCCAGATAACAGCACACACTCCAGTTACCAGCACACACACCAGTTACCAGCACACACTCCAGCTACCAGCACACACACCAGTTACCAGCACACACTCCAGTTACCAGCACACACTCCAGTTACCAGCACACACACCAGTTACCAGCACACACTCCAGTAACCAGCACACACTCCAGTTACCAGCACACACTCCAGATACCAGCATACACTCCAGTTACCAGCACACACTCCAGCTACCAGCACATACTCATCACCAGCACACACTCCAGCTACCAGCACACACTCCAGTTACCAGCACACACTCCAGATACCAGCACACACTCCAGCTACCAGCACACACACCAGTTACCAGCACACACTCCAGCTACCAGCACACACTCCAGTTACCAGCACACACTCCAGTTACCAGCACACACACCAGTTACCAGCACACACTCCAGCTACCAGCACACACACCAGTTACCAGCACACACTCCAGTTACCAGCACACACTCCAGCTACCAGCACACACTCCAGTTACCAGCACAAACTCCAGCTACCAGCACACACTCCAGTTACCAGCACACACACCAGTTACCAGCACACACTCCAGCTACCAGCACATACTCATCACCAGCACACACACCAGTTACCAGCACACACTCCAGCTACCAGCACACACTCCAGATACCAGCACACACTCCAGTTACCAGCACACACACCAGTTACCAGCACACACTCCAGCTACCAGCACACACACCAGTTACCAGCACACACTCCAGTTACCAGCACACACTCCAGTTACCAGCACACACACCAGTTACCAGCACACACTCCAGTAACCAGCACACACTCCAGTTACCAGCACACACTCCAGATACCAGCACACACTCCAGTTACCAGCACACACTCCAGCTACCAGCACATACTCATCACCAGCACACACTCCAGCTACCAGCACACACTCCAGCTACCAGCTCACACTCCAGCTACCAGCACACACTCCAGCTACCAGCACACACACCAGTTACCAGCACACACTCCAGCTACCAGCACACACTCCAGCTACCAGCACACACTGATCAGCAGCACAAACTCCAGCTACCAGCACAAACTCCAGTTACCAGCACACACTCCAGTTACCAGCACACACTCCAGCTACCAGCACACACACCAGTTACCAGCACACACTCCAGCTACCAGCACACACTCCAGTTACCAGCACACACTCCAGCTACCAGCACACACTCCAGTTACCAGCACACACTCCAGTTACCAGCACACACTCCAGCTACCAGCACACACTCCAGTTACCAGCACACACTCCAGCTACCAGCACACACACCAGTTACCAGCACACACTCCAGCTACCAGCACACACTCCAGTTACCAGCACACACTCCAGTTACCAGCACACACACCAGTTACCAGCACACACTCCAGCTACCAGCACACACACCAGTTACCAGCACACACTCCAGTTACCAGCACACACTCCAGCTACCAGCACACACTCCAGTTACCAGCACAAACTCCAGCTACCAGCACACACTCCAGTTACCAGCACACACACCAGTTACCAGCACACACTCCAGCTACCAGCACATACTCATCACCAGCACACACACCACTTACCAGCACACACTCCAGCTACCAGCACACACTCCAGATACCAGCACACACTCCAGTTACCAGCACACACACCAGTTACCAGCACACACTCCAGTAACCAGCACACACTCCAGTTACCAGCACACACTCCAGATACCAGCACACACTCCAGTTACCAGCACACACTCCAGCTACCAGCACATACTCATCACCAGCACACACTCCAGCTACCAGCACACACTCCAGCTACCAGCTCACACTCCAGCTACCAGCACACACTCCAGCTACCAGCACACACACCAGTTACCAGCACACACTCCAGCTACCAGCACACACTCCAGTTACCAGCACACACTCCAGTTACCAGCACACACACCAGTTACCAGCACACACTCCAGCTTCCAGCACACACTCCAGCTACCAGCACACACACCAGTTACCAGCACACAATCCATCTACCATCTCACACTGATCAGCAGCACACACTCCAGATACCAGCACACACTCCAGTTACCAGCACACACTCCAGTTACCAGCACACACACCAGTTACCAGCACACACTCCAGTAACCAGCACACACTCCAGTTACCAGCACACACTCCAGATACCAGCACACACTCCAGTTACCAGCACACACTCCAGCTACCAGCACATACTCATCACCAGCACACACTCCAGCTACCAGCACACACTCCAGCTACCAGCTCACACTCCAGCTACCAGCACACACTCCAGCTACCAGCACACACACCAGTTACCAGCACACACTCCAGCTACCAGCACACACTCCAGTTACCAGCACACACTCCAGTTACCAGCACACACACCAGTTACCAGCACACACTCCAGCTTCCAGCACACACTCCAGCTACCAGCACACACACCAGTTACCAGCACACAATCCATCTACCATCTCACACTGATCAGCAGCACACACTCCAGATACCAGCACACACTCCAGTTACCAGCACACACTCCAGCTACCAGCACACACTCCAGTTACCAGCACACACACCAGTTACCAGCACACACTCCAGCTTCCAGCTCACACTCCAGCTACCAGCACACACTCCAGCTACCGGCACACACACCAGCTACCAGCACACACTCCAGCTACCAGCACACACTCCAGCTACCAGCTCACACTGATCAGCAGCACACACACCAGTTACCAGCACACCCTCCAGCTACCAGCACACACACCAGCTACCAGCACACCCTCCAGCTACCAGCACACACACCAGCTACCAGCACACACTGATCAGCAGCACACACTCCAGTTACCAGCACACACTCCAGCTACCAGCACACACTCCAGCTACCAGCACACACACCAGCTACCAGCACACACTGATCAGCAGCACACACTCCAGCTACCAGCACACACTCCAGCTACCAGCACACACTCCAGCTACCAGCACAAACTCCAGCTACCAGCACACACACCAGATACCAGTACACACTCCAGTTACCAGCACACACTCCAGCTACCAGCACACACTCCAGCTACCAGCACAAACTCCAGCTACCAGCACACTCTCCAGTTACCAGCACACACACCAGTTACCAGCACAAACTCCAGCTACCAGCACACACACCAGATACCAGCACGCACTCCAGTTACCAGCACACACACCAGTTACCAGCACACACTCCAGTTACCAACACACACTCCAGCTACCAGCACACACACCAGCTACCAGCACACACACCAGTTACCAGCACACACTCCAGTAACCAGCACACACTCCAGTTACCAGCACACACTCCAGATACCAGCACACACTCCAGTTACCAGCACACACTCCAGCTACCAGCACATACTCATCACCAGCACACACTCCAGCTACCAGCACACACTCCAGTAACCAGCACACACTCCACTTACCAGCACACACTCCAGATACCAGCACACACTCCAGTTACCAGCACACACACCAGTTACCAGCACACACTCCAGCTACCAGCACACACTCCAGCTACCAGCACACACTGATCAGCAGCACAAACTCCAGCTACCAGCACAAACTCCAGTTACCAGCACACACTCCAGTTACCAGCACACACTCCAGCTTCCAGCTCACACTCCAGCTACCAGCACACACTCCAGTTACCAGCACACACTCCAGCTACCAGCACACACACCAGTTACCAGCACACACTCCAGCTACCAGCACACACTCCAGTTACCAGCACACACTCCAGCTACCAGCACACACTCCAGTTACCAGCACACACTCCAGTTACCAGCACACACTCCAGCTACCAGCACACACTCCAGTTACCAGCACACACTCCAGCTACCAGCACACACACCAGTTACCAGCACACACTCCAGCTACCAGCACACACTCCAGTTACCAGCACACACTCCAGTTACCAGCACACACACCAGTTACCAGCACACACTCCAGCTACCAGCACACACACCAGTTACCAGCACACACTCCAGCTACCAGCACACACTCCAGTTACCAGCACAAACTCCAGCTACCAGCACACACTCCAGTTACCAGCACACACACCAGTTACCAGCACACACTCCAGCTACCAGCACATACTCATCACCAGCACACACACCAGTTACCAGCACACACTCCAGCTACCAGCACACACTCCAGATACCAGCACACACTCCAGTTACCAGCACACACACCAGTTACCAGCACACACTCCAGCTGCCAGCACACACACCAGTTACCAGCACACACTCCAGTTACCAGCACACACTCCAGTTACCAGCACACACACCAGTTACCAGCACACACTCCAGTAACCAGCACACACTCCAGTTACCAGCACACACTCCAGATACCAGCACACACTCCAGTTACCAGCACACACTCCAGCTACCAGCACATACTCATCACCAGCACACACTCCAGCTACCAGCACACACTCCAGCTACCAGCTCACACTCCAGCGACCAGCACACACTCCAGCTACCAGCACACACACCAGTTACCAGCACACACTCCAGCTACCAGCACACACTCCAGTTACCAGCACACACTCCAGTTACCAGCACACACACCAGTTACCAGCACACACTCCAGCTTCCAGCACACACTCCAGCTACCAGCACACACACCAGTTACCAGCACACAATCCATCTACCATCTCACACTGATCAGCAGCACACACTCCAGATACCAGCACACACTCCAGTTACCAGCACACACTCCAGCTACCAGCACACACTCCAGTTACCAGCACACACACCAGTTACCAGCACACACTCCAGCTTCCAGCTCACACTCCAGCTACCAGCACACACTCCAGCTACCAGCACACACACCAGCTACCAGCACACACTCCAGCTACCAGCACACACTCCAGATACCAGCTCACACTGATCAGCAGCACACACACCAGTTACCAGCACACCCTCCAGCTACCAGCACACACACCAGCTACCAGCACACCCTCCAGCTACCAGCACACACACCAGCTACCAGCACACACTGATCAGCAGCACACACTCCAGTTACCAGCACACACTCCAACTACCAGCACACACTCCAGCTACCAGCACACACACCAGCTACCAGCACACACTCCAGTTACCAGCACACACTCCAGCTACCAGCACACACTCCAGCTACCAGCACAAACTCCAGCTACCAGCACACACTCCAGCTACCAGCACACACTCCAGCTACCAGCACACACTCCAGCTACCAGCACAAACTCCAGCTACCAGCACACACACCAGATACCAGCACACACTCCAGTTACCAGCACACACTCCAGCTACCAGCACACACTCCAGCTACCAGCACAAACTCCAGCTACCAGCACACACTCCAGTTACCAGCACACACACCAGTTACCAGCACAAACTCCAGCTACCAGCACACACACCAGATACCAGCACACACTCCAGTTACCAGCACACACACCAGTTACCAGCACACACTCCAGTTACCAGCACACACTCCAGCTACCAGCACACACACCAGCTACCAGCACACACTCCAGCAACAGCACACACTCCAGCTACCAGCACACACTCCAGTTACCAGCACACACTCCAGTTACCAGCACACACTGATCAGCAGCACACACACCAGTTACCAGCACACACTCCAATGGGGCATTGGGACCAGTTCTGGGGGAGGTGGGACTATTACAAATTGGACGGTCTACACCTGGGCCGGACTGGAACCAATGTCCTTGGGGGTGCTTTTGCTAACGCTGTTGGGGAGGGTTTAAACTAATGTGGCAGGGGGATGGGAACCAAATGAGGAGGTCAGTGGACAGTTAGGAGGTCGTAACTAAAGCCTGTAAGGAACTAGATAATGAAGTTAGCCAGACTAAGGGAAAGAGTAGACAGGGAGCAGATGATGAAAGCAAAGGGACTGGAGGTCTGAGGTGTATTTGTTTCAATGCAAGAAGTGTCGTAGGTAAGGCAGATGAACTTAGGGCTTGGACTAGTACCTGGGAGTATGATGTTATTGCTATTACTGAGACTTGGCTAAGGGAAGGGCATGATTGGCAACTAAATATCCCAGGATATCGATGCTTCAGGCGGGATAGAGAGGGAGGTAAAAGGGGTGGAGGAGTTGCATTACTGGTCAAAGAGGATATCACAGCTGTGCTAAAGGAGGGCACTATGGAGGACTCGAGCAGTGAGGCAATATGGGCAGAACTCAGAAATAGGAAGGGTGCGGTAACAATGTTGGGGCTGTACTACAGGCCACCCAACAGCGAGCGTGAGATAGAGGTACAAATATGTAAACAGATTATGTAAAGATGTGGGAGCAACAGGGTGGTGGTGATAGGAGATTTTAATTTTCCCAACATTGACTGGTATTCACTTAGAGGTCTAGATGGAGCAGAATTTGTAAGGAACATCCAGGAGGGTTTTGTAGAGCAGTATGTAAATAGTCCAACTCGGGAAGGGGCCATACTGGACCTGGTGTTGGGGAATGAGCCGGGCCAGGTGGTTGACGTTTCAGTAGGGGACTACTTTGGGAATAGTGATCACAATTCCGTAAGTTTTAGAATACTCATGGACAAAGACGAGAGTGGTCCTAAAGGAAGATTGCTAAATTGGGGGAAGGCCAACTATACCAAAATTCGGCAGGAGCTGGGGAATGTAGATTGGGAGCAGCTGTTTGAAGGTAAATCCACATTTGATATGTGGGAGGCTTTTAAAGAGAGGTTGATTAGCGTGCAGGAGAGACATGTTCCTGTGAAAATGAGGGATAGAAATGGCAAGATTAGGGAACCATGGATGACAGGTGAAATTGTGAGACTAGCTAAGAGGAAAAAGGAAGCACACATAAGGTCTAGGAGGCTGAAGAAAGACGAAGCTTTGAAAGAATATCGGGAATGTAGGCGCAATCTGAAATGAGGAATTAAGAGGGCTAAAAGGGGTCATGAAATTTCTTTAGCAAACAGGTTAAGGAAAATCCCAAAGCCTTTTATTCATAAATAAGGAGCAAGAGGGTAACTAGAGAAAGGATTGGCCCACTCAAGGACAAAGGAGGAAAGTTATGCGTGGAGTCAGAGAAAATGGGTGAGATTCTAAACGAGTACTTTGCATCGGTATTCACCGAGGAGAGGGACATGACGGATGTTGAGGTTAGGGACAGATGTTTGATTACTCTAGGTCAAGTCGGCATAAGGAGGGAGGAAGTGTTGGGTATTCTAAAAGGCATTAAGGTGGACAAGTCCCCAGGTCCGGATGGGATCTATCCCAGGTTACTGAGGGAAGCGAGAGAGGAAATAGTTGGGGCCTTAACAGATTTCTTTGCAGCATCTATAAACACGGGTGAGGTCCCGGAGGACTGGAGAATTGCTAATGTTGTCCCCTTGTTTAAGAAGGGTAGCAGGGATAATCCAGGTAATTATAGACCGGTGAGCCTGACGTCAGTGGTAGGGAAGCTGCTGGAGAAGATACTGAGGGATAGGATCTATTCCCATTTGGAAGAAAATGGGCTTATCAGTGATAGGCAACATGGTTTTGTGCAGGGAAGGTCATGTTTTACCAACTTAATAGAATTCTTTGAGGAAATGACAAAGTGGATTGATGAGGGAAGGGCTGTAGATGTCGTATACATGGACTTCAGTAAGGCATTTGATAAGGTTCCCCATGGTAGGCTGATGGAGAAAGTGAAGGCGCATGGGGTCCAAGGTGTACTAGCTAGATGGATAAAGAACTGGCTGGGCAACAGGAGACAGAGAGTAGCAGTGGAAGGGAGTTTCTCAAAATGGAGACGTGTGACCAGTGGTGTTCCACAGGGATCCGTGCTGGGACCACTGTTGTTTGTGATATACATAAATGATTTGGAGGAAAGTATAGGTGGTCTGGTTAGCAAGTTTGCAGATGACACTAAGATTGGTGGAGTCGCAGATAGTGAAGGGGACTGTCAGAGAATACAGCAGAATATAGATAGATTGGAGAGTTGGGCAGAGAAATGGCAGATGGAGTTCAATCAGGGCAAATGCGAGGTGATGCATTTTGGAAGATCCAATTCAAGAGTGAACTATACAGTAAATGGAAAAGTCCTGGGGAAAATTGATGTACAGAGAGATTTGGGTGTTCAGGTCCATTGTTCCCTAAAGGTGGCAACGCAGGTCAATAGAGTGGTCAAGAAGGCATACGGCATGCTTTCCTTCATCGGACGGGGCATTGAGTATAAGAGTTGGCAGGTCATGTTACAGTTGTATAGGACTTTGGTTCGGCCACATTTGGAATACTGCGTGCAGTTCTGGTCGCCACATTACCAAAAGGATGTGGATGCTTTGGAGAGGGTGCAGAGGAGGTTCACCAGGATGTTGCCTGGTACGGAGGGCGCTAGCTATGAAGAGAGGTTGAGTAGATTAGGATTATTTTCATTAGAAAGACGAAAGTTGAGGGGGGACCTGATTGAGGTGTACAAAATCATGAGAGGTATAGACAGGGTGGATAGCAAGAAGCTTTTTCCCAGAGTGGGGGATTCAATTACCAGGGGTCACGAGTTCAAAGTGAAAGGGGAAAAGTTTAGGGGGGATATGCGTGGAAAGTTCTTTACGCAGAGGGTGGTGGGTGCCTGGAACGCGTTGCCAGCGGAGGTGGTAGACGCGGGCACGATAGCGTCTTTTAAGATGTATCTAGACAGATACATGAATGGGCAGGAAGTAAAGAGATACAGAACCTTAGAAAATAGGCGACAGGTTTAGATAGAGGATTTGGATCGGCGTAGGCTTGGAGGGCTGAAGGGCCTGTTCCTGTGCTGTAATTTTCTTTGTTCTTTGTGCCACTTTACCGGGCAGTCAGCAGAGAGCAGGTATCACAGGGTATGACAATAAGGTGATTATGTTACTGGACTAACAATCCAGAGGTTTGGACTAATGATGTGGAGACTTGTGAGTAAATCTGGAATAAAAAAGCTGCTCTCAGTACAAAGAACAAAGAACAGTACAGCACAGGAACAGGCCATTCGGCCCTCCAAGCCTGCGCCGATTTTGATGCCTGCTGAAACTAACTCCTTCTGCACTTCCGGGGACCATATCCCTCTATTCCCTTCCTATTCATGTATTTGTCAAGATGTGTCTTAAACGTCGCTATCGTATCTGCTTCCACCACCTCCCCTGGCAGCAAGTTCCAGACACTCACCACCCTCTGTGTAAAGAACTTGCCTCGCACATCCCCTCTAAACTTTGCCCCTCGCACCTTAAACCTATGTCCCCCAGTAACTGACTCTTCCACCCTGGGAAAAAGCTTCTGACTATCCACTCTGTCCATGCCGCTTATAACTTTGTAAACCTCTATCATGTCGCCCCTCCACCTCCATCGTTCCATTGAAAACAATCCGAGTTTTTCCAACCTCTGCTCATAGCTAATGCCCTCCAGACCAGGCAACATCCTGGTAAACCTCCTCTGTACCCTCTCTAAAGCCTCCACGTCCTTCTGGTAGTGTGGCGACCAGAATTGCACACAATATTCTCAGTGTGGCCGAACTAAGGTTCTGTACAGCTGCAGCATGACTTTCCTATTTTTACACTCTATGCCCCGACCGATGAAGGCAAGCATGCCGTATGCCTTCTTGACTACCTTATCCACATGCGTTGCCACTTTCAGTGACCTGTGGACCTGTACGCCCAGATCTCTCTGCCTGTCAATACTCCTAAGGGTTCTGCCATTTACTGTATACCTCCCACCTGCATTAGACCTTCCAAAATGCATTACCTCACATTTGTCCGGATTAAACTCAATATGCCATTTCTCCGCCCAAGTCTACAACCGATCTATATCCTGCTGTATCCTCTGACAATCCTCATCATTATCCGCAACTCCACCAACCTTTGTGTCGTCCGCAAACTTACTAATCAGACCAGCTACATTTTCCTCCAAATCATTTATATATACTACAAACAGCAAAGGTCCCAGCACTGATCCCTGCGGAACACCACTAGTCACATCCCTCCATTCAGAAAAACACCCATCCACTGATACCCTCTGTCTTCTATGACAGAGCCAGTTCTGTATCCATCTTGCCAGCTCACCTCTGATCCCGTGTGACTTCACCTTTTGTACCAGTCTGCCATGCGGGACCTTGTCAAAGGCTTTACTAAAGTCCATATAGATAACATCCACTGCCCTTCCTTCATCAATCATCTTCGTCACTTCCTCAAAAACCTCAATCAAATTATTAAGACACAACCTCCCCTTTACAAAACCATGCTGCCTCTCGCTAATAAGTCCATTTGTTTCCAAATGGGAGTAAATCCTGTCCCGAATAATCCTCTCTAATAATTTCCCTACCACTGACGTAAGGCTCACCTGCCTATAATTTCCTGGATTATCCTTGCCACCCTTCTTAAACAAAGGAACAACATTGGCTATTCTCCAGTCCTCTGGGACCTCACCTGTAGCCAATGAGGATGCAAAGATTTCTGTCAAGGCCCCAGCAATTTCTTCCCTTGCCTCCCTCAGTATTCTAGGGTAGATCCTATCAGGCCCTTGGGACTTATCTACCTTAATGCTTTGCAAGACACCCAACACCTCCTCCTTTTTGATAATGAGATGACTGAGACTATCTGCACTCCCTTCCCTAGGCTCATCATCCACCAAGTCCTTCTCTTTGATGAATACTGATGCAAAGTACTCATTTAGTACCTCGCCCATTTCCTCTGGCTCCACACATAGATTCCCATCTCTGTCCTTGAGTGGGCCAACCCTTTCCCTGGTTACCCTCTTGCTCTTTATATATGTATAAAATATGTTTGCCAATTACTTTTCATGACCCCTTTTAGCCCTCCTAACTCCTTGCTTAAGTTCCTTCCTACTGTCTTTATATTCCTCAAGTGCTTCATCTGTTCCTAACCTTCCAGCCCTTACAAAAGCTTCCTTTTTCTTTTTGACGAGGCTCACAATATCCTGTGTTATCCAAGCTTCCCGAAACTTGCCAAACTTGTCTTTCTTCCTCACAGGAACATGCTGGTCCTGGATTCTAATCAGCTGACATTTGAAAGACTCCCACATGTTAGATGTTGATTTACCCTCAAACAGCCGCCCCCAACTAAATTCTTCAGTTCCTGCCTAACATTGTTATAATTAGCCTTCCCCCAATTTAGCACCTTCACCTCAGGACTACTCTTATCCTTATCCACAAGTACCTTAAAACTTATGGAATTATGGTCACTGCTCCCGAAATGCTCCCCTACTGAAACTTCGACCACCTGGCCGGGCTCATTCCCCAATACCAGGTCCAGTACGGCCCCTTCCCTAGTTGGACTATCTACATACTGTTTCAAGAAGCCCTCCTGGATGCTCCTCACAAATTCTGCCCCATCCAAGCCCCTAGCACGAAGTGAGTCCCAGTCAATATTGGGGAAGTTAAAATCACCCACCACCACAACCCTGTTACCTTTACATCTTTCCAAAATCTGTCTGCATATCTGCTCCTCTACATCCCGCTGGCTGTTGGGAGGCCTGTAGTAAACCCATAACATTGTGACTGCACCCTTCCTATTCCTGAGCTCCACCCATATTACCTCGCTGCATGACCCCTCTGAGGTGTCCTCCCACAGTACAGCTGTGATATTCTCCTTAACCAGTAATGCAACTCCCCCACCCCTTTTACATCCCCCTCTATCCCGCCTGAAGCTTCTGAAGCCTGGAACGTTTAGCTGCCAATCCTGTCCTTCCCTCAACCAAGTCTCTGTCATAGCAACAACATCATATTTCCAAGTACTAATCCAAGCTCTAAGTTCATCTGCCTTACCTGTTATACTTCTCGCATTGAAACAAATGCACTTCAGACCACCAGTCCCACTGTGCTCAGCAACATCTCCCTGCCTGTTCTTCCTCTTAGTCTTACTGGCCTTAGTTACTATGTCCTCCTCATTTATTTCACTAGCTGTCCGACTGCTCTGGTTCCCACCCCCCTGCCACACTAGTTTAAATCCTCCCGAGTGACGCTAGCAAAGCTTGCAGCCAGGATATTAGTGCCCCTCCAGTTTAGATGCAACCTGTCCTTCTTGTACAGGTCCCATCTGTCCCTGAAGAGAGCCTAACTCCCTAAACTCCCCTGCAGGACCTCATCACTCTTCCTGCCTATGTCATTGGTACCGATTGTACCACAACCTCTGGCTGTTCACCCTCCCCCTTCAGAATGCCCCCTGTCCGTTCAGAGACATCCTTGACCCTGGCACCAGGGAGGCAACCAGTACTGGTGACCATGAAGCTACCAGATTGTTGTAAAAACCCATCTGGTTCATTAATGTCCTTTAGGGAAGGAAATCTGCCGTCCTTACCTGGTCTGGCCTACATGTGAATCCAGAACCACAGCGATGTGGTTGACTCTTAACTGCCCTCTGAAATGGCCCAGCAAGCCACTCAGTTGTATTCAAGGAGGCATCTCACCACCACTTTCTCAAGGGAAATTAGGAATGGGCAATTAATGCTGGCCTTGCCTGTGATGCCCACATCCTGTAAATAAATTTTAAAAAAAGAATTCCCAGCAAACACTTCAGTTTGCAGCACACAGACTCCAGTTACTAACATATGTCACCAGCAGACCTGGGAAGGTTCTGATCAACCCACCATTTCTGTTTCAGGGATAAGCAGATCCTTAAAGAAGAAAGAATTGAATGAATAGCCATGGGGGAGAATGTGGGGTTGATGCTGAGCCCAATACAGGACCACATTGTGACTCCTCACTGAGGATTGTACCTTGCCTTGAGTCCATCCTCAGCACGTGGAACGGTCTTCTCATGAACTGATAAGGTTCCTCTGCCTTGAGGAAGTGTTCCCACTGAAATGGATGTGTGTTGAGTGATTTGCAGAGCAGTGCAAAGGGGCTCATCCGAATGTTGACGTACAGACACTGGTTCCACACGGCCTCTGTCATCCACTGAGCATTCGGACCTTGTTCAAACCATTTGTCCTGTCCCACTCCTGCAAAATGAACAGTTACCTCCTTATTTTTCCAGACTACCCACTCCCTTTCCAGACTGTTAATAGTGTTCAGATTTGACTGTCACCCTTAGCTCAGGAAGAAAAAGTAAGAAGCATTCACTCTAACTGTACCCCAACACCAGGAGGGAATGGGGAGTAAAGCACAGAGAGGATATCCTGGGGTGCGGGGGGAGGGGGATGGCGGGGAACGTCCAGTGAGGCCATATGGGTAGAACTTAGAAATAAGAAAGGGGGTGATCACTTTGATGATATTATATTATAGGCCCCCCAATAGTCAGAGGGAAGCACAGGGTGGCACAGTGGTTGGGTGGCACAGTGGCGCAGTGGTTGGGTGGCACAGTGGCGCAGTGGTTGGGCACCGCAGCCTCACAGCTCCAGAGACCCGGGTTCAATTCTGGGTACTGCCTGTGCGGAGTTTGCAAGTTCTCCCTGTGACCGCGTGGGTTTCCGCCGGGTGCTCCAGTTTCCACCCACTGCCAAAGACTTGCAGGTGATAGGTAAATTGGCCATTATAAATTGCCCCAAATGTAGGTAGGTGGTAGGGAATATGGGATTACTGTAGGGTTAGTATAAATGGGTGGTTCTTGGTCGGCACAGACTCGGTGGGCCGAAGGGCCTGTTTCAGTGCTGTATCTCTAAATAAAAAATAAAATAAATAAATCACTCACTCCAACTATACCCCAACACCGGGATGGAATGGGGAGTAAAGCACAGATCACTCACTAACTGTACCCCAACAGCAGCAGGGAATGGGGAGTAAAGCACAGATCACTCACTAACTGTATCCCAACAGCAGCGGGGAAAGGGGAGTAAAGCACAGATCACTCACTAACTGTATCCCAACAGCAGCGGGGAAAGGGGAGTAAAGCACAGATCACTCACTAACTGTACCCCAACAGCAGCAGGGAATGGGGAGTAAAGCACAGATCACTCATTAACTGTATCCCAACAGCAACAGGGAATGGGGAGTAAAGCACAGATCACTCATTAACTGTACCCCAACAGCAGCAGGGAATGGGGAGTAAAGCACAGATCACTCACTAACTGTATCCCAACAGCAGCGGGGAAAGGGGAGTAAAGCACAGATCACTCACTAACTGTATCCCAACAGCAGCAGGGAATGGGGAGTAAAGCACAGATCACTCACTAACTGTATCCCAACAGCAGCAGGGAATGGGGAGTAAAGCACAGATCACTCACTAACTGTACCCCAACAGCAGCAGGGAATGGGGAGTAAAGCACAGATCACTCAATAACTGTATCCCAACAGCAGCAGGGAATGGGGAGTAAAGCACAGATCACTCACTAACTGTACCCCAACAGCAGCAGGGAATGGGGAGTAAAGCACAGATCACTCACTAACTGTACCCCAACAGCAGCGGGGAAAAGGGAGTAAAGCACAGATCACTCACTAACTGTACCCCAACAGCAGCAGGGAATGGGGAGTAAAGCACAGATCACTCACTAACTGTATGCCAACAGCAGCAGGGAAAGGGGAGTAAAGCACAGATCACTCACTAACTGTATCCCAACAGCAGCAGGGAATGGGGAGTAAAGCACAGATCACTCACTAACTGTATCCCAACAGCAGCGGGGAAAGGGGAGTAAAGCACAGATCACTCACTAACTGTATCCCAACAGCAGCAGGGAATGGGGAGTAAAGCACAGATCACTCACTAACTGTATCCCAACAGCAGCGGGGAAAGGGGAGTAAAGCACAGATCACTCACTAACTGTATCCCAACAGCAGCGGGGAATGGGGAGTAAAGCACAGATCACTCACTCTAACTGTACCCCAACACCAGCAGGAGTGACAGGGAGTAAAGCACGAATCACTCACACTAACTGTACCCCAACACTGGGAGGGAATGGGGAGTAAAGCACAGATCACCCACTGTAACTGTACCCCAACACCAGCAGGAGTGACAGGGAGTAAAGCACAAATCACTCACACTAACTGTACCCCAACACTGGGAGGGAATGGGGAGTAAAGCACAGATCACCCACTGTAACTGTACCCCAACACAGTAGGAGTGACAGGGAGTAAAGCACGAATCACTCACTCTAACTGTACCCCAACACCGGGAGGGAATGGGGAGTAAAGCACAGATCACCCACTGTAACTGTACCCCAACACCAGCAGGAGTGACAGGGAGTAAAGCACGAATCACTCACTCTAACTGTACCCCAACACCGGGAGGGAATGGGGAGTAAAGCACAGATCACCCACTGTAACTGTACCCCAACACAGTAGGAGTGACAGGGAGTAAAGCACGAATCACTCACTCTAACTGTACCCCAACACAGGGAGGGAATGGGGAGTAAAGCACAGATCACCCACTGTAACTGTACCCCAACACCAGCAGGAGTGACAGAGAGTGAAGCACGAATCACTCACACTAACTGTACCCCAACACCGGGAGGGAATGGGGAGTAAAGCACAGATCACTCACTCTAACTGTACCCCAACACTGGGAGGGAATGGGGAGTAAAGCACAGATCACTCACTCTAACTGTACCCCAACACCAGCAGGAGTGACAGGGAGTAAAGCACGAATCACTCACTCTAACTGTAGGAGAGCTTCAGCTACTTGGACCATTGGGATCTCTTCTGGTGCAGAGGTGACCTGTTCAAGAAGGACAGGTTGCATCTGAACTGGAAAGGGACCAATATCCTTGCAGGGAGGTTTGCTGGTACTACTCGGGAGGGTTTAAACTAGTCTTGCAGGGGGGTGGGATCCAAAGTAGTAGTCTCTCCGATGAGATAGTTGAGGCAAATGTAGAGGTTAAAGCAGGCAAGTCCAGTAGGCAGGCCGGGCAGGGGCAGGACAGGGAGCGTGGAAGGTCTGGTAGGCTAAATTGCATTTACTTTAATGCAAGAAGCCTTACAGGTAAGGCAGATGAACTCAGAGCATGGATCGGTACATGGGATTGTGATATTATAGCTATTACGGAAATGTGGTCGAGGGACGGGCAGGACTGGCAGCTCAATGTTCCAATACTTCCGGCGTGACAGAGGTGGGGGTAAGAGAGGAGGGGGAGTTGCACTATTGATTAGGGAGGACATCACAGCAGTACTTAGAGAGGATATCCCGGCAGGGGGCGGGGGGTGGGGGAACGTCCAGCGAGGCCATATGGGTAGAACTTAGAAATAATAAAGGGGTGATCACTTTGATGGGATTATACTATAGGCCCCACAATAGTCAGAGGGAAGTGGAGGAGCATATATGTAGGGAAATCACAGATAAGTGTAGGAATTATAGGGTTGTAATAGTAAGTGATTTTAACTTCCCTAATATTGACTGGGATTGCCTTAGTGCTAAGGGATTAGATGGGGAGGAATTTGTTATGTGAGTCCAGGATAGTTTTCTGATGCAGTATGTGGATGGCCCTACTAGAGAAGGGGTTACACTCGACCTCCTCTTGGGAAATGAGGCTGGGCAGGTGGTTGATGTGTCAGTGGGGGAGCACTTTGGGACCAGTGACTATAACTCTATTAGCTTCAAGATAGTTATGGAAAAGGATGGGACTGGTCCTCAGGTTGAAGTCCTAAATTGGGGCTGTACGACTCTATAACTCTATAACTGTACCCAAACATCAGCAGGAGTGACAGGGAGTAAAGCACGAATCCCTCACTCTAACTGTACCCCAACACCAGCAGGAGTGATGGACAGTAAAGCATGAATCACTCACTCGAGCTGCACCCCAACACCGGGAGGGAATGGGGAGTAAAGCAGGAATCCTGCACTCGAGCTGTACCCCAACACCGGGAGGGAATAGGGAGTAAAGCAGGGATCCCGCACTTGAGCTGTACCCCAACACCGGGAGGGAATGGGGAGTAAAGCAGGGATCCCGCACTCGAGCTGTACCCCAACACCGGGAGGGAATGGGGGGTAAAGCAGGGATCCCGCACTCGAGCTGTACCCCAATACCGGGAGGGAATGGGGAGTAAAGCACGAATCCCTCACTCTAACTGTACCCCAACAGCAGCAGGAGTGACGGAGAGTAAAGCACGAATCCCTCACTCTGACTGTACCCCAACAGCAGCAGGAGTGATGGGGAGTAAAGCATGGATCCTACAGCCTATGTTTAACGACTCATTGCGGAACACTACCTTGTTCATCCTGAGGTTTCTTGCTGTCCTCCACATTCGCGAGCACATTTGATTGGAAGAAGATCTGCCACTCGGCCTCAGGAAGGTGTCCCATACTGTCAAGCTCATCTTTCTCGTTCTCGCTCGTTCGCATGATGCTGCTGCATAGCATGAAGGAGAAGCAGAGTTGGTGTTGTGTGAAGAGTGCGTACCACACCAGCTGAAGAAAGGAAGAGGCGGGAAGAAGCAGAGATTACTGATCACAGCACTGCACCTAAATACCATGACTTCTGGGTGCCACTGAACAAGAAGGGAATACTTCACACAAACATAGAAACATAGAAAATAGGAGCAGGAGTAGGCCATTCGGCCCTTCGAGCCTGCTCTGCCATTCATTATGATCATGGCTGATCATCCAACTCAGTAACCTGTTCCCACTTTTGCCCCATACCCTTTGATCCCTTTAGACCCAAGAGCTATATCTAACTCCTTCTTGAAAACATACAATGTTTTGGCCTCAACTGCTTTCTGTGGTAGCGAATTTCACAGGCTCACCACTCTCTGGGTGAAGAAATTTCTCCTCATCTCAGTCCTGAAAGGTTTACCCTGTATCCTTAGTCTATGACCCCTGGTTCTGGATTCCCCCACCATCGGGAACATCCTTCCTGCATCTACCCTGACAAGTCCTGTTAGAATTTTATCGGTTTCTATGAGATCCCCCCTCACTCTTCTGAACTCCAGCGAATATAATCCTAACCGACTCAATCTCTCCTCATACGTCAGTCCCACCATCCGGGAATCAGTCTGGTAAACCTTCGCTGCACTCCCTCTATAGCAAGAGCATCCTTCCTCGGATAAGGAGACCAAAACTGCACACAATATTCTAGGTGTGGCCTCACCAAAGCCCTGTATAATTGCAGCAAGACATCCCTGCTCCTGTACTCAAATCCTCTCACTATGAAGGCCAACATACCCAGATCTTGCTGCATATTCCCCCCTCTCAGTTTATAGCCATTCAGATAATAATCTGCCTTCCTGTTTTTGTACCAAAATGGATAACCTCACACTTATCCACATTATACTGCATCTGCCATGCATTAGCCAACTCACTCAACTTGTCCAAATCACCCTGAAGCCTCTCTGCATCCTCCTCACAACTCACCCTCCCACTCAGTTTTGTGTCATCTGCAAATTTGAAGATATTACATTTAGTTCCCTCATCTAAATCATGAATATATATTGTGAATAGCTGGGGTCCTAGCACCGATCCCTGCAGTACCCCACTAATCACTGCCTGCCATTCGGAAAAAGACCCATTTATCCCTCCTCTTTGTTTCCTGTCCGCCAACCAATTTTCTATCCATCGCATTACACTACTCCCAATCCCATGCGCTTTAATTTTACATGCTCATCTCTTATGTAGGACTTTGTCAAAAGCCTTCTGAAAGTCCAAATAAACCACATCCACTGGCTCCCCCTCATCAACTCTACTAGTTACATCCCCGAAGAATTCTAGTAGGTTTGTCAAGCATGATTTCCCTTTCGTAAATCTATGCTGACTCTGTCCGATTCTACCACTGTTCTCCAAGTGCTCTGCTATAAAATCTTTGATAAAGAACTCTAGAATTTTCCCCACTACTGACGTCAGGCTGACTGGTCTATAATTCCCTGTTTTCTCTCTACCTCTCTTTTTAAATAGTGGGGTTACATTAGCTACCCTCCAATCTGTAGGAACTGTTCCAGAGTCTATAGAATCTTGGAAGATGACCACCAATGCATCCACTATTTCTAGGGCCACTTCCTTAAGTACTCTGGGATGCATACCATCAGGCCCTGGGGATTTATCGGCCTTCAATCCCATAAATTTCCCCAACACTATTTCTCTACTAATACTGATTTCTTTCAGTTCCTCCCTCTCACTAAGCCCTGTGTTCCCCAACATTTCTGGTATGATATTTGTGTCCTCCTTTGTGAAGACAGAACCAAAGTATGCAATTAGTTGGTCAGCCATTTCTTTATTCCCCATAATAAATTCCCCTGTTTCTGACTGTAAGGGACCTACATTTGTCTTCACCAATCTTTTTCTCTTCACATACCTAAAGAAACTTTTACAGTCAGTTTTTATGTTCCCCGCAAGCTTGCTCTCGTACTCTATTTTTCCCTTCTTAATCAATCCCTTGGTCCTCCTTTGCTGAGCTTGGAATGATGCTTTACGCCACAATGGGAGTAGATGAGAAGGGGGTTTGGTCCACTGGCATTGCATAAGGACATGAGAAACAGGAGCAGGAGTATGCCCCCACGAGCCTGCTCTGCCATTCATTAAGATCATGGTTGACCTTCGACCTCAACACTTTCCCGTCCCACACCCGTATCCCATAATTCCCTTGGAGTCCAAAAATCTATCGAACTCAGTCTTGAATATGCTGAACGACTGAACATCCACAGCTCTCCGGAAAAGAAATTTCCAAAGATTCACAATCCTCTGACTGAAGACATTTCTCATTTCAGACCAAAAAGGGCTTATCTTGAGACTGTGTCCCCAGTTCTAGACTCTTCAGCCAGGGGCAACAGCCTCTCAGTATCTACCCTATCCAGCCCTCTTAGAATATTGTATTTTTCAATGAGATCTCATTCTTCTAAATAGAGTGTATAGACCCAATTTACTCAGCGTAGAACCACCCTCTCATCCCAGGAACCAATCTAGTGAACCTTTGTTGCAACCCACCTCTAAGGCAAGTAGGTATAGAGACCAAAACTGTACACAGTCCTCCAGGTTTGGCCTCACCAAAGTCCTGTGCAATTATGCCAAGACTTCCTTGTTCTTGTCCACCAATCCCCTTGCAATAAAGGCCAACATAACATTTGCTTTCTTAATTACTTGCTGTACCTGCATGTTAAACTTCTATGTTTCTTGTACAACGACCCTGAAATCCCTCTGAACACCAACATTTAATAGTTTCTCACCATTTAAAAAATATTTTGCTTTTCTATTCTTCCTACCAAAGTGAATAACCTCACATTTTCCCACAATATACTCCATCTGCCACCTTCTTGCCCATTCACTTAACCTGTCCATATCTATTTGCAGATTCCTTGTGTCCTCCTCACAACTTACATTGCTACCTAAATTTGTATCATCAGCTAACTCATATACATTACACTTGGTCCCTTTACCCAAGTCACTTGCTCAAAACCTATTCCATTTCTATATTTTGCCAGTTCTGATGAAAGGTCACACAGACCTGAAACAGTAACTGTGTTTCTCGCTTCACAGTTGCTGCCTGACCTGCTGAGTATTTCCAGCACTTTCTGTTATTGTTTGCTGCAAAAATACTTCATTGACTGTAAAGTGCTTTGGGACGACCCGTGATAGTGAAATGTAAGTCTTTCTTTTTATGTTTATGAAAGTCCTTCATAATTACTGCATTACCTTTGTTATACGTTCCTCTTATTTCTTGATTGATACTCTGACCAACAGTAGAGCTGCTGTTAAAAGGTGAATGAGCTACTCCCACTAGTGTTTTCACTAGTGCTCACTATTGTCCTTCAGTCATCCTTCACTAGAACCCTCCTTCCCTCTTTACTTACAGCCCTAGTTATCTTAGTCCCAGCCTGGTTTCAGTGGAGTCTGCCCCGACAGAACTGCTCCCTCTTTCCCCAGTACTGTTACCAGTGCCCCATGAATTGAAACCCCCCTCCCCCACCCCATCTCCCACCCCACTCTTTGAGCCACATATTCAGTTCTCTGATCGATTTGTCCTTAATTCCAACTTGCATGTGGTTCAGGTAGTAATCTCAACATTGTTACCTTTGAGGTTCAACTTAATAATTTGGATCCCAGCTCCTCAAACTCTCTCAGCAGAACCTTATTCTTCATTCTACCTATGTTGTTGGTTCCTATTGGAGCACCACAACTGGATCCTCCAACTCCAAGTTCTTCTCCAGCTGAGAGGAGATGTCTTTAACCTTGGCACCGAGCAGGCATCTCAGAACTCCCAGTCGCAGCTGCAGAGAACAGGGCCTAACCCCCCGACTGCTACCATATTCCTTTTCACTTCCTCCACTTGAATGCCCTCCTGTACCACAGTGCCAAGGTCAGTTTGCTCATCCACCCTGCAGACTTCACCCTCACCCACACAGGCGGCAAGAACCTCATGCCTGTTAGATAGGGGCAAAAGCTGAGGCTCCTCGAGCACTTCACCTGGGATCCTCCTCCCTGCCTGACTCGCTGTCAACACCCTCCTTGCCCATGACCACTAACCAAACCTGCACCACTTCCTAACCTAAGGGATGTGTCTGCCTCCTGGATCAAAGCATCCAGATAACTCTCTCCCTCCCTGATGCCCCGCAATGTCTATCCCTCAGGATCCAGCTCAACATCTGTGAGCTGAAGTTCCTCAAGCTGCAGACACTTACTGCAGATGTGGTTATCTGGAATTGCAATGCTTTCCACAAACCCGCACATGCTGCAGATGTGACACATCACTACCTGCACTGCCATGCCGATGTAATCTCGGTTTCTTTCTTTAATTAATAAGTTCGTGTATTTAATCAACTTAATTTATGGTGTTTCGTCTTTTAATGAATTACTTGATCTAGTTTAAATTATAGATGGTTTAAATGAAATATTTACCAGTAACACAAGCCCACTACAAGTTTTGAAGGCAAAATGCAACACCTCCTTCTGTAACTGCATCAAACTCCCACTTACACCAAAGTGCCAGATTTTACACTCTGTTCATGATCAGTCTGTGTCAGCAGATACTGTTTACCTTTATACACCTTTGAGCCACACCCAAGTTCCAGTTTTCTGTTTACAGTAAGTAGCCCATATTCAGGCAATCACAGAGTCATGGGGTAATTTACTGCACTGAAGGAGGCCATTTGACCCATTGAGTCCATGCTGGATCTTTGCTGAGCAATCCAATCAGTCCCACTCCCCCGCTTGATCCCTGTAGCCCTGAAAGTTTATTTCTCTCAAGTGCCCAGCTAACTTCCTTTTGAAATCATTGATCTTCTCTGCTTCCACCACCCTCGTAGGCAGCGAGTTCCAGGTCATTACCACTCGCTGAGTAAGAAAGTTCTTCTTCACATTCCCCCTGCATCTCTTGCCCAAAACCTTCACTCTCTGTCCCCTAGTCCTTGTACCATTAGTTAATGGGAACAGTTTTTCTTTGTCTAACTTGTCTAAGCCTGTCATAATCTTGCACACCCCCATCAAATCTTTCCTCGATCTCCTTTACTCCAAGAACAATCCCAGCTTTTCCAACCTAACCTTGAAACTAAAATCCCCCATCCCTGGAACCATTCTGGTAAATCTCCTCTGCACCCTCTCAAGGACCCTCACATCCTTCCTAACGTGTGGTGAACAGAACTGGACACAAAACTCCAGTTGGGGCCTAACCAGAGCTTTATAAAGGTTCAGTATAACTTCCCTGCTTTTGTACTCAATGCCTCTATTTAGGAAGCCCAAGATCCCATATGGTTTACTAGCCATTCTCTCAATATGTCCTGCCACCTTCAAAGATCGATGTACATGTACCCCCCAGGTCCCTCTGTTCCTGCATACTCTTTAGAGCTGCGCCATTAAGTATATATTGTCTCTCCCTATACCTTCTGCCAAAATGCATCACCTCACACTTCTCTGTATTAAAGTCCATCTGCCACTTGTCTGCCTATTCTGCTAACCTATCTGTGTCCGATTGCAGGCAGTTCCTATCGTCCTGACTGTTTGCCACTCCTCCAAGTATGGTGTCATCTGCAAATTTTGAGATTCTACTCTGTATTCCAAGAACCACAACATTTATAAATAGCAAAAGAAGCAGTGGTCCCAGTACTGATCCTTGGGGAACACCACTGCCTACCATTTACCATGACTCGTCATTTTCTGTCCTTATGCCAATTTTTTTATCCAATTGGACACTGACCCTCCTATTCCATAAACCTCAATTTTGTTAACCAGCCTTTTCTTTGGTACCTTATCAAATGTTTTTCTTAAAATCCTTAAAAACAACATCCACCGCATCCCCTTCAACCTTCTCTGTTACTTCATCAAAAAATTCAATTAAATAAGTCAAGCATAACTTGCCTTCTACAAATCCGTGCTGGCTCTCCTTAATTAACTCAAACCTCTCCAACTTCCTGTTGTTGTGAACAAGGCAGGAGGAATACATTGTTTATTCACTTCTGCACAGGCCCCAACATATATTTAAATTATCCCACTTTCCGATACAGTCAATCATAGACTCTATTTTTACCATAATAAAACACACCAACCAGGTTTCTTTAATAAACAACAAAATTATCAGTTTATTATAAAACAAGTCTTAACCAGTAATGAAGCAAAGCATAAACACACAGATTGAAATATTAAAGATCCCTTTTTAACTTAGCCCCTCACATTCACACACGCACACACAGGTTAACCAGAAAAATAAAAGGGATTTTTATTTAGAGCTCTGATACAAACTCCCCGCCCCCTAAAAAAACCCACTTAGGCTGAATACTTGCTCATTCTTGAAGAAGAAAGAGAAGATATGGAAAGATGTCCTTTGTTTTGGTTTGGCGTCCCAAATGCGTTTAGATGGCTGTCACTGGGATCTTCTTAGAACAGTTCTTTCCAGGCGATGTTGAAGATCAGTTTGGGTAGGCTTTCCAGAAATGCAGCTGCAGAGGTTTCAGATAGGGCTTACAGCAGAAATGCAGCAACAGGGGTTTCAGTTCCCACACATTCGATACACAGGGTTTCTTCAGATACAGGAGGAAAGAGGAGACTGACACACTGGATATGCAGTTTCTTTCCAAGAGAGAGAGCTGAGCTGGGTTTTCTTGGCAGCCAAAAATCAACTGTCTTTTTAACAATTCAGCGTGAAACCAAAAACATTGCAGAAGTCAAGCCTCCTAACCTCTATAAATCATGACCTGTCACCTCTCTGTAAACATCTTCTCCAAATCAAAACAACAAGCTCCCTGCTGGCATTTTATCTGAAAACAGGTGCCTTCCAGTAAGAGCTTGTTTGCAAGCCAAGTCCAGGAAGCCTTCTGGTGACCTCTTTAAAAAATAAAACACAAACTTCATAAACAAATGTGGATAGCACATATAGAGAGGTGGTCACACTGCAGGCTCAGACTCCACAGGCAGGAAGGGAATGGGTGACCACCAGGCAGAGCAAGAGGACTAGGCAGGTAGTTCAGGAATCTCATGTGGCTATTCCCCTGCAAAACAGATATACTGCTTTGGATACTGTTGGGGGGGGAATGGCCTCTCGGGAAAGCAGCAAGAACCCAATTTGTTGCACCATGGTTGGCTCTGCTGCACAGGGGAGGAGTAAGAAGTGTGGGAATGCAATAGTTATAAGGGACTCAATTGTAAGGGGAATATATAGGCATTTCTGTGGCCACAAAAGAGACTCCAGGATGGTATGTTGCCTCCCTGGTGCTAGGGTCAAGGATGTCTCAGAGCGGTTACAGGACATTCTGAAGGGAGGGTGAACAGCCAGTGCTCGTGGTACACATTGGTACAAACGACACAGGTAATAAAAAAGGATGAGGTCCTAAAAGCAGAATATGGGGAGCTAGGAAGTAAGTTGAAAAGTAGGACCTCAAAGGTAGCGATCTCAGGATTACTACCAGTGCCATGTGCTAGTCAGAGTAGAAATAGTAGGATATATCGGATGAATACATTGCTGAAGAGATGGTGTGAGGGGGAGGGTTTTAGATTCCTGGGGCATTGGGACCTGTTCTGGGGGAGGTGGGACCAGTACAAACTGGACGGGTTACACCTGGGCAGGACCGGGACTGATGTCCTAGGGGGAGTATTTGCTAGAGTGGTTGGGGAAGGTTTCAACTAAAATGGCAGGGGGATGGGAACCTTTGCAAAGAGTCAGAGGAGGGGAGATCAAAGACAAGAACAAAAGACAGTAAGGGGAATAAGAAAAGTGATAGGCAGAGAAATCAAGGGCCAGAATCAAACAGGGCCACAGTGAAAAATAGTGGGAAAGGGACAAGTAATGTTAAAAAGACAAGGATTTGTGCCTTAACGCGCGGAGCATTCGCAATAAAGTGGATGAATTAATCACGCAAATAGATGTAAACGGGTATGATATAGTCAGGATTACGGCGACATGCCTGCAAGGTGACCAGGGATGGGAAATGAACATCCAGGGATATTCAGTATTTAGGAAGGACAGACAAAAAGCAAAAGGCGGTGGAATTGCATTGCTGGTTAAAGAGAAAATTAATGCAATAAGTGAGGAAAGATATTAGCTCTGACGATGTGGAATCTGTATGGGTAAAGCTGAGAAACACTAAGGGGAAAAAAACGTTAGTGGGGGTTGTATATAGACCCCCAAACTGTAATGGTGAGGTTGGGAATGGCATTAAATAGGAAATTAGAGATGCATGCGATAAAGGAACATCTGTAATTATGGGTGAATTTAATTTGCATATAGATTGGGCAAATCAAATTAGTCACAATACCATAGAGGAGGAATTCTTGGAGTGTATACGGGATGGTTTTCTGGACCAATACGTTGAGGAATCAACTAGAGAACAGGCCATCCTAGACTGGGTATTGTGTAATGAGAGAGGAATAGTGGGGTTACGATGGTCAGTGACCATCTGATGGTTAAGATGGTCAATGACGTATTTGATTCTGAGACAGGGGCCCTGAATCTGAGTAAAGGAAACTACGAAGGTATGAGGCGCGAGTTGGCCATGACGGATTGGGAAACGTTACTTAAAGGGATTACAGTGGATAGGCAATGGCAAACATTTAAAGAGTGCATGGATGAACAGCAACGATTGTTTATTCCTGTCTGGCGCAAAAGTAAAACAGGAAAGGTAGCCAAACCATGGCTTACAAGGGAAATTAGAGATAGCATTAGATCAAAGGAAGAGGCATATAAATTTGCCAGAAAAAACAACAGACCTCAGGATTGGGAGCAGTTTAGAATTCAGCAAAGGAGGACCAAAGGATTGATTAAGAAGGGGAAAATAGAGTACGAGAGCAAGCTGGCGGGGAACATAAAAACTGACTGTAAAAGTTCCTTTAGGTCTGTGAAGAGAAAAAGATTGGTGAAGACAAATGTAGGTCCCTTACAGTCAGAAACAGGGGAATTTATTATGGAGAATAAAGAAATGGCTGACCAACTAATTGCATACTTTGGTTCTGTCTTCACAAAGGAGGACACAAATATCATACCAGATATGTTGGGGGAACACAGGGTTTAGTGAGAGGGAGGAACTGAAGGAAATCAGTATTAGTAGAGATACGGTGTTGGAGAAATTTATGGGATTGAAGGCCGATAAATCCCCAGGGCCTGATGTTATGCATCCCAGAGTACTTAAGGAAGTGGCCCTAGAAATAGTGGATGCATTGGTGGTCATCTTCCAAGATTCTATAGACGCTGGAACAGTTCCTACAGATTGGAGGGTAGCTAATGTAACCCCACTATATAAAAAGGGAGGTAGAGAGAAAGCAGGGAATTATAGACCAGTCAGCCTGACGTCGGTAGTGGGGAAAATTCTAGAGCCCAAAATCAAAGATTTGATTAGAGCACTTGGAGAACAGTGGTAGAATCGGGCAGAGACAGCATAGATTTACGAAAGGGAAATCATGCTTAACAAATCTACTGGAATTCTTTGAGGATGTAACTAGTAGAGTTGATGAGGGGGAGCCAGTGGATGTGGTTTATTTGGACTTTCAAAAGGCTTTCGACAAAGTACCACATAAGAAATGAGCATGTAAAACTAAAGCGCATGGGTTTGGGGGTAGTGTATTGCGATGGATAGAAAATTGGTTGGCGGACAGGAAACAAAGAGTAGGGATAAATGGGTCTTTTTCCGATTGGCAGGCAGTGACTAGTGGGGTACTGCAGGGATCGGTGCTAGGACCCCAGCTATTCACAATATATATTAATGATTTAGATGAGGGAACTAAATGTAATATCTTCAAATTTGCAGATGACACAAAACTGGATGGGAGGGTGAGTTGTGAGGAGGATGCAGAGAGGCTTCAGGGTGATTTGGACAAGTTGAGTGAGAGGGCAGATACAGTATAATGTGGATAAATGTGAGGTTTTCCACTTTGGTAGCAAAAACAGGAAAGTAGATTATTATCTGAACGGCTATAAACTGAGAGAGGGGAATATGCAGCGAGTCCTGGGTGTTCTTGTCCATCAGTCGCTGAAGATAAGCATGCAGGTGCAACAGGCGGAAACAAAGGCAAATGGGGTGTTGGCCTTCATAGCGAGAGGATTCGAGTTCAGGAGCAGGTATGTCTTGCTGCAATTATACAGGGCTTTGGTGAGGCCACACCTGGAATACTGTGTGCAGTTTTGGTCTCCTTATCTGAGGAAGGATGTTCTTGCTATAGAGGGAGTGCAGCGAAGGTTTACCAGACTGATTACTGGGATGGTGAGACTGACATATGAGGAGAGACTGAGTCGGTTAGGATTATATTCGCTGGAGTTCCGAAGAGTGAGGGGGATCTCATAGACACCTATAAAACGAACACGACTTGACAGGGTAGATGCAGGAAGGATGTTCCCGATGGTGGGGGAGTCCAGAACCAGGGGTCATAGTCTAAGGATACGGGGTAAACCTTTCAGGACAGAGATGAAGAGGAATTTCTTCACCCAGAGAGTGGTGAGCCTGTGAAATTCGCTACCACAGAAAGCATCTGAGGGCAAAAAATTGTATGTTTTCAAGAAGGATTTAAATATAGCTCTTGGGTCTAAAGGGATCAAAGGGTATGGGGCGAAAGCGGGAACAGACTACTGAGTTGGATGATCAGCCACAATCATAATGAATGGCGGAGCAGGCTCGAAGGGCCGAATGGCCTACTCCTGCTCCTATTTTGTATTTTTCTACGTTTCAGCATCGCTTCAAGCTTAGAACAAAGAACAAAGAACAAAGATAATTACAGCACAGGAACAGGCCCTTCGGCCCTCCAAGCCTGCGCCGATCCAGATCCTCTCTCTACACATGTCGCCTATTTTCTAAGGTTCTGTATCTCTTTTCTTCCTGCCCATTCATGTATCTGTCTAGATACATCTTAAAAGACTCCATCGTGCCCGCGTCTACCACCTCCGCTGGCAACGCGTTCCAGGTGCCCACCACCCTCTGCGTAAAGAACTTTCCACGCATATCCCCCCTAAACATTTCCCCTTTCACTTTGAACTCGTGTCCTCTCGTAACTGAAACCCCCACTCTGGGAAAAAGCCTCTTGCTGTCCACCCTGTCTATACCTCTCATGATTTTGTACACCTCAATCAGGTCCCCCCTCAACCTCCGTCTTTCTAATGAAAATAATCCTAATCTACTCAACCTCTCTTCATAGCTAGCGCCCTCCATACCAGGCAACATCCTGGTGAACCTCCTCTGCACCCTCTCCAAAGCATCCACATCCTTTTGATAATGTGGCGACCAGAACTGTATGCAGTATTCCAAATGTGGCCGAACCAAAGTCCTATACAACTGTAACATGACCTGCCAACTCTTGTACTCAATATCCCGTCCGATGAAGGAAAGCATGCCGTATGCCTTCTTGACCACTCTATTTACCTGCGTTGCCACCTTCAGGGAACAGTGGACCTGAACACCCAAATCTCTCTGGACATCAATTTTCCCCAGGACTTTTCCATTTACTGTATCGTTCACTCTTGAATTGGATCTTCCAAAATGCATCACCTCGCATTTGCCCTGATTGAACTCCATCTGCCATTTCTCTGCCCAACTCTCCAATCTATCTATATTCTGCTGTATTCTCTGACAGTCCCCTTCACTATCTGCTACTCCACCAATCTTAGTGTCGTCTGCAAACTTGCTAATCAGACCACCTATACTTTCCTCCAAATCATTAATGCATATCACAAACAACAGTGGTCCCAGCACGGATCCCTGTGGAACACCACTGGTCACACGTCTCCATTTTGAGAAACTCCCTTCTACTGCTACTCTCTGTCTCCTGTTGCCCAGCCAGTTCTTTATCCATCTAGCTAGTACACCTTGGACCCCAAGCGCCTTCACTTTCTCCATCAGCCTGCCATGGGGAACCTTATCAAACGCCTTACTGAAGTCCATGTATATGACATCTACAGCCCTTCCGTCATCAATCAACTTTGTCACTTCCTCAAAGAATTCTATTAAGTTGGTAAGTTGGTAAGATGAATCTATCCATAATTCAACTATAGGTCCATAGAATCATATTTTACAAAACATAGAAGCACTCTCGCAACTCCTCCACACTTGGAGGAATGAAACACCAAGGTCGGTGTATAGTCCATTAAAATTTTATACAGTTGGAATGAATGTGAAGGGGTTTAGTCCATTAGGATTTTATACTGTTGGAATGAATGTGAAGGAGTTTAGTCCATTAGGATTTTATACAGTTGGAATGAATGTGAAGGGGTTTAGTCCATTAGGATTTTATACAGTTGGAATGAATGTGAAGGGGTTTAGTCCATTAGGATTTTATACAGTTGGAATGAATGTGAAGGGGTTTAGTCCATTAGGATTTTATACAGTTGGAATGAATGTGAAGGGGTTTAGTCCATTAGGATTTTATACAGTTGGAATGAATGTGAATGGGTTTAGTCCATTAGGATTTTATACTGTTGGAATGAATGTGAAGGGGTTTAGTCCATGAGGATTTTATACAGTTGGAATGAATGTGAAGGGATTTGTCCATTAGGATTTTATACAGTTGGAATGAATGTGAAGGGGTTTAGTCCATTAGGATTTTATACAGTTGGAATGAATGTGAAGGGGTTTAGTCCATTAGGATTTTATACTGTTGGAATGAATGTGAAGGGGTTTAGTCCATTAGGATTTTATACAGTTGGAATGAATGTGAAGGGATTTAGTCCATTAGGATTTTATACAGTTGGAATGAATGTGAAGGGGTTTAGTCCATTAGGATTTTATACAGTTGGAATGAATGTGAAGGGGTTTAGTCCATTAGGATTTTATACTGTTGGAATGAATGTGAAGGGGTTTAGTCCATTAGGATTTTATACAGTTGGAATGAATGTGAAGGGATTTAGTCCATTAGGATTTTATACAGTTGGAATGAATGTGAAGGGGTTTAGTCCATTAGGATTTTATACAGTTGGAATGAATGTGAAGCGGTTTAGTCCATTAGGATTTTATACAGTTGGAATGAATGTGAAGAGGTTTAGTCCATTAGGATTTTATACTGTTGGATTGAATGTGAAGGGGTTTAGTCCATTAGGATTTTATACAGTTGGAATGAATGTGAGGGGGTTTAGTCCATTAGGATTTTATACAGTTGGAATGAATGTGAAGGGGTTTAGTCCATGAGGATTTTATACAGTTGGAATGAATGTGAGGGGGTTTAGTCCATTAGGATTTTATACAGTTGGAATGAATGTGAAGGGGTTTAGTCCATTAGGATTTTATACAGTTGGAATGAATGTGAAGGGGTTTAGTCCATTAGGATTTTATACTGTTGGAATGAATGTGAAGGGGTTTAGTCCATTAGGATTTTATACAGTTGGAATGAATGTGAAGGGATTTAGTCCATTAGGATTTTATACAGTTGGAATGAATGTGAAGGGGTTTAGTCCATTAGGATTTTATACAGTTGGAATGAATGTGAAGGGGTTTAGTCCATTAGGATTTTATACAGTTGGAATGAATGTGAAGCGGTTTAGTCCATTAGGATTTTATACAGTTGGAATGAATGTGAAGGGGTTTAGTCCATTAGGATTTTATACTGTTGGAATGAATGTGAAGGGGTTTAGTCCATTAGGATTTTATACAGTTGGAATGAATGTGAAGGGATTTAGTCCATTAGGATTTTATACAGTTGGAATGAATGTGAAGGGGTTTAGTCCATTAGGATTTTATACAGTTGGAATGAATGTGAAGGGGTTTAGTCCATTAGGATTTTATACAGTTGGAATGAATGTGAAAGGGTTTAGTCCATTAGGATTTTATACAGTTGGAATGAATGTGAAGGGGTTTAGTCCATTAGGATTTTATACTGTTGGAATGAATGTGAAGGGGTTTAGTCCATTAGGATTTTATACAGTTGGAATGAATGTGAAGGGGTTTAGTCCATTAGGATTTTATACAGTTGGAATGAATGTGAAGGGGTTTAGTCCATTAGGATTTTATACAGTTGGAATGAATGTGAAGGGATTTAGTCCATTAGGATTTTATACAGTTGGAATGAATGTGAAGGGGTTTAGTCCATTAGGATTTTATACAGTTGGAATGAATGTGAAGCGGTTTAGTCCATTAGGATTTTATACAGTTGGAATGAATGTGAAGGGGTTTAGTCCATTAGGATTTTATACAGTTGGAATGAATGTGAATGGGTTTAGTCCATTAGGATTTTATACTGTTGGAATGAATGTGAAGGGGTTTAGTCCATTAGGATTTTATACTGTTGGAATGAATGTGAAGGGGTTTAGTCCATGAGGATTTTATACAGTTGGAATGAATGTGAATGGGTTTAGTCCATTAGGATTTTATACTGTTGGAATGAATGTGAAGGGGTTTAGTCCATGAGGATTTTATACAGTTGGAATGAATGTGAAGGGGTTTAGTCCATTAGGATTTTATACAGTTGGAATGAATGTGAATGGGTTTAGTCCATTAGGATTTTATACAGTTGGAATGAATGTGAAGGGGTTTAGTCCATTAGGATTTTATACAGTTGGAATGAATGTGAAGGGGTTTAGTCCATTAGGATTTTATACTGTTGGAATGAATGTGAAGGGGTTTAGTCCATTAGGATTTTATACTGTTGGAATGAATGTGAAGGGGTTTAGTCCATGAGGATTTTATACAGTTGGAATGAATGTGAATGGGTTTAGTCCATTAGGATTTTATACTGTTGGAATGAATGTGAAGGGGTTTAGTCCATGAGGATTTTATACAGTTGGAATGAATGTGAAGGGGTTTAGTCCATTAGGATTTTATACAGTTGGAATGAATGTGAATGGGTTTAGTCCATTAGGATTTTATACAGTTGGAATGAATGTGAAGGGGTTTAGTCCATTAGGATTTTATACAGTTGGAATGAATGTGAAGGGGTTTAGTCCATTAGGATTTTATACTGTTGGAATGAATGTGAAGGGGTTTAGTCCATTAGGATTTTATACAGTTGGAATGAATGTGAAGGGATTTAGTCCATTAGGATTTTATACAGTTGGAATGAATGTGAAGGGGTTTAGTCCATTAGGATTTTATACAGTTGGAATGAATGTGAAGGGGTTTAGTCCATTAGGATTTTATACAGTTGGAATGAATGTGAAAGGGTTTAGTCCATTAGGATTTTATACAGTTGGAATGAATGTGAAGGGGTTTAGTCCATTAGGATTTTATACTGTTGGAATGAATGTGAAGGGGTTTAGTCCATTAGGATTTTATACAGTTGGAATGAATGTGAAGGGGTTTAGTCCATTAGGATTTTATACAGTTGGAATGAATGTGAAGGGATTTAGTCCATTAGGATTTTATACAGTTGGAATGAATGTGAAGGGGTTTAGTCCATTAGGATTTTATACAGTTGGAATGAATGTGAAGCGGTTTAGTCCATTAGGATTTTATACAGTTGGAATGAATGTGAAGGGGTTTAGTCCATTAGGATTTTATACAGTTGGAATGAATGTGAATGGGTTTAGTCCATTAGGATTTTATACTGTTGGAATGAATGTGAAGGGGTTTAGTCCATTAGGATTTTATACTGTTGGAATGAATGTGAAGGGGTTTAGTCCATGAGGATTTTATACAGTTGGAATGAATGTGAATGGGTTTAGTCCATTAGGATTTTATACTGTTGGAATGAATGTGAAGGGGTTTAGTCCATGAGGATTTTATACAGTTGGAATGAATGTGAAGGGGTTTAGTCCATTAGGATTTTATACAGTTGGAATGAATGTGAATGGGTTTAGTCCATTAGGATTTTATACAGTTGGAATGAATGTGAAGGGGTTTAGTCCATTAGGATTTTATACAGTTGGAATGAATGTGAAGGGGTTTAGTCCATTAGGATTTTATACAGTTGGAATGAATGTGAAGGGGTTTAGTCCATTAGGATTTTATACAGTTGGAATGAATGTGAATGGGTTTAGTCCATTAGGATTTTATACTGTTGGAATGAATGTGAAGGGGTTTAGTCCATTTGGATTTTATACAGTTGGAATGAATGTGAAGGGGTTTCGTCCATTTGGATTTTATACAGTTGGAATGAATGTGAAGGGGTTTAGTCCATTTGGATTTTATACAGTTGGAATGAATGTGAAGGGATTTAGTCCATTAGGATTTTATACAGTTGGAATGAATGTGAAGGGGTTTAGTCCATTAGGATTTTATACAGTTGGAATGAATGTGAAGGGGTTTAGTCCATTAGGATTTTATACTGTTGGAATGAATGTGAATGGGTTTAGTCCATGAGGATTTTATACAGTTGGAATGAATGTGAATGGGTTTAGTCCATTAGGATTTTATACTGTTGGAATGAATGTGAAGGGGTTTAGTCCATTTGGATTTTATACAGTTGGAATGAATGTGAAGGGGTTTAGTCCATGAGGATTTTATACAGTTGGAATGAATGTGAAGGGATTTAGTCCATTAGGATTTTATACAGTTGGAATGAATGTGAAGGGGTTTAGTCCATTAGGATTTTATACAGCTGGAATGAATGTGAAGGGGTTTAGTCCATTAGGATTTTATACTGTTGGAATGAATGTGAATGGGTTTAGTCCATGAGGATTTTATACAGTTGGAATGAATGTGAAGGGGTTTAGTCCATTAGGATTTTATACTGTTGGAATGAATGTGAAGGGGTTTAGTCCATGAGGATTTTATACAGTTGGAATGAATGTGAAGGGATTTAGTCCATTAGGATTTTATACAGTTGGAATGAATGTGAAGGGGTTTAGTCCATTAGGATTTTATACAGTTGGAATGAATGTGAAGGGGTTTAGTCCATTAGGATTTTATACTGTTGGAATGAATGTGAAGGGGTTTAGTCCATTAGGATTTTATACAGTTGGAATGAATGTGAATGGGTTTAGTCCATTAGGATTTTATACTGTTGGAATGAATGTGAAGGGGTTTAGTCCATTAGGATTTTATACAGTTGGAATGAATGTGAAGGGATTTAGTCCATTAGGATTTTATACAGTTGGAATGAATGTGAAGGGGTTTAGTCCATTAGGATTTTATACAGTTGGAATGAATGTGAAGGGGTTTAGTCCATTAGGATTTTATACTGTTGGAATGAATGTGAAGGGGTTTAGTCCATTAGGATTTTATACAGTTGGAATGAATGTGAAGGGGTTTAGTCCATTAGGATTTTATACTGTTGGAATGAATGTGAAGGGGTTTAGTCCATTAGGATTTTATACAGTTGGAATGAATGTGAAGGGATTTAGTCCATTAGGATTTTATACAGTTGGAATGAATGTGAAGGGGTTTAGTCCATTAGGATTTTATACAGTTGGAATGAATGTGAAGGGGTTTAGTCCATTAGGATTTTATACAGTTGGAATGAATGTGAAGCGGTTTAGTCCATTAGGATTTTATACAGTTGGAATGAATGTGAAGGAGTTTAGTCCATTAGGATTTTATACAGTTGGAATGAATGTGAAGGGGTTTAGTCCATTAGGATTTTATACAGTTGGAATGAATGTGAAGGGGTTTAGTCCATTAGGATTTTATACAGTTGGAATGAATGTGAAGCGGTTTAGTCCATTAGGATTTTATACAGTTGGAATGAATGTGAAGGAGTTTAGTCCATTAGGATTTTATACAGTTGGAATGAATGTGAAGGGGTTTAGTCCATTAGGATTTTATACAGTTGGAATGAATGTGAAGGGGTTTAGTCCATGAGGATTTTATACAGTTGGAATGAATGTGAAGGGGTTTAGTCCATTAGGATTTTATACAGTTGGAATGAATGTGAATGGGTTTAGTCCATTAGGATTTTATACAGTTGGAATGAATGTGAAGGGGTTTAGTCCATTAGGATTTTATACAGTTGGAATGAATGTGAAGGGGTTTAGTCCATTAGGATTTTATACAGTTGGAATGAATGTGAAGGGGTTTAGTCCATTAGGATTTTATACAGTTGGAATGAATGTGAAGGGGTTTAGTCCATTAGGATTTTATACTGTTGGAATGAATGTGAAGGGGTTTAGTCCATGAGGATTTTATACAGTTGGAATGAATGTGAAGGGATTTAGTCCATTAGGATTTTATACAGTTGGAATGAATGTGAAGGGGTTTAGTCCATTAGGATTTTATACAGTTGGAATGATTGTGAAGGGGTTTAGTCCATTAGGATTTTATACAGTTGGAATGAATGTGAAGGGATTTAGTCCATTAGGATTTTATACAGATGGAATGAATGTGAAGGGGTTTAGTCCATTAGGATTTTATACAGTTGGAATGAATGTGAAGTGGTTTAGTCCATTAAAATTTTATACAGTTGGAATGAATGTGAAGGGGTTTCGTCCATTAGGATTTTATACTGTTGGAATGAATGTGAAGGGGATTAGTCCATTAGGATTTTATACAGTTGGAATGAATGTGAAGGGGTTTAGTCCATTAGGATTTTATACAGTTGGAATGAATGTGAAGGGGTTTAGTCCATTAGGATTTTACACAGTTGGAATGAATGTGAAGTGGTTTAGTCCATTAGGATTTTATACAGTTGGAATGAATGTGAAGGGGTTTAGTCCATTAGGATTTTATACAGTTGGAATGAATGTGAAGGGGTTTAGTCCATGAGGATTTTATACAGTTGGAATGAATGTGAAGGGGTTTAGTCCATGAGGATTTTATACAGTTGGAATGAATGTGAAGGGGTTTAGTCCATGAGGATTTTATACAGTTGGAATGAATGTGAAGGGGTTTAGTCCATTAGGATTTTATACAGTTGGAATGAATGTGAAGGGGTTTAGTCCATTAGGATTTTATACAGTTGGAATGAATGTGAATGGGTTTAGTCCATGAGGATTTTATACAGTTGGAATGAATGTGAAGGGGTTTAGTCCATGAGGATTTTATACAGTTGGAATGAATGTGAAGGGGTTTAGTCCATTAGGATTTTATACAGTTGGAATGAATGTGAATGGGTTTAGTCCATGAGGATTTTATACAGTTGGAATGAATGTGAATGGGTTTAGTCCATGAAGATTTTATACAGTTGGAATGAATGTGAAGGGGTTTAGTCCATGAGGATTTTATACAGTTGGAATGAATGTGAAGGGGTTTAGTCCATGAGGATTTTATACAGTTGGAATGAATGTGAAGGGATTTAGTCCATTAGGATTTTATACAGTTGGAATGAATGTGAAGGGGTTTAGTCCATTAGGATTTTATACAGTTGGAATGAATGTGAAGTGATTTAGTCCATGAGGATTTTATACAGTTGGAATGAATGTGAAGGGATTTAGTCCATTAGGATTTTATACAGTTGGAATGAATGTGAAGGGGTTTAGTCCATTAGGATTTTATACAGTTGGAATGAATGTGAATGGGTTTAGTCCATGAGGATTTTATACAGTTGGAATGAATGTGAAGGGGTTTAGTCCATGAGGATTTTATACAGTTGGAATGAATGTGAAGGGATTTAGTCCATTAGGATTTTATACAGTTGGAATGAATGTGAAGGGGTTTAGTCCATTAGGATTTTATACAGTTGGAATGAATGTTAATGGGTTTAGTCCATTAGGATTTTATACAGTTGGAATGAATGTGAAGGGGTTTAGTCCATTAGGATTTCATACAGTTGGAATGAATGTGAAGGGGTTTAGTCCATCAGGATTTTATACAGTTGGAATGAATGTGAAGGGATTTAGTCCATGAGGATTTTATACAGTTGGAATGAATGTGAAGGGATATAGTCCATTAGGATTTTATACAGTTGGAATGAATGTGAAGGGGTTTAGTCCATTAGGATTTTATACAGTTGGAATGAATGTGAATGGGTTTAGTCCATTAGGATTTTATACAGTTGGAATGAATGTGAAGGGATTTAGTCCATTAGGATTTTATACAGTTGGAATGAATGTGAATGGGTTTAGTCCATTAGGATTTTATACAGTTGGAATGAATGTGAAGGGGATTAGTCCATTAGGATTTTATACAGTTGGAATGATTGTGAAGGGGTTTAGTCCATGAGGATTTTATACAGTTGGAATGAATGTGAAGGGGATTAGTCCATTAGGATTTTATACAGTTGGAATGAATGTGAAGGGGTTTAGTCCATTAGGATTTTATACAGTTGGAATGAATGTGAAGGGGTTTAGTCCATTAGGATTTTATACAGTTGGAATGAATGTGAAGGGAATTAGTCCATTAGGATTTTATACAGTTGGAATGAATGTGAAGGGGTTTAGTCCATTAGGATTTTATACAGTTGGAATGAATGTGAAGGGGTTTAGTCCATTAGGATTTTATACAGTTGGAATGAATGTGAAGGGGATTAGTCCATTAGGATTTTATACAGTTGGAATGATTGTGAAGGGGTTTAGTCCATGAGGATTTTATACAGTTGGAATGAATGTGAAGGGGTTTAGTCCATTAGGATTTTATACAGTTGGAATGATTGTGAAGGGGTTTAGTCCATTAGGATTTTATACAGTTGGAATGAATGTGAAGGGGTTTAGTCCATTAGGATTTTATACAGTTGGAATGAATGTGAAGGGGTTTAGTCCATCAGAATTTTATACAGTTGGAATGAATGTGAATGGGTTTAGTCCATCAGGATTTTATACAGTTGGAATGAATGTGAAGGGGTTTAGTCCATTAGGATTTTATACAGTTGGAATGAATGTGAAGGGGCTTAGTCCATTAGGAGTTTATACAGTTGGAATGAATGTGAAGGGGTTTAGTCCATTAGGATTTTATACAGTTGGAATGATTGTGAAGGGGTTTAGTCCATTAGGATTTTATACAGTTGGAATGAATGTGAAGGGGTTTAGTCCATCAGAATTTTATACAGTTGGAATGAATGTGAAGGGGTTTAGTCCATTAGGATTTTATACAGTTGGAATGAATGTGAAGGGGTTTAGTCCATTAGGATTTTATACAGTTGGAATGAATGTGAAGGGGTTTAGTCCATTAGGATTTTATACAGTTGGAATGAATGTGAAGGGGTTTAGTCCATTAGGATTTTATACAGTTGGAATGAATGTGAAGGGGTTTAGTCCATTAGGATTTTATACAGTTGGAATGAATGTGAAGGGGTTTAGTCCATTAGGATTTTATACAGTTGGAATGAATGTGAAGGGGTTTAGTCCATTAGGATTTTATACAGTTGGAATGAATGTGAAGGGGTTTAGTCCATGAGGATTTTATACAGTTGGAATGAATGTGAAGGGGTTTAGTCCATGAGGATTTTATACAGTTGGAATGAATGTGAAGGGGTTTAGTCCATTAGGATTTTATACAGTTGGAATGAATGTGAAGGGGTTTAGTCCATTAGGATTTTATACAGTTGGAATGAATGTGAAGGGGTTTAGTCCATTAAAATTTTATACAGTTGGAATGAATGTGAAGGGGTTTAGTCCATTAGGATTTTATACAGTTGGAATGAATGTGAAGGGGTTTAGTCCATTAGGATTTTATACAGTTGGAATGAATGTGAAGGGGTTTAGTCCATTAGGATTTTATACAGTTGGAATGAATGTGAAGGGGTTTAGTCCATTAGGATTTTATACAGTTGGAATGAATGTGAAGGGGTTTAGTCCATTAGGATTTTATAAAGTTGGAATGAATGTGAAGGGGTTTAGTCCATTAGGATTTTATACAGTTGGAATGAATGTGAAGGGGTTTTGTCCATTAGGATTTTATACAGTTGGAATGAATGTGAAGGGGTTTAGTCCATTAGGATTTTATACAGTTGGAATGAATGTGAAGGGGTTTAGTCCATTAGGATTTTATACAGTTGGAATGAATGTGAAGGGGTTTAGTCCATGAGGATTTTATACAGTTGGAATGAATGTGAAGGGGTTTAGTCCATTAGGATTTTATACAGTTGGAATGAATGTGAAGGGGTTTAATCCATGAGGATTTTATACAGTTGGAATGAACGTGAAGCGGTTTAGTCCATTAGGATTTTATACAGTTGGAATGAACGTGAAGGGGTTTAGTCCATTAGGATTTTATACAGTTGGAATGAACGTGAAGGGGTTTAGTCCATTAGGATTTTATACAGTTGGAATGAACGTGAAGGGGTTTAGTCCATTAGGATTTTATACAGTTGGAATGAACGTGAAGGGGTTTAGTCCATTAGGATTTTATACAGTTGGAATGAATGTGAAGGGGTTTAGTCCATTAGGATTTTATACAGTTGGAATGAATGTGAAGGGGTTTAGTCCATTAGGATTTTATACAGTTGGAATGAATGTGAAGGGGTTTAGTCCATTAGGATTTTATACAGTTGGAATGAATGTGAAGGGGTTTAGTCCATTAGGATTTTATACAGTTGGAATGAATGTGAAGGGGTTTAGTCCATTAGGATTTTATACAGTTGGAATGAATGTGAAGGGGTTTAGTCCATTAGGATTTTATACAGTTGGAATGAATGTGAAGGGGTTTAGTCCATTAGGATTTTATACAGTTGGAATGAATGTGAAGGGGTTTAGTCCGTCAGAACTTTATACAGTTGGAATGAATGTGAAGGGGTTTAGTCCATTAGGATTTTATACAGTTGGAATGAATGTGAAGGGGTTTAGTCCGTCAGAACTTTATACAGTTGGAATGAATGTGAAGGGGTTTAGTCCATCAGAACTTTATACAGTTGGAATGAATGTGAATGGGTTTAGTCCATTAGGATTTTATACAGTTGGAATGAATGTGAAGGGGTTTAGTCCATCAGTACTTTATACAGTTGGAATGAATGTGAAGGGGTTTAGTCCATTAGGAGTTTATACAGTTGGAATGAATGTGAAGGGGTTTAGTCCATTAGGATTTTATACAGTTGGAATGAATGTGAAGGGGTTTCGTCCATTAGGATTTTATACAGTTGGAATGAATGTGAAGGGGTTTAGTCCATTAGGATTTTATACAGTTGGAATGAATGTGAAGGGGTTTAGTCCATTAGGAGTTTATACAGTTGGAATGAATGTGAACGGGTTTAGTCCATTAGGATTTTATACAGTTGGAATGAATGTGAAGGGGTTTAGTCCATTAGGATTTTATACAGTTGGAATGAATGTGAAGGGGTTTAGTCCATTAGGAGTTTATACAGTTGGAATGAATGTGAATGGGTTTAGTCCATTAGGATTTTATACAGTTGGAATGAATGTGAAGGGGTTTAGTCCATTAGGAGTTTATACAGTTGGAATGAATGTGAATGGGTTTAGTCCATTAGGATTTTATACAGTTGGAATGAATGTGAAGGGGTTTAGTCCATTAGGATTTTATACAGTTGGAATGAATGTGAAGGGGTTTAGTCCATTAGGATTTTATACAGTTGGAATGAATGTGAAGGGGTTTAGTCCATTAGGATTTTATACAGTTGGAATGAATGTGAAGGGGTTTAGTCCATTAGGATTTTATACAGTTGGAATGAATGTGAAGGGGTTTAGTCCATTAGGATTTTATACAGTTGGAATGAATGTGAAGGGGTTTAGTCCATTAGGATTTTATACAGTTGGAATGAATGTGAAGGGGATTAGTCCATTAGGATTTTATACAGTTGGAATGATTGTGAAGGGGTTTAGTCCATGAGGATTTTATACAGTTGGAATGAATGTGAAGGGGATTAGTCCATTAGGATTTTATACAGTTGGAATGAATGTGAAGGGGTTTAGTCCATTAGGATTTTATACAGTTGGAATGAATGTGAAGGGGTTTAGTCCATTAGGATTTTATACAGTTGGAATGAATGTGAAGGGGATTAGACCATTAGGATTTTATACAGTTGGAATGAATGTGAAGGGGTTTAGTCCATTAGGATTTTATACAGTTGGAATGAATGTGAAGGGGATTAGTCCATTAGGATTTTATACAGTTGGAATGATTGTGAAGGGGTTTAGTCCATTAGGATTTTATACAGTTGGAATGAATGTGAAGGGGATTAGTCCATTAGGATTTTATACAGTTGGAATGAATGTGAAGGGGATTAGTCCATTAGGATTTTATACAGTTGGAATGAATGTGAAGGGATTTAGTCCATTAGGATTTTATACAGTTGGAATGAATGTGAAGGGGTTTAGTCCATTAGGATTTTATACAGTTGGAATGAATGTGAAGGGGATTAGTCCATTAGGATTTTATACAGTTGGAATGAATGTGAAGGGGTTTAGTCCATTAGGATTTTATACAGTTGGAATGAATGTGAAGGGGATTAGTCCATTAGGATTTTATACAGTTGGAATGATTGTGAAGGGGTTTAGTCCATGAGGATTTTATACAGTTGGAATGAATGTGAAGGGGTTTAGTCCATTAGGATTTTATACAGTTGGAATGATTGTGAAGGGGTTTAGTCCATTAGGATTTTATACAGTTGGAATGAATGTGAAGGGGTTTAGTCCATTAGGATTTTATACAGTTGGAATGAATGTGAAGGGGTTTAGTCCATCAGAATTTTATACAGTTGGAATGAATGTGAATGGGTTTAGTCCATCAGGATTTTATACAGTTGGAATGAATGTGAAGGGGTTTAGTCCATTAGGATTTTATACAGTTGGAATGAATGTGAAGGGGCTTAGTCCATTAGGAGTTTATACAGTTGGAATGAATGTGAAGGGGTTTAGTCCATTAGGATTTTATACAGTTGGAATGATTGTGAAGGGGTTTAGTCCATTAGGATTTTATACAGTTGGAATGAATGTGAAGGGGTTTAGTCCATCAGAATTTTATACAGTTGGAATGAATGTGAAGGGGTTTAGTCCATTAGGATTTTATACAGTTGGAATGAATGTGAAGGGGTTTAGTCCATTAGGATTTTATACAGTTGGAATGAATGTGAAGGGGTTTAGTCCATTAGGATTTTATACAGTTGGAATGAATGTGAAGGGGTTTAGTCCATTAGGATTTTATACAGTTGGAATGAATGTGAAGGGGTTTAGTCCATTAGGATTTTATACAGTTGGAATGAATGTGAAGGGGTTTAGTCCATTAGGATTTTATACAGTTGGAATGAATGTGAAGGGGTTTAGTCCATTAGGATTTTATACAGTTGGAATGAATGTGAAGGGGTTTAGTCCATTAGGATTTTATACAGTTGGAATGAATGTGAAGGGGTTTAGTCCATGAGGATTTTATACAGTTGGAATGAATGTGAAGGGGTTTAGTCCATTAGGATTTTATACAGTTGGAATGAATGTGAAGGGGTTTAGTCCATTAGGATTTTATACAGTTGGAATGAATGTGAAGGGGTTTAGTCCATTAAAATTTTATACAGTTGGAATGAATGTGAAGGGGTTTAGTCCATTAGGATTTTATACAGTTGGAATGAATGTGAAGGGGTTTAGTCCATTAGGATTTTATACAGTTGGAATGAATGTGAAGGGGTTTAGTCCATTAGGATTTTATACAGTTGGAATGAATGTGAAGGGGTTTAGTCCATTAGGATTTTATACAGTTGGAATGAATGTGAAGGGGTTTAGTCCATTAGGATTTTATAAAGTTGGAATGAATGTGAAGGGGTTTAGTCCATTAGGATTTTATACAGTTGGAATGAATGTGAAGGGGTTTTGTCCATTAGGATTTTATACAGTTGGAATGAATGTGAAGGGGTTTAGTCCATTAGGATTTTATACAGTTGGAATGAATGTGAAGGGGTTTAGTCCATTAGGATTTTATACAGTTGGAATGAATGTGAAGGGGTTTAGTCCATGAGGATTTTATACAGTTGGAATGAATGTGAAGGGGTTTAGTCCATTAGGATTTTATACAGTTGGAATGAATGTGAAGGGGTTTAATCCATGAGGATTTTATACAGTTGGAATGAACGTGAAGCGGTTTAGTCCATTAGGATTTTATACAGTTGGAATGAACGTGAAGGGGTTTAGTCCATTAGGATTTTATACAGTTGGAATGAACGTGAAGGGGTTTAGTCCATTAGGATTTTATACAGTTGGAATGAACGTGAAGGGGTTTAGTCCATTAGGATTTTATACAGTTGGAATGAACGTGAAGGGGTTTAGTCCATTAGGATTTTATACAGTTGGAATGAACGTGAAGGGGTTTAGTCCATTAGGATTTTATACAGTTGGAATGAATGTGAAGGGGTTTAGTCCATTAGGATTTTATACAGTTGGAATGAATGTGAAGGGGTTTAGTCCATTAGGATTTTATACAGTTGGAATGAATGTGAAGGGGTTTAGTCCATTAGGATTTTATACAGTTGGAATGAATGTGAAGGGGTTTAGTCCATTAGGATTTTATACAGTTGGAATGAATGTGAAGGGGTTTAGTCCATTAGGATTTTATACAGTTGGAATGAATGTGAAGGGGTTTAGTCCATTAGGATTTTATACAGTTGGAATGAATGTGAAGGGGTTTAGTCCATTTGGATTTTATACAGTTGGAATGAATGTGAAGGGGTTTAGTCCATTAGGATTTTATACAGTTGGAATGAATGTGAAGGGGTTTAGTCCGTCAGAACTTTATACAGTTGGAATGAATGTGAAGGGGTTTAGTCCATCAGAACTTTATACAGTTGGAATGAATGTGAATGGGTTTAGTCCATTAGGATTTTATACAGTTGGAATGAATGTGAAGGGGTTTAGTCCATCAGTACTTTATACAGTTGGAATGAATGTGAAGGGGTTTAGTCCATTAGGAGTTTATACAGTTGGAATGAATGTGAAGGGGTTTAGTCCATTAGGATTTTATACAGTTGGAATGAATGTGAAGGGGTTTAGTCCATTAGGATTTTATACAGTTGGAATGAATGTGAAGGGGTTTAGTCCATTAGGATTTTATACAGTTGGAATGAATGTGAAGGGGTTTAGTCCATTAGGAGTTTATACAGTTGGAATGAATGTGAATGGGTTTAGTCCATTAGGATTTTATACAGTTGGAATGAATGTGAAGGGGTTTAGTCCATTAGGATTTTATACAGTTGGAATGAATGTGAAGGGGTTTAGTCCATTAGGAATTTATACAGTTGGAATGAATGTGAATGGGTTTAGTCCATTAGGATTTTATACAGTTGGAATGAATGTGAAGGGGTTTAGTCCATTAGGAGTTTATACAGTTGGAATGAATGTGAATGGGTTTAATCCATTAGGATTTTATACAGTTGGAATGAATGTGAAGGGGTTTAGTCCATTAGGATTTTATACAGTTGGAATGAATGTGAAGGGGTTTAGTCCATTAGGATTTTATACAGTTGGAATGAATGTGAAGGGGTTTAGTCCATTAGGATTTTATACAGTTGGAATGAATGTGAAGGGGTTTAGTCCATTAGGATTTTATACAGTTGGAATGAATGTGAAGGGGTTTAGTCCATTAGGATTTTATACAGTTGGAATGAATGTGAAGGGGTTTAGTCCATTAGTATTTTATACAGTTGGAATGAATGTGAAGGGGTTTAGTCCATTAGCATTTTATACAGTTGGAATGAATGTGAAGGGGTTTAGTCCATTAGGATTTTATACAGTTGGAATGAATGTGAAGGGGTTTGGTCCATCAGAATTTTATACAGTTGGAATGAATGTGAATGGGTTTAGTCCATTAGGATTTTATACAGTTGGAATGAATGTGAAGGGGTTTAGTCCATTAGGATTTTATACAGTTGGAATGAATGTGAAGGGGTTTAGTCCATTAGGATTTTATACAGTTGGAATGAATGTGAAGGGGTTTAGTCCATTAGGATTTTATACAGTTGGAATGAATGTGAAGGGGTTTAGTCCATTAGGATTTTATACAGTTGGAATGAATGTGAAGGGGTTTAGTCCATTAGCATTTTATACAGTTGGAATGAATGTGAAGGGGTTTAGTCCATTAGGATTTTATACAGTTGGAATGAATGTGAAGGGGTTTAGTCCATCAGAATTTTATACAGTTGGAATGAATGTGAAGGGGTTTAGTCCATCAGGATTTTATACAGTTGGAATGAATGTGAAGGGGTTTAGTCCATTAGCATTTTATACAGTTGGAATGAATGTGAAGGGGTTTCGTCCATTAGGATTTTATACAGTTGGAATGAATGTGAAGGGGTTTAGTCCATTAGGATTTTATACAGTTGGAATGAATGTGAAGGGGTTTAGTCCATTAGGATTTTATACAGTTGGAATGAATGTGAAGGGGTTTAGTCCATTAGGATTTTATACAGTTGGAATGAATGTGAAGGAGTTTAGTCCATTAGGATTTTATACAGTTGGAATGAATGTGAAGGGGTTTAGTCCATTAGGATTTTATACAGTTGGAATGAATGTGAAGGGGTTTAGTCCATCAGAATTTTATACAGTTGGAATGAATGTGAAGGGGTTTAGTCCATTAGGATTTTATACAGTTGGAATGAATGTGAAGGGGTTTAGTCCATTAGGATTTTATACAGTTGGAATGAATGTGAAGGGGTTTAGTCCATTTGGATTTTATACAGTTGGAATGAATGTGAAGGGGTTTAGTCCATTAGGATTTTATACAGTTGGAATGAATGTGAAGGGGTTTAGTCCATTAGGATTTTATACAGTTGGAATGAATGTGAAGGGGTTTAGTCCATTAGGATTTTATACAGTTGGAATGAATGTGAAGGGGATTAGTCCATTAGGATTTTATACAGTTGGAATGAATGTGAAGGGGTTTAGTCCATTAGGATTTTATACAGTTGGAATGAATGTGAAGGGGATTAGTCCATTAGGATTTTATACAGTTGGAATGAATGTGAAGGGGTTTAGTCCATTAGGATTTTATACAGTTGGAATGAATGTGAAGGGGTTTAGTCCATTAGGATTTTATACAGTTGGAATGAATGTGAAGGGGTTTAGTCCATTAGGATTTTATACAGTTGGAATGAATGTGAAGGGGTTTAGTCCATTAGGATTTTATACAGTTGGAATGAATGTGAAGGGGTTTAGTCCATTAGGATTTTATACAGTTGGAATGAATGTGAAGGGGTTTAGTCCAAGAGGATTTTATACATTTGGAATGAATGTGAAGGGGTTTAGTCCATTAGGATTTTATACAGTTGGAATGAATGTGAAGGGGTTTAGTCCATTAGGATTTTATACAGTTGGAATGAATGTGAAGGGGTTTAGTCCATTAGGATTTTATACAGTTGGAATGAATGTGAAGGGGTTTAGTCCATTAGGATTTTATACAGTTGGAATGAATGTGAAGGGGTTTAGTCCATTAGGATTTTATACAGTTGGAATGAATGTGAAGGGGTTTAGTCCATTAGGATTTTATACAGTTGGAATGAATGTGAAGGGGTTTAGTCCATTAGGATTTTATACAGTTGGAATGAATGTGAAGGGGTTTAGTCCATTAGGATTTTATACAGTTGGAATGAATGTGAAGGGGTTTAGTCCATTAGGATTTTATACAGTTGGAATGAATGTGAAGGGGTTTAGTCCATTAGGATTTTATACAGTTGGAATGAATGTGAATGGGTTTAGTCCATTAGGATTTTATACAGTTGGAATGAATGTGAAGGGGTTTAGTCCATTAGGATTTTATACAGTTGGAATGAATGTGAAGGGGTTTAGTCCATTAGGATTTTATACAGTTGGAATGAATGTGAAGGGGTTTAGTCCATGAGGATTTTATACAGTTGGAATGAATGTGAAGGGGTTTAGTCCATTAGGATTTTATACAGTTGGAATGAATGTGAAGGGGTTTAGTCCATTAGGATTTTATACAGTTGGAATGAATGTGAAGGGGTTTAGTCCATTAGGATTTTATACAGTTGGAATGAATGTGAAGGGGTTTAGTCCATTAGGATTTTATACAGTTGGAATGAATGTGAAGGGGTTTAGTCCATTAGGATTTTATACAGTTGGAATGAATGTGAAGGGGTTTAGTCCAGTAGGATTTTATACAGTTGGAATGAATGTGAAGGGGTTTAGTCCATTAGGATTTTATACAGTTGGAATGAATGTGAATGGGTTTAGTCCATTAGGATTTTATACAGTTGGAATGAATGTGAAGGGGTTTAGTCCATTAGGATTTTATACAGTTGGAATGAATGTGAAGGGGTTTAGTCCATTAGGATTTTATACAGTTGGAATGAATGTGAAGGGGTTTAGTCCGTCAGAACTTTATACAGTTGGAATGAATGTGAAGGGGTTTAGTCCATCAGAACTTTATACAGTTGGAATGAATGTGAATGGGTTTAGTCCATTAGGATTTTATACAGTTGGAATGAATGTGAAGGGGTTTAGTCCATCAGTACTTTATACAGTTGGAATGAATGTGAAGGGGTTTAGTCCATTAGGAGTTTATACAGTTGGAATGAATGTGAAGGGGTTTAGTCCATTAGGATTTTATACAGTTGGAATGAATGTGAAGGGGTTTAGTCCATTAGGATTTTATACAGTTGGAATGAATGTGAAGGGGTTTAGTCCATTAGGAGTTTATACAGTTGGAATGAATGTGAATGGGTTTAGTCCATTAGGATTTTATACAGTTGGAATGAATGTGAAGGGGTTTAGTCCATTAGGATTTTATACAGTTGGAATGAATGTGAAGGGGTTTAGTCCATTAGGAATTTATACAGTTGGAATGAATGTGAATGGGTTTAGTCCATTAGGATTTTATACAGTTGGAATGAATGTGAAGGGGTTTAGTCCATTAGGAGTTTATACAGTTGGAATGAATGTGAAGGGGTTTAATCCATTAGGATTTTATACAGTTGGAATGAATGTGAAGGGGTTTAGTCCATTAGGATTTTATACAGTTGGAATGAATGTGAAGGGGTTTAGTCCATTAGGATTTTATACAGTTGGAATGAATGTGAAGGGGTTTAGTCCATTAGGATTTTATACAGTTGGAATGAATGTGAAGGGGTTTAGTCCATTAGGATTTTATACAGTTGGAATGAATGTGAAGGGGTTTAGTCCATTAGGATTTTATACAGTTGGAATGAATGTGAAGGGGTTTAGTCCATTAGTATTTTATACAGTTGGAATGAATGTGAAGGGGTTTAGTCCATTAGCATTTTATACAGTTGGAATGAATGTGAAGGGGTTTAGTCCATTAGGATTTTATACAGTTGGAATGAATGTGAAGGGGTTTGGTCCATCAGAATTTTATACAGTTGGAATGAATGTGAATGGGTTTAGTCCATTAGGATTTTATACAGTTGGAATGAATGTGAAGGGGTTTAGTCCATTAGGATTTTATACAGTTGGAATGAATGTGAAGGGGTTTAGTCCATTAGGATTTTATACAGTTGGAATGAATGTGAAGGGGTTTAGTCCATTAGGATTTTATACAGTTGGAATGAATGTGAAGGGGTTTAGTCCATTAGGATTTTATACAGTTGGAATGAATGTGAAGGGGTTTAGTCCATTAGCATTTTATACAGTTGGAATGAATGTGAAGGGGTTTAGTCCATTAGGATTTTATACAGTTGGAATGAATGTGAAGGGGTTTAGTCCATCAGAATTTTATACAGTTGGAATGAATGTGAAGGGGTTTAGTCCATCAGGATTTTATACAGTTGGAATGAATGTGAAGGGGTTTAGTCCATTAGCATTTTATACAGTTGGAATGAATGTGAAGGGGTTTCGTCCATTAGGATTTTATACAGTTGGAATGAATGTGAAGGGGTTTAGTCCATTTGGATTTTATACAGTTGGAATGAATGTGAAGGGGTTTAGTCCATTAGGATTTTATACAGTTCGAATGAATGTGAAGGGGTTTAGTCCATTAGGATTTTATACAGTTGGAATGAATGTGAAGGAGTTTAGTCCATTAGGATTTTATACAGTTGGAATGAATGTGAAGGGGTTTAGTCCATTAGGATTTTATACAGTTGGAATGAATGTGAAGGGGTTTAGTCCATCAGAATTTTATACAGTTGGAATGAATGTGAAGGGGTTTAGTCCATTAGGATTTTATACAGTTGGAATGAATGTGAAGGGGTTTAGTCCATTAGGATTTTATACAGTTGGAATGAATGTGAAGGGGTTTAGTCCATTTGGATTTTATACAGTTGGAATGAATGTGAAGGGGTTTAGTCCATTAGGATTTTATACAGTTGGAATGAATGTGAAGGGGTTTAGTCCATTAGGATTTTATACAGTTGGAATGAATGTGAAGGGGTTTAGTCCATTAGGATTTTATACAGTTGGAATGAATGTGAAGGGGATTAGTCCATTAGGATTTTATACAGTTGGAATGAATGTGAAGGGGTTTAGTCCATTAGGATTTTATACAGTTGGAATGAATGTGAAGGGGATTAGTCCATTAGGATTTTATACAGTTGGAATGAATGTGAAGGGGTTTAGTCCATTAGGATTTTATACAGTTGGAATGAATGTGAAGGGGTTTAGTCCATTAGGATTTTATACAGTTGGAATGAATGTGAAGGGGTTTAGTCCATTAGGATTTTATACAGTTGGAATGAATGTGAAGGGGTTTAGTCCATTAGGATTTTATACAGTTGGAATGAATGTGAAGGGGTTTAGTCCATTAGGATTTTATACAGTTGGAATGAATGTGAAGGGGTTTAGTCCAAGAGGATTTTATACATTTGGAATGAATGTGAAGGGGTTTAGTCCATTAGGATTTTATACAGTTGGAATGAATGTGAAGGGGTTTAGTCCATTAGGATTTTATACAGTTGGAATGAATGTGAAGGGGTTTAGTCCATTAGGATTTTATACAGTTGGAATGAATGTGAAGGGGTTTAGTCCATTAGGATTTTATACAGTTGGAATGAATGTGAAGGGGTTTAGTCCATTAGGATTTTATACAGTTGGAATGAATGTGAAGGGGTTTAGTCCATTAGGATTTTATACAGTTGGAATGAATGTGAAGGGGTTTAGTCCATTAGGATTTTATACAGTTGGAATGAATGTGAAGGGGTTTAGTCCATTAGGATTTTATACAGTTGGAATGAATGTGAAGGGGTTTAGTCCATTAGGATTTTATACAGTTGGAATGAATGTGAAGGGGTTTAGTCCATTAGGATTTTATACAGTTGGAATGAATGTGAATGGGTTTAGTCCATTAGGATTTTATACAGTTGGAATGAATGTGAAGGGGTTTAGTCCATTAGGATTTTATACAGTTGGAATGAATGTGAAGGGGTTTAGTCCATTAGGATTTTATACAGTTGGAATGAATGTGAAGGGGTTTAGTCCATGAGGATTTTATACAGTTGGAATGAATGTGAAGGGGTTTAGTCCATTAGGATTTTATACAGTTGGAATGAATGTGAAGGGGTTTAGTCCATTAGGATTTTATACAGTTGGAATGAATGTGAAGGGGTTTAGTCCATTAGGATTTTATACAGTTGGAATGAATGTGAAGGGGTTTAGTCCATTAGGATTTTATACAGTTGGAATGAATGTGAAGGGGTTTAGTCCATTAGGATTTTATACAGTTGGAATGAATGTGAAGGGGTTTAGTCCATTAGGATTTTATACAGTTGGAATGAATGTGAAGGGGTTTAGTCCATTAGGATTTTATACAGTTGGAATGAATGTGAATGGGTTTAGTCCATTAGGATTTTATACAGTTGGAATGAATGTGAAGGGGTTTAGTCCATTAGGATTTTATACAGTTGGAATGAATGTGAAGGGGTTTAGTCCATTAGGATTTTATACAGTTGGAATGAATGTGAAGGGGTTTAGTCCATTAGGATTTTATACTGTTGGAATGAATGTGAAGGGGTTTAGTCCATTAGGATTATATACAGTTGGAATGAATGTGAAGGGGTTTAGTCCATTAGGATTTTATACAGTTGGAATGAATGTGAAGGGGTTTAGTCCATTAGGATTTTATACAGTTGGAATGAATGTGAAGGGGTTTAGTCCATGAGGATTTTATACAGTTGGAATGAATGTGAAGGGGTTTAGTCCATTAGGATTTTATACAGTTGGAATGAATGTGAATGGGTTTAGTCCATTAGGATTTTATACAGTTGGAATGAATGTGAAGGGGTTTAGTCCATTAGGATTTTATACAGTTGGAATGAATGTGAATGGGTTTAGTCCATTAGGACTTTATACAGTTGGAATGATTGTGAAGGGGTTTAGTCCATGAGGATTTTATACAGTTGGAATGAATGTGAAGCGGTTTAGTCCATGAGGATTTTATACAGTTGGAATGAATGTGAAGGGGTTTAGTCCATTAGGATTTTATACAGTTGGAATGAATGTGAATGGGTTTAGTCCATTAGGATTTTATACAGTTGGAATGAATGTGAATGGGTTTAGTCCATTAGGAGTTTATACAGTTGGAATGAATGTGAATGGGTTTAGTCCATTAGGATTTTATACAGTTGGAATGAATGTGAAGGGGTTTAGTCCATTAGGAGTTTATACAGTTGGAATGAATGTGAATGGGTTTAGTCCATTAGGATTTTATACAGTTGGAATGAATGTGAAGGGGTTTAGTCCATTAGGATTTTATACAGTTGGAATGAATGTGAAGGGGTTTAGTCCATTAGGATTTTATACAGTTGGAATGAATGTGAAGGGGTTTAGTCCATTAGGATTTTATACAGTTGGAATGAATGTGAAGGGGTTTAGTCCATTAGGATTTTATACAGTTGGAATGAATGTGAAGGGGTTTAATCCATTAGCATTTTATACAGTTGGAATGAATGTGAAGGGGTTTAGTCCATGAGGATTTTATACAGTTGGAATGAATGTGAAGGGGTTTAGTCCATTAGGATTTTATACAGTTGGAATGAATGTGAAGGGGTTTAGTCCATTAGCATTTTATACAGTTGGAATGAATGTGAAGGGGTTTAGTCCATCAGAATTTTATACTGTTGGAATGATTGTGAAGGGGTTTAGTCCATTAGAATTTTATACTGTTGGAATGATTGTGAAGGGGTTTAGTCCATTAGAATTTTATACTGTTGGAATGAATGTGAAGGGGTTTAGTCCATTAGGATTTTATACAGTTGGAATGAATGTGAAGGGGTTTAGTCCATTAGGATTTTATACAGTTGGAATGAATGTGAAGGGGTTTAGTCCATTAGGATTTTATACAGTTGGAATGAATGTGAAGGGGTTTAGTCCATTAGGATTTTATACAGTTGGAATGAATGTGAAGGGGTTTACTCCATTAGGATTTTATACAGTTGGAATGAATGTGAAGGGGTTTAGTCCATTAGGATTTTATACAGTTGGAATGAATGTGAAGGGGTTTAGTCCATTAGCATTTTATACAGTTGGAATGAATGTGAAGGGGTTTAGTCCATTAGCATTTTATACAGTTGGAATGAATGTGAAGGGGTTTAGTCCATGAGGATTTTATACAGTTGGAATGAATGTGAAGGGGTTTAGTCCATGAGGATTTTATACAGTTGGAATGAATGTGAAGGGGTTTAGTCCATTAGGATTTTATACAGTTGGAATGAATGTGAAGGGGTTTAGTCCATTAGGATTTTATACAGTTGGAATGAATGTGAAGGGGTTTAGTCCATTAGGATTTTATACATTTGGAATGAATGTGAAGGGGATTAGTCCATTAGGATTTTATACAGTTGGAATGAATGTGAAGGGGATTAGTCCATTAGGATTTTATACAGTTGGAATGAATGTGAAGGGGTTTAGTCCATTAGGATTTTATACAGTTGGAATGATTGTGAAGGGGTTTAGTCCATGAGGATTTTATACAGTTGGAATGAATGTGAAGGGGTTTAGTCCATTAGGATTTTATACAGTTGGAATGAATGTGAAGGGGTTTAGTCCATTAGGATTTTATACAGTTGGAATGAATGTGAATGGGTTTAGTCCATTAGGATTTTATACAGTTGGAATGATTGTGAAGGGGTTTAGTCCATGAGGATTTTATACAGTTGGAATGAATGTGAAGCGGTTTAGTCCATGAGGATTTTATACAGTTGGAATGAATGTGAATGGGTTTAGTCCATTAGGAGTTTATACAGTTGGAATGAATGTGAATGGGTTTAGTCCATTAGGATTTTATACAGTTGGAATGAATGTGAATGGGTTTAGTCCATTAGGATTTTATACAGTTGGAATGAATGTGAAGGGGTTTAGTCCATTAGGATTTTATACAGTTGGAATGAATGTGAATGGGTTTAGTCCATTAGGATTTTATACAGTTGGAATGAATGTGAATGGGTTTAGTCCATTAGGAGTTTATACAGTTGGAATGAATGTGAATGGGTTTAGTCCATTAGGATTTTATACAGTTGGAATGAATGTGAAGGGGTTTAGTCCATTAGGATTTTATACAGTTGGAATGAATGTGAAGGGGTTTAGTCCATTAGGATTTTATACAGTTGGAATGAATGTGAAGGGGTTTAGTCCATTAGGATTTTATACAGTTGGAATGAATGTGAAGGGGTTTAGTCCATTAGGAGTTTATACAGTTGGAATGAATGTGAATGGGTTTCGTCCATTAGGATTTTATACAGTTGGAATGAATGTGAAGGGGTTTAGTCCATTAGGATTTTATACAGTTGGAATGAATGTGAATGGGTTTAGTCCATTAGGATTTTATACAGTTGGAATGAATGTGAATGGGTTTAGTCCATTAGGATTTTATACAGTTGGAATGAATGTGAAGGGGTTTAGTCCATTAGGATTTTATACAGTTGGAATGAATGTGAATGGGTTTAGTCCATTAGGAGTTTATACAGTTGGAATGAATGTGAATGGGTTTAGTCCATTAGGATTTTATACAGTTGGAATGAATGTGAAGGGGTTTAGTCCATTAGGATTTTATACAGTTGGAATGAATGTGAAGGGGTTTAGTCCATTAGGATTTTATACAGTTGGAATGAATGTGAAGGGGTTTAGTCCATTAGGATTTTATACAGTTGGAATGAATGTGAAGGGGTTTAGTCCATTAGGATTTTATACAGTTGGAATGAATGTGAAGGGGTTTAATCCATTAGCATTTTATACAGTTGGAATGAATGTGAAGGGGTTTAGTCCATGAGGATTTTATACAGTTGGAATGAATGTGAAGGGGTTTAGTCCATTAGGATTTTATACAGTTGGAATGAATGTGAAGGGGTTTAGTCCATTAGCATTTTATACAGTTGGAATGAATGTGAAGGGGTTTAGTCCATTAGGATTTTATACAGTTGGAATGAATGTGAAGGGGTTTAGTCCATCAGAATTTTATACTGTTGGAATGATTGTGAAGGGGTTTAGTCCATTAGAATTTTATACTGTTGGAATGAATGTGAAGGGGTTTAGTCCATTAGGATTTTATACAGTTGGAATGAATGTGAAGGGGTTTAGTCCATTAGGATTTTATACAGTTGGAATGAATGTGAAGGGGTTTAGTCCATTAGGATTTTATACAGTTGGAATGAATGTGAATGGGTTTAGTCCATTAGGATTTTATACAGTTGGAATGAATGTGAAGGGGTTTAGTCCATTAGGATTTTATACAGTTGGAATGAATGTGAAGGGGTTTACTCCATTAGGATTTTATACAGTTGGAATGAATGTGAAGGGGTTTAGTCCATTAGGATTTTATACAGTTGGAATGAATGTGAAGGGGTTTAGTCCATTAGCATTTTATACAGTTGGAATGAATGTGAAGGGGTTTAGTCCATTAGCATTTTATACAGTTGGAATGAATGTGAAGGGGTTTAGTCCATGAGGATTTTATACAGTTGGAATGAATGTGAAGGGGTTTAGTCCATGAGGATTTTATACAGTTGGAATGAATGTGAAGGGGTTTAGTCCATTAGGATTTTATACAGTTGGAATGAATGTGAAGGGGTTTAGTCCATTAGGATTTTATACAGTTGGAATGAATGTGAAGGAGTTTAGTCCATTAGGATTTTATACAGTTGGAATGAATGTGAAGGGGTTTAGTCCATTAGCATTTTATACAGTTGGAATGAATGTGAAGGGGTTTAGTCCATGAGGATTTTATACAGTTGGAATGAATGTGAAGGGGTTTAGTCCATGAGGATTTTATACAGTTGGAATGAATGTGAAGGGGTTTAGTCCATTAGGATTTTATACAGTTGGAATGAATGTGAAGGGGTTTAGTCCATTAGGATTTTATACAGTTGGAATGAATGTGAAGGGGTTTAGTCCATTAGGATTTTATACAGTTGGAATGAATGTGAAGGGGATTAGTCCATTAGGATTTTATACAGTTGGAATGAATGTGAAGGGGTTTAGTCCATTAGGATTTTATACAGTTGGAATGATTGTGAAGGGGTTTAGTCCATGAGGATTTTATACAGTTGGAATGAATGTGAAGGGGTTTAGTCCATTAGGATTTTATACAGTTGGAATGAATGTGAAGGGGTTTAGTCCATTAGGATTTTATACAGTTGGAATGAATGTGAATGGGTTTAGTCCATTAGGATTTTATACAGTTGGAATGATTGTGAAGGGGTTTAGTCCATGAGGATTTTATACAGTTGGAATGAATGTGAAGCGGTTTAGTCCATGAGGATTTTATACAGTTGGAATGAATGTGAATGGGTTTAGTCCATTAGGAGTTTATACAGTTGGAATGAATGTGAATGGGTTTCGTCCATTAGGATTTTATACAGTTGGAATGAATGTGAATGGGTTTAGTCCATTAGGATTTTATACAGTTGGAATGAATGTGAAGGGGTTTAGTCCATTAGGATTTTATACAGTTGGAATGAATGTGAATGGGTTTAGTCCATTAGGATTTTATACAGTTGGAATGAATGTGAATGGGTTTAGTCCATTAGGAGTTTATACAGTTGGAATGAATGTGAATGGGTTTAGTCCATTAGGATTTTATACAGTTGGAATGAATGTGAAGGGGTTTAGTCCATTAGGATTTTATACAGTTGGAATGAATGTGAAGGGGTTTAGTCCATTAGGATTTTATACAGTTGGAATGAATGTGAAGGGGTTTAGTCCATTAGGATTTTATACAGTTGGAATGAATGTGAAGGGGTTTAGTCCATTAGGAGTTTATACAGTTGGAATGAATGTGAATGGGTTTCGTCCATTAGGATTTTATACAGTTGGAATGAATGTGAAGGGGTTTAGTCCATTAGGATTTTATACAGTTGGAATGAATGTGAATGGGTTTAGTCCATTAGGATTTTATACAGTTGGAATGAATGTGAATGGGTTTAGTCCATTAGGATTTTATACAGTTGGAATGAATGTGAAGGGGTTTAGTCCATTAGGATTTTATACAGTTGGAATGAATGTGAATGGGTTTAGTCCATTAGGAGTTTATACAGTTGGAATGAATGTGAATGGGTTTAGTCCATTAGGATTTTATACAGTTGGAATGAATGTGAAGGGGTTTAGTCCATTAGGATTTTATACAGTTGGAATGAATGTGAAGGGGTTTAGTCCATTAGGATTTTATACAGTTGGAATGAATGTGAAGGGGTTTAGTCCATTAGGATTCTATACAGTTGGAATGAATGTGAAGGGGTTTAGTCCATTAGGATTTTATACAGTTGGAATGAATGTGAAGGGGTTTAATCCATTAGCATTTTATACAGTTGGAATGAATGTGAAGGGGTTTAGTCCATGAGGATTTTATACAGTTGGAATGAATGTGAAGGGGTTTAGTCCATTAGGATTTTATACAGTTGGAATGAATGTGAATGGGTTTCGTCCATTAGGATTTTATACAGTTGGAATGAATGTGAATGGGTTTAGTCCATTAGGATTTTATACAGTTGGAATGAATGTGAAGGGGTTTAGTCCATTAGGATTTTATACAGTTGGAATGAATGTGAATGGGTTTAGTCCATTAGGATTTTATACAGTTGGAATGAATGTGAATGGGTTTAGTCCATTAGGAGTTTATACAGTTGGAATGAATGTGAATGGGTTTAGTCCATTAGGATTTTATACAGTTGGAATGAATGTGAAGGGGTTTAGTCCATTAGGATTTTATACAGTTGGAATGAATGTGAAGGGGTTTAGTCCATTAGGATTTTATACAGTTGGAATGAATGTGAAGGGGTTTAGTCCATTAGGATTTTATACAGTTGGAATGAATGTGAAGGGGTTTAGTCCATTAGGAGTTTATACAGTTGGAATGAATGTGAATGGGTTTCGTCCATTAGGATTTTATACAGTTGGAATGAATGTGAAGGGGTTTAGTCCATTAGGATTTTATACAGTTGGAATGAATGTGAATGGGTTTAGTCCATTAGGATTTTATACAGTTGGAATGAATGTGAATGGGTTTAGTCCATTAGGATTTTATACAGTTGGAATGAATGTGAAGGGGTTTAGTCCATTAGGATTTTATACAGTTGGAATGAATGTGAATGGGTTTAGTCCATTAGGAGTTTATACAGTTGGAATGAATGTGAATGGGTTTAGTCCATTAGGATTTTATACAGTTGGAATGAATGTGAAGGGGTTTAGTCCATTAGGATTTTATACAGTTGGAATGAATGTGAAGGGGTTTAGTCCATTAGGATTTTATACAGTTGGAATGAATGTGAAGGGGTTTAGTCCATTAGGATTCTATACAGTTGGAATGAATGTGAAGGGGTTTAGTCCATTAGGATTTTATACAGTTGGAATGAATGTGAAGGGGTTTAGTCCATTAGGATTTTATACAGTTGGAATGAATGTGAAGGGGTTTAATCCATTAGCATTTTATACAGTTGGAATGAATGTGAAGGGGTTTAGTCCATGAGGATTTTATACAGTTGGAATGAATGTGAAGGGGTTTAGTCCATTAGGATTTTATACAGTTGGAATGAATGTGAAGGGGTTTAGTCCATTAGCATTTTATACAGTTGGAATGAATGTGAAGGGGTTTAGTCCATTAGGATTTTATACAGTTGGAATGAATGTGAAGGGGTTTAGTCCATCAGAATTTTATACTGTTGGAATGATTGTGAAGGGGTTTAGTCCATTAGAATTTTATACTGTTGGAATGAATGTGAAGGGGTTTAGTCCATTAGGATTTTATACAGTTGGAATGAATGTGAAGGGGTTTAGTCCATTAGGATTTTATACAGTTGGAATGAATGTGAAGGGGTTTAGTCCATTAGGATTTTATACAGTTGGAATGAATGTGAATGGGTTTAGTCCATTAGGATTTTATACAGTTGGAATGAATGTGAAGGGGTTTAGTCCATTAGGATTTTATACAGTTGGAATGAATGTGAAGGGGTTTACTCCATTAGGATTTTATACAGTTGGAATGAATGTGAAGGGGTTTAGTCCATTAGGATTTTATACAGTTGGAATGAATGTGAAGGGGTTTAGTCCATTAGCATTTTATACAGTTGGAATGAATGTGAAGGGGTTTAGTCCATTAGCATTTTATACAGTTGGAATGAATGTGAAGGGGTTTAGTCCATGAGGATTTTATACAGTTGGAATGAATGTGAAGGGGTTTAGTCCATGAGGATTTTATACAGTTGGAATGAATGTGAAGGGGTTTAGTCCATTAGGATTTTATACAGTTGGAATGAATGTGAAGGGGTTTAGTCCATTAGGATTTTATACAGTTGGAATGAATGTGAAGGAGTTTAGTCCATTAGGATTTTATACAGTTGGAATGAATGTGAAGGGGTTTAGTCCATTAGCATTTTATACAGTTGGAATGAATGTGAAGGGGTTTAGTCCATGAGGATTTTATACAGTTGGAATGAATGTGAAGGGGTTTAGTCCATGAGGATTTTATACAGTTGGAATGAATGTGAAGGGGTTTAGTCCATTAGGATTTTATACAGTTGGAATGAATGTGAAGGGGTTTAGTCCATTAGGATTTTATACAGTTGGAATGAATGTGAAGGGGTTTAGTCCATTAGGATTTTATACAGTTGGAATGAATGTGAAGGGGATTAGTCCATTAGGATTTTATACAGTTGGAATGAATGTGAAGGGGTTTAGTCCATTAGGATTTTATACAGTTGGAATGATTGTGAAGGGGTTTAGTCCATGAGGATTTTATACAGTTGGAATGAATGTGAAGGGGTTTAGTCCATTAGGATTTTATACAGTTGGAATGAATGTGAAGGGGTTTAGTCCATTAGGATTTTATACAGTTGGAATGAATGTGAATGGGTTTAGTCCATTAGGATTTTATACAGTTGGAATGATTGTGAAGGGGTTTAGTCCATGAGGATTTTATACAGTTGGAATGAATGTGAAGCGGTTTAGTCCATGAGGATTTTATACAGTTGGAATGAATGTGAATGGGTTTAGTCCATTAGGAGTTTATACAGTTGGAATGAATGTGAATGGGTTTCGTCCATTAGGATTTTATACAGTTGGAATGAATGTGAATGGGTTTAGTCCATTAGGATTTTATACAGTTGGAATGAATGTGAAGGGGTTTAGTCCATTAGGATTTTATACAGTTGGAATGAATGTGAATGGGTTTAGTCCATTAGGATTTTATACAGTTGGAATGAATGTGAATGGGTTTAGTCCATTAGGAGTTTATACAGTTGGAATGAATGTGAATGGGTTTAGTCCATTAGGATTTTATACAGTTGGAATGAATGTGAAGGGGTTTAGTCCATTAGGATTTTATACAGTTGGAATGAATGTGAAGGGGTTTAGTCCATTAGGATTTTATACAGTTGGAATGAATGTGAAGGGGTTTAGTCCATTAGGATTTTATACAGTTGGAATGAATGTGAAGGGGTTTAGTCCATTAGGAGTTTATACAGTTGGAATGAATGTGAATGGGTTTCGTCCATTAGGATTTTATACAGTTGGAATGAATGTGAAGGGGTTTAGTCCATTAGGATTTTATACAGTTGGAATGAATGTGAATGGGTTTAGTCCATTAGGATTTTATACAGTTGGAATGAATGTGAATGGGTTTAGTCCATTAGGATTTTATACAGTTGGAATGAATGTGAAGGGGTTTAGTCCATTAGGATTTTATACAGTTGGAATGAATGTGAATGGGTTTAGTCCATTAGGAGTTTATACAGTTGGAATGAATGTGAATGGGTTTAGTCCATTAGGATTTTATACAGTTGGAATGAATGTGAAGGGGTTTAGTCCATTAGGATTTTATACAGTTGGAATGAATGTGAAGGGGTTTAGTCCATTAGGATTTTATACAGTTGGAATGAATGTGAAGGGGTTTAGTCCATTAGGATTCTATACAGTTGGAATGAATGTGAAGGGGTTTAGTCCATTAGGATTTTATACAGTTGGAATGAATGTGAAGGGGTTTAATCCATTAGCATTTTATACAGTTGGAATGAATGTGAAGGGGTTTAGTCCATGAGGATTTTATACAGTTGGAATGAATGTGAAGGGGTTTAGTCCATTAGGATTTTATACAGTTGGAATGAATGTGAAGGGGTTTAGTCCATTAGCATTTTATACAGTTGGAATGAATGTGAAGGGGTTTAGTCCATTAGGATTTTATACAGTTGGAATGAATGTGAAGGGGTTTAGTCCATCAGAATTTTATACTGTTGGAATGATTGTGAAGGGGTTTAGTCCATTAGAATTTTATACTGTTGGAATGAATGTGAATGGGTTTAGTCCATTAGGATTTTATACAGTTGGAATGAATGTGAAGAGGTTTAGTCCATTAGGATTTTATACAGTTGGAATGAATGTGAAGGGGTTTAGTCCATTAGGATTTTATACAGTTGGAATGAATGTGAAGGGGTTTAGTCCATTAGGATTTTATACAGTTGGAATGAATGTGAAGGGGTTTAGTCCATTAGGATTTTATACAGTTGGAATGAATGTGAATGGGTTTAGTCCATTAGGATTTTATACAGTTGGAATGAATGTGAAGGGGTTTAGTCCATTAGGATTTTATACAGTTGGAATGAATGTGAAGGGGTTTACTCCATTAGGATTTTATACAGTTGGAATGAATGTGAAGGGGTTTAGTCCATTAGGATTTTATACAGTTGGAATGAATGTGAAGGGGTTTAGTCCATTAGGATTTTATACAGTTGGAATGAATGTGAAGGGGTTTAGTCCATTAGGATTTTATACAGTTGGAATGAATGTGAAGGGGTTTAGTCCATTAGGATTTTATACAGTTGGAATGAATGTGAAGGGGTTTAGTCCATTAGGATTTTATACAGTTGGAATGAATGTGAATGGGTTTAGTCCATTAGGATTTTATACAGTTGGAATGAATGTGAAGGGGTTTAGTCCATTAGGATTTTATACAGTTGGAATGAATGTGAAGGGGTTTACTCCATTAGGATTTTATACAGTTGGAATGAATGTGAAGGGGTTTAGTCCATTAGGATTTTATACAGTTGGAATGAATGTGAAGGGGTTTAGTCCATTAGCATTTTATACAGTTGGAATGAATGTGAAGGGGTTTAGTCCATTAGCATTTTATACAGTTGGAATGAATGTGAAGGGGTTTAGTCCATGAGGATTTTATACAGTTGGAATGAATGTGAAGGGGTTTAGTCCATGAGGATTTTATACAGTTGGAATGAATGTGAAGGGGTTTAGTCCATTAGGATTTTATACAGTTGGAATGAATGTGAAGGGGTTTAGTCCATTAGGATTTTATACAGTTGGAATGAATGTGAAGGGGTTTAGTCCATTAGGATTTTATACAGTTGGAATGAATGTGAAGGGGATTAGTCCATTAGGATTTTATACAGTTGGAATGAATGTGAAGGGGTTTAGTCCATTAGGATTTTATACAGTTGGAATGAATGTGAAGGGGTTTAGTCCATTAGGATTTTATACAGTTGGAATGAATGTGAAGGGGTTTAGTCCATTAGGATTTTATACAGTTGGAATGAATGTGAAGGGGTTTAGTCCATTAGGATTTTATACAGTTGGAATGAATGTGAAGGGGTTTAGTCCATTAGGATTTTATACAGTTGGAATGAATGTGAAGGGGTTTAGTCCATTAGGATTTTATACAGTTGGAATGAATGTGAAGGGGTTTAGTCCATTAGGATTTTATACAGTTGGAATGAATGTGAAGGGGTTTAGTCCATTTGGATTTTATACAGTTGGAATGAATGTGAAGGGGTTTAGTCCATTTGGATTTTATACAGTTGGAATGAATGTGAAGGGGTTTAGTCCATTAGGATTTTATACAGTTGGAATGAATGTGAAGGGGTTTAGTCCATTAGGATTTTATACTGTTGGAATGAATGTGAAGTGGTTTAGTCCATTAGGATTTTATACAGTTGGAATGAATGTGAAGGGGTTTAGTCCATTAGGATTTTATACAGTTGGAATGAATGTGAAGGGGTTTAGTCCATTAGGATTTTATACAGTTGGAATGAATGTGAAGGGTTTTAGTCCATTAGGATTTTATACAGTTGGAATGAATGTGAAGGGGTTTAGTCCATTAGGATTTTATACAGTTGGAATGAATGTGAAGGGGTTTAGTCCATTAGGATTTTATACAGTTGGAATGAATGTGAAGGGGTTTAGTCCATTAGGATTTTATACAGTTGGAATGAATGTGAAGGGGTTTAGTCCATTAGGATTTTATACAGTTGGAATGAATGTGAAGGGGTTTAGTCCATTAGGATTTTATACAGTTGGAATGAACGTGAAGGGGTTTAGTCCATTAGGATTTTATACTGTTGGAATGAACGTGAAGGGGTTTAGTCCATTAGGATTTTATACAGTTGGAATGAACGTGAAGGGGTTTAGTCCATTAGGATTTTATACTGTTGGAATGAACGTGAAGGGGTTTAGTCCATTAGGATTTTATACAGTTGGAATGAATGTGAAGGGGTTTAGTCCATTAAAATTTTATACAGTTGGAATGAATGTGAAGGGGTTTAGTCCATTAGGATTTTATACAGTTGGAATGAATGTGAAGGGGTTTAGTCCATTAGGATTTTATACAGTTGGAATGAATGTGAAGGGGTTTAGTCCATTAGGATTTTATACAGTTGGAATGAATGTGAAGGGGTTTAGTCCATTAGGATTTTATACAGTTGGAATGAATGTGAAGGGGTTTAGTCCATTAGGATTCTATACAGTTGGAATGAATGTGAAGGGGTTTAGTCCATTAGTATTTTATACAGTTGGAATGAATGTGAAGGGGTTTAGTCCATTAGCATTTTATACAGTTGGAATGAATGTGAAGGGGTTTAGTCCATTAGGATTTTATACAGTTGGAATGAATGTGAAGGGGTTTGGTCCATCAGAATTTTATACAGTTGGAATGAATGTGAATGGGTTTAGTCCAATAGGATTTTATACAGTTGGAATGAATGTGAAGGGGTTTAGTCCATTAGGATTTTATACAGTTGGAATGAATGTGAAGGGGTTTAGTCCATTAGGATTTTATACAGTTGGAATGAATGTGAAGGGGTTTAGTCCATTAGGATTTTATACAGTTGGAATGAATGTGAAGGGGTTTAGTCCATTCGGATTTTATACAGTTGGAATGAATGTGAAGGGGTTTAGTCCATTAGCATTTTATACAGTTGGAATGAATGTGAAGGGGTTTAGTCCATTAGGATTTTATACAGTTGGAATGAATGTGAAGGGGTTTAGTCCATCAGAATTTTATACAGTTGGAATGAATGTGAAGGGGTTTAGTCCATCAGGATTTTATACAGTTGGAATGAATGTGAAGGGGTTTAGTCCATTAGCATTTTATACAGTTGGAATGAATGTGAAGGGGTTTCGTCCATTAGGATTTTATACAGTTGGAATGAATGTGAAGGGGTTTAGTCCATTTGGATTTTATACAGTTGGAATGAATGTGAAGGGGTTTAGTCCATTAGGATTTTATACAGTTCGAATGAATGTGAAGGGGTTTAGTCCATTAGGATTTTATACAGTTGGAATGAATGTGAAGGAGTTTAGTCCATTAGGATTTTATACAGTTGGAATGAATGTGAAGGGGTTTAGTCCATCAGGATTTTATACAGTTGGAATGAATGTGAAGGGGTTTAGTCCATCAGAATTTTATACAGTTGGAATGAATGTGAAGGGGTTTAGTCCATTAGGATTTTATACAGTTGGAATGAATATGAAGGGGTTTAGTCCATTAGGATTTTATACAGTTGGAATGAATGTGAAGGGGTTTAGTCCATTTGGATTTTATACAGTTGGAATGAATGTGAAGGGGTTTAGTCCATTAGGATTTTATACAGTTGGAATGAATGTGAAGGGGTTTAGTCCATTAGGATTTTATACAGTTGGAATGAATGTGAAGGGGTTTAGTCCATTAGGATTTTATACAGTTGGAATGAATGTGAAGGGGATTAGTCCATTAGGATTTTATACAGTTGGAACGAATGTGAAGGGGTTTAGTCCATTAGGATTTTATACAGTTGGAATGAATGTGAAGGGGATTAGTCCATTAGGATTTTATACAGTTGGAATGAATGTGAAGGGGTTTAGTCCATTAGGATTTTATACAGTTGGAATGAATGTGAAGGGGTTTAGTCCATTAGGATTTTATACAGTTGGAATGAATGTGAAGGGGTTTAGTCCATGAGGATTTTATACAGTTGGAATGAATGTGAAGGGGTTTAGTCCATTAGGATTTTATACAGTTGGAATGAATGTGAAGGGGTTTAGTCCATTAGGATTTTATACAGTTGGAATGAATGTGAAGGGGTTTAGTCCATTAGGATTTTATACAGTTGGAATGAATGTGAAGGGGTTTAGTCCATTAGGATTTTATACAGTTGGAATGAATGTGAAGGGGTTTAGTCCATTAGGATTTTATACAGTTGGAATGAATGTGAAGGGGTTTAGTCCATTAGGATTTTATACAGTTGGAATGAATGTGAAGGGGTTTAGTCCATTAGGATTTTATACAGTTGGAATGAATGTGAAGGGGTTTAGTCCATTAGGATTTTATACAGTTGGAATGAATGTGAAGGGGTTTAGTCCATTAGGATTTTATACAGTTGGAATGAATGTGAAGGGGTTTAGTCTATTAGGATTTTATACAGTTGGAATGAATGTGAATGGGTTTAGTCCATTAGGATTTTATACAGTTGGAATGAATGTGAAGGGGTTTAGTCCATTAGGATTTTATACAGTTGGAATGAATGTGAAGGGGTTTAGTCCATTAGGATTTTATACAGTTGGAATGAATGTGAAGGGGTTTAGTCCATGAGGATTTTATACAGTTGGAATGAATGTGAAGGGGTTTAGTCCATTAGGATTTTATACAGTTGGAATGAATGTGAAGGGGTTTAGTCCATTAGGATTTTATACAGTTGGAATGAATGTGAAGGGGTTTAGTCCATTAGGATTTTATACAGTTGGAATGAATGTGAAGGGGTTTAGTCCATTAGGATTTTATACAGTTGGAATGAATGTGAAGGGGTTTAGTCCATTAGGATTTTATACAGTTGGAATGAATGTGAAGGGGTTTAGTCCATTAGGATTTTATACAGTTGGAATGAATGTGAAGGGGTTTAGTCCATTAGGATTTTATACAGTTGGAATGAATGTGAAGGGGTTTAGTCCATTAGGATTTTATACAGTTGGAATGAATGTGAATGGGTTTAGTCCATTAGGATTTTATACAGTTGGAATGAATGTGAAGGGGTTTAGTCCATTAGGATTTTATACAGTTGGAATGAATGTGAAGGGGTTTAGTCCATTAGGATTTTATACAGTTGGAATGAATGTGAAGGGGTTTAGTCCATTAGGATTTTATACTGTTGGAATGAATGTGAAGGGGTTTAGTCCATTAGGATTATATACAGTTGGAATGAATGTGAAGGGTTTAGTCCATTAGGATTTTATACAGTTGGAATGAATGTGAAGGGGTTTAGTCCATTAGGATTTTATACAGTTGGAATGAATGTGAAGGGGTTTAGTCCATGAGGATTTTATACAGTTGGAATGAATGTGAAGGGGTTTAGTCCATTAGGATTTTATACAGTTGGAATGAATGTGAATGGGTTTAGTCCATTAGGATTTTATACAGTTGGAATGAATGTGAAGGGGTTTAGTCCATTAGGATTTTATACAGTTGGAATGAATGTGAATGGGTTTAGTCCATTAGGACTTTATACAGTTGGAATGATTGTGAAGGGGTTTAGTCCATGAGGATTTTATACAGTTGGAATGAATGTGAAGCGGTTTAGTCCATGAGGATTTTATACAGTTGGAATGAATGTGAAGGGGTTTAGTCCATTAGGATTTTATACAGTTGTAATGAATGTGAATGGGTTTAGTCCATTAGGATTTTATACAGTTGGAATGAATGTGAATGGGTTTAGTCCATTAGGAGTTTATACAGTTGGAATGAATGTGAATGGGTTTAGTCCATTAGGATTTTATACAGTTGGAATGAATGTGAAGGGGTTTAGTCCATTAGGAGTTTATACAGTTGGAATGAATGTGAATGGGTTTAGTCCATTAGGATTTTATACAGTTGGAATGAATGTGAAGGGGTTTAGTCCATTAGGATTTTATACAGTTGGAATGAATGTGAAGGGGTTTAGTCCATTAGGATTTTATACAGTTGGAATGAATGTGAAGGGGTTTAGTCCATTAGGATTTTATACAGTTGGAATGAATGTGAAGGGGTTTAGTCCATTAGGATTTTATACAGTTGGAATGAATGTGAAGGGGTTTAATCCATTAGCATTTTATACAGTTGGAATGAATGTGAAGGGGTTTAGTCCATGAGGATTTTATACAGTTGGAATGAATGTGAAGGGGTTTAGTCCATTAGGATTTTATACAGTTGGAATGAATGTGAAGGGGTTTAGTCCATTAGCATTTTATACAGTTGGAATGAATGTGAAGGGGTTTAGTCCATTAGGATTTTATACAGTTGGAATGAATGTGAAGGGGTTTAGTCCATCAGAATTTTATACTGTTGGAATGATTGTGAAGGGGTTTAGTCCATTAGAATTTTATACTGTTGGAATGAATGTGAAGGGGTTTAGTCCATTAGGATTTTATACAGTTGGAATGAATGTGAAGGGGTTTAGTCCATTAGGATTTTATACAGTTGGAATGAATGTGAAGGGGTTTAGTCCATTAGGATTTTATACAGTTGGAATGAATGTGAAGGGGTTTAGTCCATTAGGATTTTATACAGTTGGAATGAATGTGAAGGGGTTTACTCCATTAGGATTTTATACAGTTGGAATGAATGTGAAGGGGTTTAGTCCATTAGGATTTTATACAGTTGGAATGAATGTGAAGGGGTTTAGTCCATTAGCATTTTATACAGTTGGAATGAATGTGAAGGGGTTTAGTCCATTAGCATTTTATACAGTTGGAATGAATGTGAAGGGGTTTAGTCCATGAGGATTTTATACAGTTGGAATGAATGTGAAGGGGTTTAGTCCATGAGGATTTTATACAGTTGGAATGAATGTGAAGGGGTTTAGTCCATTAGGATTTTATACAGTTGGAATGAATGTGAAGGGGTTTAGTCCATTAGGATTTTATACAGTTGGAATGAATGTGAAGGGGTTTAGTCCATTAGGATTTTATACAGTTGGAATGAATGTGAAGGGGATTAGTCCATTAGGATTTTATACAGTTGGAATGAATGTGAAGGGGTTTAGTCCATTAGGATTTTATACAGTTGGAATGATTGTGAAGGGGTTTAGTCCATGAGGATTTTATACAGTTGGAATGAATGTGAAGGGGTTTAGTCCATTAGGATTTTATACAGTTGGAATGAATGTGAAGGGGTTTAGTCCATTAGGATTTTATACAGTTGGAATGAATGTGAATGGGTTTAGTCCATTAGGATTTTATACAGTTGGAATGATTGTGAAGGGGTTTAGTCCATGAGGATTTTATACAGTTGGAATGAATGTGAAGCGGTTTAGTCCATGAGGATTTTATACAGTTGGAATGAATGTGAATGGGTTTAGTCCATTAGGAGTTTATACAGTTGGAATGAATGTGAATGGGTTTAGTCCATTAGGATTTTATACAGTTGGAATGCATGTGAATGGGTTTAGTCCATTAGGATTTTATACAGTTGGAATGAATGTGAAGGGGTTTAGTCCATTAGGATTTTATACAGTTGGAATGAATGTGAATGGGTTTAGTCCATTAGGATTTTATACAGTTGGAATGAATGTGAATGGGTTTAGTCCATTAGGAGTTTATACAGTTGGAATGAATGTGAATGGGTTTAGTCCATTAGGATTTTATACAGTTGGAATGAATGTGAAGGGGTTTAGTCCATTAGGATTTTATACAGTTGGAATGAATGTGAAGGGGTTTAGTCCATTAGGATTTTATACAGTTGGAATGAATGTGAAGGGGTTTAGTCCATTAGGATTTTATACAGTTGGAATGAATGTGAAGGGGTTTAGTCCATTAGGAGTTTATACAGTTGGAATGAATGTGAATGGGTTTAGTCCATTAGGATTTTATACAGTTGGAATGAATGTGAAGGGGTTTAGTCCATTAGGATTTTATACAGTTGGAATGAATGTGAATGGGTTTAGTCCATTAGGATTTTATACAGTTGGAATGAATGTGAATGGGTTTAGTCCATTTGGATTTTATACAGTTGGAATGAATGTGAAGGGGTTTAGTCCATTAGGATTTTATACAGTTGGAATGAATGTGAAGGGGTTTAGTCCATTAGGAGTTTATACAGTTGGAATGAATGTGAATGGGTTTAGTCCATTAGGATTTTATACAGTTGGAATGAATGTGAAGGGGTTTAGTCCATTAGGATTTTATACAGTTGGAATGAATGTGAAGGGGTTTAGTCCATTAGGATTTTATACAGTTGGAATGAATGTGAAGGGGTTTAGTCCATTAGGATTTTATACAGTTGGAATGAATGTGAAGGGGTTTAGTCCATTAGGATTTTATACAGTTGGAATGAATGTGAAGGGGTTTAATCCATTAGCATTTTATACAGTTGGAATGAATGTGAAGGGGTTTAGTCCATTAGGATTTTATACAGTTGGAATGAATGTGAAGGGGTTTAGTCCATTAGGATTTTATACAGTTGGAATGAATGTGAAGGGGTTTAGTCCATTAGGATTTTATACAGTTGGAATGAATGTGAAGGGGTTTAATCCATTAGCATTTTATACAGTTGGAATGAATGTGAAGGGGTTTAGTCCATGAGGATTTTATACAGTTGGAATGAATGTGAAGGGGTTTAGTCCATTAGGATTTTATACAGTTGGAATGAATGTGAAGGGGTTTAGTCCATTAGCATTTTATACAGTTGGAATGAATGTGAAGGGGTTTAGTCCATTAGGATTTTATACAGTTGGAATGAATGTGAAGGGGTTTAGTCCATCAGAATTTTATACTGTTGGAATGATTGTGAAGGGGTTTAGTCCATTAGAATTTTATACTGTTGGAATGAATGTGAAGGGGTTTAGTCCATTAGGATTTTATACAGTTGGAATGAATGTGAAGGGGTTTAGTCCATTAGGATTTTATACAGTTGGAATGAATGTGAAGGGGTTTAGTCCATTAGGATTTTATACAGTTGGAATGAATGTGAAGGGGTTTAGTCCATTAGGATTTTATACAGTTGGAATGAATGTGAAGGGGTTTACTCCATTAGGATTTTATACAGTTGGAATGAATGTGAAGGGGTTTAGTCCATTAGGATTTTATACAGTTGGAATGAATGTGAAGGGGTTTAGTCCATTAGCATTTTATACAGTTGGAATGAATGTGAAGGGGTTTAGTCCATTAGCATTTTATACAGTTGGAATGAATGTGAAGGGGTTTAGTCCATGAGGATTTTATACAGTTGGAATGAATGTGAAGGGGTTTAGTCCATGAGGATTTTATACAGTTGGAATGAATGTGAAGGGGTTTAGTCCATTAGGATTTTATACAGTTGGAATGAATGTGAAGGGGTTTAGTCCATTAGGATTTTATACAGTTGGAATGAATGTGAAGGGGTTTAGTCCATTAGGATTTTATACAGTTGGAATGAATGTGAAGGGGATTAGTCCATTAGGATTTTATACAGTTGGAATGAATGTGAAGGGGTTTAGTCCATTAGGATTTTATACAGTTGGAATGATTGTGAAGGGGTTTAGTCCATGAGGATTTTATACAGTTGGAATGAATGTGAAGGGGTTTAGTCCATTAGGATTTTATACAGTTGGAATGAATGTGAAGGGGTTTAGTCCATTAGGATTTTATACAGTTGGAATGAATGTGAATGGGTTTAGTCCATTAGGATTTTATACAGTTGGAATGATTGTGAAGGGGTTTAGTCCATGAGGATTTTATACAGTTGGAATGAATGTGAAGCGGTTTAGTCCATGAGGATTTTATACAGTTGGAATGAATGTGAATGGGTTTAGTCCATTAGGAGTTTATACAGTTGGAATGAATGTGAATGGGTTTAGTCCATTAGGATTTTATACAGTTGGAATGCATGTGAATGGGTTTAGTCCATTAGGATTTTATACAGTTGGAATGAATGTGAAGGGGTTTAGTCCATTAGGATTTTATACAGTTGGAATGAATGTGAATGGGTTTAGTCCATTAGGATTTTATACAGTTGGAATGAATGTGAATGGGTTTAGTCCATTAGGAGTTTATACAGTTGGAATGAATGTGAATGGGTTTAGTCCATTAGGATTTTATACAGTTGGAATGAATGTGAAGGGGTTTAGTCCATTAGGATTTTATACAGTTGGAATGAATGTGAAGGGGTTTAGTCCATTAGGATTTTATACAGTTGGAATGAATGTGAAGGGGTTTAGTCCATTAGGATTTTATACAGTTGGAATGAATGTGAAGGGGTTTAGTCCATTAGGAGTTTATACAGTTGGAATGAATGTGAATGGGTTTAGTCCATTAGGATTTTATACAGTTGGAATGAATGTGAAGGGGTTTAGTCCATTAGGATTTTATACAGTTGGAATGAATGTGAATGGGTTTAGTCCATTAGGATTTTATACAGTTGGAATGAATGTGAATGGGTTTAGTC